>NC_092038.1:142227282-142836926 GCF_003086295.3 Arachis hypogaea
TTTCTACGGCCTCTTCTACTCCTCCCAAAAGTAGTCGTGGGCTCGGTTCCCCGATCTCCATAGGTATTATCGCATCTACCCCATAGGTGAGCCAGAAGGGCGTCTCTCCGGTAGACGACTGCTGAGTTGTGCGATAGGACCAGAGGACCGAAGCTAACTCGTCTGCTCATGCTCCCTTCTTTTGGTCAAGTCGCTTCCTGAGGCCTTGTAGGATGACCTTGTTCGCAGCTTCGACTTGGCCGTTGGTTTGAGGGTGCTCAACAGACGAGAATTTTTGCATTATGCCCAAGCCGGCGAGAAACTCTTTGAATTTCTTGTCGACAAACTGTGTCCCATTGTCCGAGATGACGACCTCCGGGACCCCAAATATGGCTATTACTTGTCTCCATGTGAACTTCCGACAATTAGCCGAAGATATGCTGGCCAGCGACTCGGCCTCTATCAACTTGGTATAATAGTCGATGGCGACAATTAGGTACTTGACCTGTCCCGGTCCGACCGGGAAAGGCCCTAACAGATCGACTCCCCATTGTGAGAATGGTCAAGAGGCCATAAGTAGGCTTAGTTCGGCCGCTGGCGCTTTGTGGAAGTTAGCGTTTTCCTGGCATCTTCTGCACTTCTTCACAAACTCTTTAGAATTCGCCATCATTGAGGGCCAGTAATAGCCGGCCCTGACGAGCTTTCGGGCTAAGGCCTTCCCCCCGATGTGGTGGCCACAACATCTCTCATGAACCTCCCTTAACACATAGTCCGTTCGGTCAGGGCACAGACACTTCAATAGGGGTTGACTGAGCCCTTTCTTAAACAGTTGGCCTTGGATTATCGTATACTTGGCCGCTTATCTTCTTAGCACTTTTGCCATCTTGTCGTCATCCGGGAGCTTACCCATTTCCATGATGGACGCCAGCTGGGCTGGGCCGTAACACATATATATTAAAACTAATTATTTGTATACAATATAGATTGAAATATAAAATACATATTGAAAATAAATTAAATAATATATTTATTTATATACAAATACGCGTAAAGATATGATGATTAATTTTGGCGTATAAATAATATTTTTTTAGTATAAATAAATATATAAATGAAAGATATCCAAAGTAATTGTTCCTGAGTAGGGTTGACAATATGTACTCTATCTCCGGATATTCAACTTGATCTAATTCCCGTAGGTATTCAATTCGATCTAATCCGGATAGGATAGGGTGCGGATTTAGGGTATACCCTATCCTATATATTTTACTCTACTCGCACTCCTGATATATTATATAATATGTATTTAAAAATTATATGTGTAGTGAAAAAAGTTGGGTATTAAAGTCACAACTTCTTTTTTGTAAAAACTCAAAGTAACCATTAAACTAATTATTTAAATTATAAATTTAATATGTTTATTATTTAAAGAGTAATATTGCAAGAATTTAGAGTTAGAAGAAGAGTGACAAGACGTTTATTCTTATTTGTATTATTTTAATTTTATTAAAAACTTGATGATCATGCTGTTTATAATTTTATGCGGATTTTTTAAAAATTTTATTTTTTAAATTTTAATTTTAACGTAGTTTTTATTTTTTATTTTATTAATTTATAAGAAATTTTATATTTGTTTAAAATTTTTTTATTTTTTTACGGCTAGAATCAAATAAACTAGGATTGAAAATTTTAGAATGTAAATTAAATTAAAATTGAAAGATTCTCAATCTACAAATAAAATTAAATTAAATTCAAGAAAAAAAATTTTAACTCGTGAATAGAGTTAGAATAGAGTCTAAATTTTTTCTATCTATTTTGAGTCCTATGTATGAGCAAAATTATACATATATAAAGGAGCAATTTGTGGAATCGAATTAATGATGGATCATGGAATGCATGTGATTGTCGCCTATAACCGAGGAAGTAGTGACCACGTCCACGTTCTTTGCATGAAAGATATTACGGCACTCGAAAAAATTGAGATGTGATAATATTTGTTATTTTACAATATTGAAATATTAGTTTTATTTGGCCTACATGTCCAATAAAAATTGAGGTTGTGATGATATACGTACATGATCTCATGACTTGACAATATTGAAATGTGGTCACTTTTGAAACATGATCACAAGTCTAAAGTATGACATATTTGACACAACAATGTAAAATATGATGAACGATAATGTCAATATATGTATCACGAGCATAGACTTTAGAAGGAATAATTCATATGGTGCATGCTATTGGTGAAAAAAAATGGTGAAGAGATAAGGATTCATTTTTATAAATAATTAAAAACTTATTTAAGAAAATACGTTATTTTATTTTATTAATTATTAAAATAAATTTATACACTAGTTATTAAACTACTCTTCTACTTTAGCCCATGACAACAATAAAAAAGTATCGTAACCCACAAATTCAGCCCAACAGAATACAAAAATTCAATTTTAATTTTAGTCTTTATTATATTATCTTTATCTTATCTTTAATTGTTCTTATCTTATCTTTATTTGCTTTTATCTTTCATAGGACAATGCTCTATATATATTTAGTTTTACCCTCATAGTTTACAACACACTTCAGTGCAATTCAATCAATCAACAATCAATAAAAGTTATTTTCTTTTCTTTTCCTATTCTTTCACAATTTTATCATGGTATCAGAACCTTGGTATCTTCCTTGAAGAGGATACATAAGCTATCATCTTTTCGGTGAGAAATCACCCTACATCTTTTTCAACCTCCTCTCACAATGAATAATCAATCTTCCAATTCAGTTCAACCAATCTTTGTTAAAGGCATCCAAGTGAAAATTCTACCACAGTTTTGATTATCCCGGTTCTTTACCAGCAATTCCGTTCTGCGCCTTCTTCTAGCATTTCATCTGCAACTTCTTCCGGGAGTTTCGTCAGTATTCTGTTTCAGCAATTCAATCTGCATCTGTTCTAGCAGTTCAATGTGCATCTGTTCTAGCAGTTCCATATGCACTCTTATTGCGCTCTACGCGCCATTTGAAGACCACTCTTATTGCGCCATACGCGCCCTCTAAAGATCAATCTTGTTGCGTTTTAAACGTTTATTTTTTTATTTTTTATTTTTTCATTCTTTTTTTTATGAAGATCGCTGCTTGCTCTCTCTCGCTCAAGCACAGCATCTCCTTTTATGTATTTTTGTCGTCGGCAGCTCAAGCTCCACCGCACGCAATTGTTTAAAGATCGCTGCTCAAGCACAGCATCTCCTTTTATGTATTTTTGTCATCGGCAGCTCAAGCTCCGCCGCACGCAGTTTTTGAAGATCGCTGCTCAAGCACAGCATCTCCTTTTATGTTTTTGCCGCCGGTAGCTCAAGCTCCGCCGCACCCAGTTTTTGAAGATCGCTGCTCAAGCACAGCATTTCCTTTTATATTTTTGCAGTAGGCAGCTCAAGCTCTGCCGCACGCATCTTCCTCCGCGTCACCACGTCAGACGCGCTTTTCTCAACAATTTTATCGGAACTTATCCAATCTGTGGATTATTGACATCTTCCATCCACCAGCTTGCGGGGGCGTATTAAACTACTCTTCTACTTTAGCCCATGACAACAATAAAGAAGTATCGTGGCCCACAAATTCAACCCAACAGAATACAAAAATTCAATTTTAATTTTAGTCTTTATTATATTATCTTTATCTTATCTTTAATTGTTCTTATCTTATCTTTATTTGCTTTTATCTTTCATAGGACAATGCTCTATATATATTTAGTTTTACCCTCATAGTTTACAACACACTTCAGTACAATTCAATCAATCAACAATCAATAAAAGTTATTTTCTTTGTTTTTCCTATTCTTTCACAATTTTATCACTAGTCTTCATTTTTTTAAATTTCTTCATCATATAATTATTCATAAGTCATATATATATTTCTCAAACGATTTATATTTTTAGGTGATGAGAATGTGAGACGATGATTTTATAATAATATAATTCTAACGAAGAGAAAGAAATATGTTGACATAATTGAATAAATCTATATAACGATAGATATATATAAATAATGATATATTTAGCTTTTGTATTTTTCAAAATAAATAAATAAAATAAAAGGTGCCATAAGTATTTAAAATGTGATAGCTAGTGCACCGGTAAGATTTATACACTATTGGTTTGTAATCAATCACATCGAGATACCAAAAAGAAAAAACAAATTCAATCACATTATAAAGATATTATTTTTTTTTAAAATTTAAATTGATAAAAATAGATTATGAATAGTTATATTTTCAATATGTCTTTTTAAGTAAGATTTTTTTTTTAGATTTATTTGTTTTTTTATAAATTTCTTTTATTTTATTTATTTTATATTATTTTTTTCTTTTAACATTTAATAAAGATTGAATTGTAGATTTTTTGGTAAAAATTATGATATCAAGTTATGTTATTACCTTTTTTAAAAAGCTAAAACTGATAGAAAGAGACAACATGAATAATTATATATTTAATATATATTAATAAAATAAAATTTCAAAAATTATTAAAAATAAATTATTTTTTCAATTTTAGTATATAAAATATCATATTGACAATAGTTTAAAATATTAAAAATAAGTGACAAGTATTTAGTTCTAATATATAAAAGTTGGATAATCCTTTTTTTTTTTGGAAGTTGCCAACTAATGGACCAATGGTAAACAAATTTCTCTAAAATATTTGTTTTATCTTTTGTTTTATACTACTCTCTTAAACCACATTGTAAATATAATTTTCGAGTAAAGAATCATTTCTTATAAAAGATTTGTAGTTGATAAAACTGATAATAAAAAATTAAAACTAAAATTATACTATATAAGATAAGTTTTTTTTGATAAAAATAATTAATTATTAAATTTGTATTGATAATTTTATAAATACTATGTTTTTTCTTTCTTTTTTATCTTCCTTCCATAACTATTAGGGGTGTCAAAAATCTCCAAGAGGCGGGGATCTCCGAGAAGACCCCCGAATGGGCCTCGATAGTGGAAAATTTTTTCCGTGGAGATGGGAATGAGGAGCGAAATTCCCCTAAGATAAGCGCGAAGCCCCGAGCGGGGATCCCCGCCCCATCCCCGATAATTCCCCGAATTGTTAAACTTACTTAAATACTCTTACTTTATTTCTAACATAGGGAGTATTTTAGTAATTTCACCCATTAAAAAACCCTAACCCTATCTTCCCTTCTCACATTTGTTGCTGCGGCGTCTCTAACTCTCTATTCCCACCCAAGCCCCAACTCTCCAGACTCCGGTCACTCACTCACTCTCCACTTTATTCAAACCTCAAAACCCTCACAGCAGCATACGCTGTCGTCGGTCTCCACTCGCCACCGGCCACTATTGCACCGTCACCCTGGCAACTTCACTGCGTCGTTCTCTCTCTTTAGGCGCGGCGTCCTTCCCCTCTCCACTTCTGCGTCTGCGTGTTTGCTTTCATTCTCGTCACTGTATTTTAACATATTTATGTCTCTGTTGTTTTAACAGAGAACATGGAGATGTTTGTTGGAAGTTGTATGCTGACAATGAAAGAATATTGGATGTTAAAGACTTTTATTTAGACTGAAAGTTGTATTTTAGAATTTTATTTTATGGACGATTTGTTATGTTGTATTTTTGGACTTATAATCTTAGATAAGATATGTTTGTGTTTGTAATAATATTTTATAGTTTGTTTTTAGTTTTTTTTTTATATTTTTTACTATAATTTTCATATGAATGTTAAATATAGAGAGATGGAGAATGGGGTCTCGCGAACAACGCAGAGAACACGAAAAACGGGGATGAAACAATTATCCCCCTATAACAAAAAACGGGACAGAAACGGAGATTAATTCTAAGGGTAGAGACGGAGAACAGAGAGACATCCTGCCCCCACCCCACCCTATTGACATCCCTAATAACTACCATTATTTTCGCCGCAAAATTTACCATTCTACCAAGTCTACTCTCAAATGACTATTTAATTTATAATTTTCAAATGCCTATTGCTGATTATAGATCTTATTTATTTTTCTATATTTATTGATATATAACTTTCGAAAACAAGTTTAAAATAGCTAAGTATCCAAAGTTGAAACATTTTTTTTTTTGGTGACTAAAGTTGAAACATTTAAGTTATAGGAAAACATCTGACAAAGAAAAAAGTTATAGAAAAACGATATTGTCATTTTTATTTTGGATGATATTATTTTACACATGATTTTTTGCATTATATAATTAATAATAATAAAAGTAACATTATCAAAATAGGAGTGAAGATATGTCAATATCCATTGTTAAATTATGTTTTTTCTACGTTTTTTAATTATTAAATTTTAAGTAATTGTTACCGTGTCTAAAATTTGGTTTTTGATTTATCAAAAAAAGGTTAATATTTAATTTAAAAATATAAAATAAATAATTTTTAAGTATTTGATATTTATTTTAAAATCTTCTATATTAATGAAAGATTCTTTGTTTTCTTTTTTTTATTTGGATATGTATAAATGAAAAGTTCGAATTTTTACGCTAAGAGCCTAAGACTGAGATTCAACTTTTTTTTTCCTTTATTGCTTTTGTTTTTGTCAGACGTTTTTTTGGTCAGGGGTCAGACTTGAGTATAGCTGACGGACGCTAATAATGGCGTATAAAGGGCTTACATTAGAGTCCAAAACCCATTGATTCCACTATTGGGCTTCTTCCACCATCACACTAGGTGTTTCTTTTTTTTTCGACTTAGTTTATTTATTTTTCTTTCAAGAACGTACGGCCACCCCCGGCGGGAAATTTTCTCGCTATTTCAATTTTTATTTCGTATTTTCGTTTTATTATTTTCATCACCGACTTCGTTTTCTCTGTGTCACTGTGCTTTTCGCCTTCACCACCACCTTAGCGCAATTGCAGATTGCGAACGTGACGGAGCAAGACCTTCACCATCTATTCACTCTTTCTCCGGTTGCGCTTCTATTACGAGTTAGTTTAGTTGAATTTAACTCAGTTTTGTTACTCAGTAAAGTTATTCTCCCTTCTCTTTACATGTTCTTGAATTTGCGATCGGTTGTCTTTGTTGACAGGGAAGAGATTGAACAGCATTGCGTCAAAGAACAAACTGGGGGAATAAATGCCTGTATTATGATTACCACCGAGGTTACAGACACAAAACTCAGGATTGCTTGGATTTGAAAGATGCATTTGAACAAGCCATTAGAGACGGGAAGCTTCCTGAGTTCACGAAAATTATTAGCAAACCCAGGAAACTTGCCCGCGAAAGATCACCTGAAGCAGAAGAAGGGTGAAATCCCAGAACCGTTAGAGCATCCCCTAAAGAGAAAACTGACCTTGATCTCACCATTGTGGTAAATGTCGTGGTCCAACTCCTCTCAAAAGAAGGAGTTCAAAATCCTTGCGGCTATCACCTCGGAACACTAGAAGCCACTCGCATTCTCCAATATAACTTCAGTCCGTAGGACTGCAAACTTAGAAACTTGGCCAACGATTCACCTATATAGTCATTACGGTCAGAGTAAGAATGGGCCTTATAAAGAGAATTTTAGTGGACATGGGTGCCGACTCTAATATACTATTTTGAAATGCTTTCAACGCACTGGGACTAAAAGAAACAGATCTCCAAACCCACCAACACAACGTAGTCGGTCTATGGGACTTCATCAAACCAGATGGGACTGTCAGGCTATTGATTTGCATAGGGAGCAGGAACCAAAAGAGGTCGGTTATGGCCAATTTCGTTGTCCTCAAGGACTCCACTGTATACGCCATTTTGAAAAGAAAAACCATTAATAACTTCTACGCAGTGGTATTCACCAAGTTCTTGATAATGAAGTTTTGGGCGGTTGACGGGATCATAGGTACCATTCACGGTGACGTTGATCTAGCAATACCCTACAACAACGCCAGTCTATCCCTACAAAAAAAATCTCGCAATTCAGTGAGAATATTTGTTTCTAGCCTAGATGCAAGACTTGTGGAGCGTCCTCGCCTAGAGCCAAAAGGGGACCTTGAGAAGGTACAAATAGGCAACATGAAGGAAAAGTTCATATGCCTAAACTGAAACCTACCTTACGAGCTCAAGGGCCCCCTCACGACCATCTTAAATGAAAACGGGGATCTTTTCGCATGGATTCCCATTGACATGTCGAGGTTAGACCCCCGGTTTTATGTCCCACATGCTTTCCATAAAACCACCGGCAACCAAAGTGAAAAGGTAGATTGAACTCACCTAAACCTGCCTATCAAATGTGGTGCTTGTCAAGAAATCCAATAGAAAATGGAGAATGTGTGCAGATTATTCGGACTATAACAAGGCCTGTCTCAAGGACTCCTTCTCACTGTCTAGCATCGACAACCTAGTGGACTTGGCTTCTGGATACAAGTTTCTAAGCTTCATGGATGCTTACTTCGGGTACAACCAGATATCGATGCACTGACCTGATGAATAAAAAACGACGTTCATCATACAAAACGACATCTATTGTTACATAGTAATGCCATTCGACTTGAAAAATTCCAGAGCCATATATCAGCAGCTCATGACAAAGATCTTCTACGATCAAATCAGTAAAACGATGTAGGTATACTTTGACGATATGCTCGTCAAAACCACAGGTACGGGATCTCTGTTGGAAGATTTGCAACTAGTGTTCAAATCCCTCCATTAACACAGGTCTAATTAAACCTGGCAAAATGCCTTCGTAATGGAGGCCAAAAAGTTCCTAGGCTTCATGATAACTCAGCGTGGAGTCGAGGCGAATCCAAAGAAGTGTGATGTGATTATCTAAATGCCCAATTCGGGATCCATAAAAAATGTTCAGAGGCTAATAGGAGGGCTCATCGCCCTCTCCCGATTCCTGGGAGCCTCAGTTCAGAAAGAGTTATCTATCTTTAACTTGATGAAGAAGTGAATCACGTTCCAATGGACAGAAGAGCGCGAGGAAGCCTTCCTCCACTTCGAAAAAATTCTATCGGAACCTGGTGCTAAGCAAGCCAGTAGAAGGAAAACTATTGATTTTATATTTGGCAATTACCAATGAGGTCATGGGAGCGACATTCATCCAAGAAGACGACAAACAACACTTCTTATCTATTTCACTAGTAAAATATTCTAAAACGCAGAAATATGATACTCTCGCCTAAAAAAACTAACCTTTGCCCTGCTTATATCTTCCAGGTGACTAAGGCAATACATCCAGAGTTGCTAGATCATAGTCCGTAAAATCAAGCCATTGATTTCCAACTAAGCATGATGGGAAGAATGATGACTTGGTTTGTGGAGCTCTTACCATTCGACATTGAGTTCCAACCAAGACACGTTATCAAAGTTCAGGCAATGGTGGACTTCTTGGCCAAAATAGCCACCTAGGATCCCGCTCTCCTGACCCAACGATGGAAACTCCACGTCGATGGAGCATCCAACCAATCCTCAGGCGATACAGGAGTAATCCTAAAAAACTCAAACGGCCTCATGTACGAGCAATCCATTAAATACGAGTTCCCAATATCAAATAACCAAGCATAATACATCATAGCAGGGCACTCTGGCCAAATAACTCGGAGCTAAAAGTTTGGAAGTAAACAGCGACTCACAAGTCATGATGTCCCAAATGAATAGAACTTACCAAGCTCGGGACTCCCTACTCCAAAGGTATCTGGAGAAAGCCAATGAGCTATGAACGACTTTCAATGAGACCATGATTTAGCACGTCCTTCGGGAGCGAAACATGAGGGCAAACCTGCTATCGAAACTAGATAACAATACCAAGTCCTCAAGAGGAAATCACTCCCTCATCTAAGAGGCAGTCAAAGAACCTTCCGTCACTTTGGTCCTAAACCAATTGGGGGCCCAGACTGGACAACCCCGATAGGAAGATTCATCGAGGAAGGAGAACTCCCAACCAACCCAACTGAACAAAAGAAACTAAGGGAAGCGACCAAGTATACTATAATCCAGGAAATACTATTTCGGAGAGGCATTTCACAACCACTCCTGAAGTGCCTCTGCTCTGACCTAACAGAGTATGTCATGAAGGAAGTCCATGAGGGTTGTTGCAGTCATTACATGGGTGGAAAAGCCTTGGCCTATAAGCTAATAAGGGCCAGCTATTACTGCCCAACCATTATTCACGACTCAATGCAGCTCGTTAAGTCGTGCATCAAATGCCAGGAAAACGAGAATTTCCACAAGGTCCCAACAGAAGATTTGTCTTCCATCATGGCTTCCTGACTTTTTGCTATGTGGGGAATAGATCTCATGGGGATCTTCTCTACGGCCTCGGGACAACTTAAGTTTCTTATAGTAGCCATCGACTACCATACCAAGTAGATAGAAGTTGAAATCTTGGCTAGCATAATGGTAACCCAATACAGAAAATTCTTTTGGAGGCAAGTGATAAACAGAATTGGTATACCTGAGATCATCATCTCGGACAATGGCACCTAATTTGTCGACAATAAATTCCGTGACTTCCTCGAAAGACTCGAGATCTGGCAACACTTCTTTTTGGTTAAGCACCCCTAAACTAATGGGCAAGTAGAAGCCGCAAACAAGGTTATTCTAAAGGAAATCAAGAAAATCTTAGAGCAGAAAAAGGGTGACTAGGCAGATGAACTAGACTCCGTTTTCTGGTCTTACCATACCAATCAACAGTCGACAACCGAAGAAACACCATTTTTCCTGACCTATGGCACCGAAGAGGTCATACCAGTCGAGATTTGCAAATCAAGCCCAAGGTTCCTCCTTGGAGCCTTCGATCAAGAAATCGAGAAAGACTTAGTTGACGAGGTTCGGGAGCTAGCTCACTCGAGGGAAATAGCCCTTAAGTAAAGACTGGCCTTTAGATACAACCAAAGTGTGAAGAAGTGGATTTAGGAGAAAGGAGATTTGGTGCTTCGTCGCATTGACATAGGGGCTCAAAAACCAGGGGAAGGAAAACTCTTGCCAAATTGGGAAGGCCCCTACCGTATCCGGGAAGCATGTGAGAAAGGAAGCTATCAACTAGAAAATACGGATATCTAAAACAAAAACACATCACGAGTTTGGCAAACTTAATCAAAATACCATAAATATGGTTTAAGTTCCACTTAACCAAAGTATGCATAGAGGTCGGCCCATCGGACATACATGAAAATAGACAAAACAAAATATAAGGAAAAACCTAAGAAACTTAAAGCCTTATTCTCAACGTTAAGATCCACGATCTGGCAGTCCCGGACAGTTTTGAAGGCACCAATGCTGAACACGTCGAAATCGGGAGCAAGGAAAGAGGCCAGTGACTTCAGAGCCTCCTCGGTTGCAGAAATACCCACCTTAGCATTCCTCATAATCTCCCCATTCTTCTTTTTTTCAACCTATTCGCTGCCTCTTTGGCGGCCTTCGTTTTCTTCTCGGCCTCTTCTGTCTGATGCTTTGCCTTGGAAACTTCCACCCTCAACAAAGTCACCAGGTTGGTAAGACACTAAATCTTGTCCCCGACCTCCTTCGCCTCTTTTTCCGCTTTAGCTCGGGCAGTTTCAGCTGCCTCTTTAACACAACTTTCCATCCAAACATGAGACTAGCCAAGCATTATCTTCGCTTTACGAACCATCGTTGTCGAGCGAAGTAGCGAATGATACACCCACTTCGCCTGAGCAGCGAGGTTGCAATCAATGAAAACCCTCTATTCCGGGAAGCAAATGCTTGTCGTGAAATCCGGGACATCAAAAGACTTCTCCATAACCAAGGGAAATGCAACTTCTTTCCCTTTCCACTCCCTTCTGCCTTCCTCTCCTTATGAGACTCGGAATTCGGGATCTCATGGATCTCATCATCACCAGCTGGAATCTCCTCGGCAATACGATTCCCGCTTCCACCCGATGCCACTGCCTCCTCGGATTGGGGATGATCCTCCTCCTCTCTTCATCTTCCACCGCAAGGACGGAAGCCATCAGATTCATCATCATGGTCACGTTTCCCCCGGCCATATTAACTGCAAAAGGAAAGGAACTCATGAGAATGGCGATACAAAAAAGAAGCAACAAAAGGAAAATATGCAGGACCTACCCACATATTGACGGTTGGCCTCCAGATCACCCATTACTTGTCGGGGATTCAACGGCCTATACCCCAGAACAACCAACAACATGGCTATGCTTTTACTCTCTTGACTTAAGCCTTCATACGAAAATTTAATCAAATCAGCGCTAGCCTCGTATTTCCAATACGTCGGGAACTTCTGTTCCCCTTCAAGAGTTAGCCAAAAAGGATGGCACCCCCTAGCCGGCCTTATCTTAAAGTATTCCTCTTTAAACCCGTGAAAGGAGTCCTCGAAAAGGCCAATAATTGTTCGGTTTTGAACAGCTCGGAAGGACATGTACTCCTTCTTATGCATGCCTTTCCGGTTCGGTAAGAAGACTTCCACCACGGCTGGGATCTGAAGGAACTCGCACACAAGCTCAAAGCACCTAATAGTTGCCTAGCTATTAGGATGGAGCTGTGAGGGAGCCACGTTGCACCAATTTAACAAGGTAATCACAAAATCTGAAAAAGGGAAGCAAACCCCCACGACTCTAAATATGGGCCTATAGACCCACATCCAATCTGACACTTGAGGCGCCGACATATTCATATAACAAACGCTTTCTTGCAGATCGGGGAGGAAGAGATCGTAATGGTCCTTTGCGACGCCTCCACCACAGATCGAGTCGGTTTCACGGAGCTCTTGCAAATCCTCCTCACCGAGACACAAAGGGTCCCCACCACATCACTAGTACACCAATTGTAAGTTTGTGGAACCCCATCGTCCAGAAAAACGAACCCCCGAGGTTGAGGATCAACTCTCCTTCGCACCATACCTACAAATTTGGGGGCACCACCACCATAACCCTAATCAGAGAAGCTACAAAGGAAAAATCTAAAAAGAGCACTTTGAGAAACTAGCTTAAATTTAGCAGAGAGGCTGTGGCAACCCCTCTAGCTTATCAGAACACTCACAACTAAGCATCCCCGCCAACTACAGTAAAGGAAGCAAGAAATAGCAGAGGAAAAAGACTTACTCAAAAAATGATAGTTAACAATTGTAAGACTGTAGAAGTGGCGAGTCACAAGCGAGTACCACCCAAAGCATTGTAGTTTTCAAAAATGCCAAATGCGACCCCAACAGTAGAAAAGCATAAACAGGGAAAGAAATGCACACATTTATAAGGAAATTAAGAGAAAATGAATTTGAGAAGGAAAATGGTAGGAGAAAAATGAAAAGAGGAGTAATGGTGCGAAATTTAAAGTCCACAAACTAACCGACAAGTGCACCGAATCGTACCATGTAATACCTCAGGTGAGTGAGGGTCGATCCCACGAGGATTGATGGATCAAGCAACAATGATTGAGTGATTGGCTTAGTCAGACAAACAGAAAATGGTGTTTTGAGATTTTAGAAGCATTAACAGTAAGTCAGAGAATCAGAAAACAAGTAGTAAATTGTTTAGATGAAATATATATGGAGAAAACAGTTAAAGTTTTAGAGATATCTATCTTTCGGATTGACTTTTCTTACTAACTATTTTAATCATGCAAGATTCAATTCATGGCAAACTATATGTGACTAAACCCTAATTCCTTAGACCTTTTTAGTCTCCTCTAACCTTCATCAACTGCCAATTCCTTGGTCACTTAATTCCAATTAGAGGGTGAAGTTCAATTCTAGTTTATATGCCACAGAAACCCTAATTACCCAAATATAAGAGGATGTCACGTATCCCGTTAAGTCCAGATAATTAGAAATTTAGGAGAAATTGTTTTCAAGCTGTTGTTCAAGTAAAGAGCTTTTTCAAGTTATACAAGAACTCAATTAGAACAAGTGTCATACTTCCGTTCCACCCAAATTCATAAGATAATGAACGAAAATAATTCTTGAAATAGAAATCAGTACATGAATTAAAATAGAAAAATAATAGTATTAATCCATAGAATAAACAGAGCTCCTAACCTTAACAATGGAGGTTTAGTTGCTCATGGTTCAGAGAGAAAACTAAGATTCAGAAAAACTGTAAATTGCGGAATGAGAAATAAGAGAGGAGATGAGCCCGAAGGGCTGATTCTTTTCCCTTTTTATATCTAATCCTAATTAATATAAAATATATTTCCTAAAACTAATTAATATCTTTTCCTATTTTAAAATAAAATAAAATTTAATCACGAATAATGTACTCTGCGCGTAGCCTTATATTGGATGAATGGGGACCACTTGGGTTCACTAAGTTGGCGCCTAACTTGAATAGAAGCTGCGCCTAACTTGAAGGGCACAATGAGGAATGGCGTGCATAGCCTAAGTTAGCGCCTAACTTGGTGAGGGAGTGCGCCTAACTTGAAGAAATAAAAACCAATGTTGTGTTGTTGTTGTACCTAGCGCCTAACTTGAGAAATCTCAAGTTAGGCGTAGTCTTGAAAGACTCCTTGGACGCCCCTTGCTTTGTCCTGAATCTCAAGTTAGGCGCCACTTGTGCAGCCTTGGATTCATGTATATAGTTGATCTTGGCGCCTAACTTGAGAAACCTCAAGTTAGGCGCCACCCTTGCTGAATTGGTGGAAAAGAAGTATGGACTATTATACATAGTTAGAAAGCTCTGAAAGTTGACTTTCTAACGCCGCTAGAAGCACATCAATTGGGCCTCTGTAACTCGAGTTATTCAGGTTAGAGTGCAGAGAGGTCATGGTTGATAGCATCATTCGCCTTCTTCTCTTTTTCTACAGAAACTCCATCAAATCCATTCGAATACTACATGAAATAAACAGAATCACACACGACTCAAAGTAGCATCCATAGTGGCCAAAAGATAATTAATTCCTGATTAAACTCAACAATTTGAATACAAATTCACTAGGAAAAGATAGAAAAGATGCTCACGCAATGAGAGAGAGAGAGAGAGAGAGAGAGAGAGAGAGAGAGAGAGAGAGAGAGAGAGAGAGAGAGACGAGCTCGACGATGAGTTTAGGACGATCGACGACGATGAGGATAGAGACAGGCTTGACGAGGACAGAGATGGCGATGCCAACAGCAGCTCCGAACTGACCTTCTGGCGACACGAGGAGAAGAGCACACCTTCGAGAGGCGAGGATGGCAACTGCTGGTTGTTACCGCTGGAGCCGATAATGATGGGGCTGATGGTGTTTCAGTGGCTTGTTGACTTTGCTTATTTGATGCGTTGTGATTGTGAGAGAGAAGGGAGAAGGTTCTGTTGGATTTTTTTTCTTACTTATATAAAAAAGACGCTGTTTTGATTTGGATTAGTGAATCGAAAGCTTTAAAAACCGAATCGGTTCAATTAGTTTATTCGTTAATTATTGGTTTAGCTAATTTTTTTATTAATTTTTTGTAAAATGGTTCTTGACATCAACCGAACCAACTAGAGAACCGATTCTCAGTTAACTTAGTCGAACTAATTAATCTGATCCGATTTTTAGAACTATGATATTTACTATTATTAGTTTATTATTTTTCTTCTTGTCAATCTCTGTCGCTCGTTTGAAATCTAATGATATACCCATTGATGCATTTTAAATGACGTGCTCTTTCAATGTCTAAAACAATAGTATTTATTTATTTATTGAAATTTGATATAAGTTTTACGAATATAAAGTAATAAAAGTTTTGTATGAGCAGTTCTTAGCAAGATTTTTTGATATAATTCTCAATGTAATTGGTTTAGCAATGATAATTTTTTTAATTAAATCTAAATCTAAATGTTTGCACCTATTTATGATATGGTATATTAGTTTTAGTCATTTATGATATGGTATATAATTCTGAGCTTTCAGTCTTAGTATTATATTTTTGTACATTAGCTCAAATGCATAGAGAGTTCACTCATACGAGTCCTTGCCAGGTCCTCAGCAGCACCTACGCGACGTTGTGACTTTGCGATCGAGTGACTGAAACCATAAATGACCGGAAGCGGAAGAAGAACCACTCGGAGCAGAGCCAGATCCTCCGCCGATCCTGACGGCGGAGACGACGATGCCTCACTCCGGGAAGCGAAGTTGAAGCTGAAGCGTCGGAGAGAGAGGAGCAAGTACGGAAGTGCGATTCCGCTATTCAACAATCCGAACCTGAAGGTGGTGCTCCTTATCACCGTGGTGGCATTCTTCGTAATCTTGTTTCTGATCTTTCACCTTGTCAATTCCACCGCCGAACCCGAGCTCCCTCGCGCCGTCACGCCGCTTCCTGCCCCCAAGATTATGGACCTTCCTCAGGTGAAACTCTCGCTTAACATTATTCCCTCCATTATTTAATTGTTATTCTGAGTTTTTTTCCCCATTTTTCTTAACTTTGTGATTCCGAAGATTGACGCGCGTGAATGATTTATTTTTTTTCGCGCTGCAGTTTCAAGGTGAACACAGGGAGAGTTTGTATTGGGGAACTTATCGTCCCCATCTTTATCTTGGAATTCGTGCCAGGTATCGTCTTTATTTGTTTTAGTAAATAGTTTCTGTAAAGAGTTTGGTTAAACAAGGTTGTTCGAGCTGACACGGAAGCGAGACTATTTTGGAGGCTAAATATAAGAATTGTGGGTAAAATGAGTGCCATGTCTGGCTTAGATTTTGTATTTAGGATACTGATATCAACGACATTTGATTCTGCAAGCATTCTAAGTTTCTAACAATATATATTTTTGTTTGTTTGTTTGGTTGGTTGGTTGGTTATGTCAGGACTTCACAGTCTTTGATGGCTGGATTGATGTGGATTGGTGTGAAGGATGGAAGGTATCACTTGCGACATGTCTGCAAAGATGAGGATGATCTTGGCACTTATGGTTGGACAAAGCATGATGGACGTGAATTCGGGCATCAGTTGCTGGCAGATCATGGCATGACTTTGGCTACTGAGTTTTTAAAATCAAAGGTGGGTGGCAGTGGTTACGGAGGGGATTGGGCAGTTCGAATTAGTGTGCACATCAATAAGTAAGTCATGTAATTGCTTTCAAATCACTTTCCACTATAAGTGTTAAGGGTGGAAAAATTTTGTTAGTCGGTTTTTTTGGACAAAGTAGATACTAGCAATCCTGTTAAATCATTTTTGGCTTTTGGTCTGATTTTTCCTCCTAGAAGATGATAACATAAAATCTAACGCTGATCTTAATTTCTGGTCCGAGTTGCTTTTTGTTTCCCAGTATGAGTCTCATATCTGACTATTGATACGTTATGGTGAACTTTATCTTGTGGTCCAATCTCAGGTCTGAGTGGAACGAGGAGTTTGGGAAAGGTGCCCAGCTTTTCTTCTATTTGGCTGATGAAGGTGGTAATGTTCTGGATCTAAGTAGAGAAAAGTTGAACATTCATGAGGATTCTTTGCTTGCATCTGGCTCTCGACTGGATATTGGAAATTGGCAGCTGCATTTAAAATCAACGGTAATGATAGGACATAGTGTTTTGGTTGAATATTCAAGATAACGTTGTTCATACTATGACTTCTTGTTTGTGTTTATGGTTTTCTGGTTATAAATGTCCTACATTTCCTTTAAGTAGCACCTTGAAAGTGCGATTTTCTTCTTTGAAACAGTTTAGGAATAAGCTTGTGAATCTCCATATCTTGAATCATGCATATCACTTGAGCATAACAGCACCTCATGAAAGTTTACTGTCCTTTTTCTTTGGACCTTTAATTTACCTTTATAATCCATTTGTGTTCTTGCCCTAATATACTACATTTAATTTTCAATTTGTCATTCTTTATGATCTGTTATCGTATGCATCCAAGTAACCTGTTATTAACCGAATAATTTTTATTTTACAGGATGATTTAGAGCTGCATTATTCTGGATTTCGCACCCCTCACTTTCATAATTTATCTGATCTTGTTGAGGAAAATCTTGCATCACAAGTATGTTTAGGTGTTCCAGTCCAATTAATTTTGTTGTATAATTTTGGATTTTTTTTTTTTTGCTTTTGGTCTTTCCGTTGACATTTCTGCTGCTGTGCATGTCATAGTAGATAAGAAACCATGCTCGATTACAGCTGTCTGACTCATCAGTTGATTCTCCAAATGTGTTAGTTTTTCAGGTAATATAAACATTTAATTACATATGCTCTTTGTGAGGTCCATTTGACAATTATAAATGTTTAAATTTAGTTTGTCTTACTCTTCAATACACGCACACACACACATACACACACATCTTTTTGCCGCAGATTATCGGTGGATTTCCTTTCACAACAGATATTGCACTTCTTTCTGGAACTGATTCGGAAAGCTCAAGAGTAGACGAGCGTGTTAGTCAGTTAACAGGTTTTTTCCACTTCTATAAATTGTTTCTCAAAAACACGAAATGTAAATGCACTTAAATGAAGGTGAATAAATCTAGAAATTATTATGTTGTGAGAGTTGGCCATTGCTCTGAGCTGCTTGTGGATGGACATTTATACAATTGTGTAACTAATATGTGCTAAATAATATTGAGGCTGAAATTTGAAAGATAATCATTTATGTCTCCTGTGCTTTTAAATTCATTTCTTTTGGCTTTTGGTTTGTCTCTTATGATTCTTTTGCTTTTAAATCTTAATACCTTTAAAGAGAAATTGGCTACTCTTTTCTGATGTAGATTTTTTAATCTTTTTTAAACAACAAAATTCAATTGCAGCTAGCTAAATCAGTGTGTAATTTTTTGTTTGTTTGTTTTTCTCTGCTCAATCTTAGGCACCTCATTGACCAGTCAACTGAATGATAAGAAACAAGCATTTGACAAAAAGTTTGAAGATGTTTTCAGTTTGGCTGAGAAGGTACTAATTTCATTGTCCTTTTCCTTATTCAATTTTTATTTCACTTTATGATTTTCCATAATTTCTTCTCTTCTCAAGGGGGGAAATGTTTGAATCTCAAGTCTTCCCCTTTCTCTCTCAAGATGGGAGAAGTTGTTTGAATCCCAAGTTATCTTTGATTCCAGGTGGATTCAGAATCCATATCTGTTGGTAAGGCTGCTGTAGGGAACTTGTTAGGTGGCATTGGTTACTTTTATGGGCAGTCAGTAATTGCAATTCCGAGAACCCTCGATGTAAGTTACTTTTGTTTATTATTTGTTAGTCCTTATTGAAAAGTATTTACCCCATAGTGCCATATAACACGGCTTGTGGTTATACTAAATATGGACATCTTCACATGTTTTATCTTTCCATAGGTAAATTGATTTTATGCAGAAAACTGTTTTGGTGTCAGTTGATAATCTATACCAATATACCTTTCTTTACCCTTTTCCTTGTTATCTTCTCATCCTAACAGCAGATTTGCTATTCTTTTATTAATATGTGGGTGGTTTTAGTTTTCAATCATAATGCTATCTTGTGCTTTTTGCTACAAGCTATTTGGAACTCGCACTTATGCTGTATGTTGTTTTCGTTTGCAGCTTAAAGAGCATGTTAAGTATGTATCATATTGGCCTGCTGAGCTTTATACAGCTGTACCAGGTCGATCTTCCTTTCCAAGAGGATTTTTATGGGATGAAGGCTTTCATCAACTTCTAATCTGGTTAGGTTCTCATCCTAGTAACATCCTTATCTCAACCATAATCATCATATCTATTTGTTTTGCTTGAATTTCTACTCAGAAAAAAGCACCGTATTTTCTGGATTGTTCAAGACTTATGGGTTTCAAATAACAAAAGATTGTCTATTATATCTATGCTTTCTTTGCACTTATGCACATCAACTAGGCGTTGGGATATTCATATTTCGTTGGATATCATTGGACACTGGTTAGATTTGATGAATGTTGATGGATGGATACCTCGTGAACAAATTCTGGGAGCCGAAGCGCGAAGGTAGTACAACACATTTTCTATAAATTGCTGCATTCATTTTTAGCTTTTAGCTCCCCAAGTGACAAATTCTTCTGATCTTGCAGTCGGGTCCCAGAGGAATTTGTTCCGCAGCATCCAACAAATGGAAATCCTCCAACTCTGTTTTTAGCATTGAATGGTACTTCTGTTTATTGTTATTTCTATGTTTCTCTTTTTCCGTAACCTTTTCATTTCAATCTTATTGTTACAATCATGTTCCCATTGTGTTCAATCAATCATTAACTCCCCAGTCTGATTTTCCTTTTGTTGGGGAATGATAATGAGAAAGTTCTTGTGTGGTTTTGTCTCTGCAATGCCCACTTATCCTTACAACTCCTTTTGATTTGCTTGTTCTTTAAGTAGGGAATCATGCATAATTGTGCTGGGTTACCGAAAATGTTTGTGAAATTAAGTTTATGGAGAGTGGAGACCAAGCTGGACAAATGCAATTATCTCTGTAAACCTCACTTTAGGTCATAAGCATGACTAACATTGGTTTGATGATGTTGAATGCATGTTAATCACAGGGACTGCCAGAAAGAAATTATTATGGTTGTGATGCTATCGTTATTACTTGCGCTGCTTACAAACTTATTCTGTAAAAAAACTGAAAATATGTCCTTCAGAATGAAGCTAGGGTTATTATATCATATATTCATATGGTACATGAAGATTCTGTAGACTCTGAAAAATTTATTTGTCCTGTCTTATATGAAGTTGTGGTCATGACATATTCTTTTTGTTCCTGATTAATTGGTCTGTTCATCTCTACTGCCTTTGAAATATCCCTTTTGTATTATGTGCTAAACAAAGTGGTTAAAAATCTGTTTTGTTTTCCATCAGATATAGTTAACGGCTTGAAGACCAACAAGTTTAATGCAAACGATAGAAGTGATATATCTCTGTTCCTAGAGCGTGCCTTTGTTAGATTGGAAGCATGGTTCCAATGGTTTAATACAACTCAGTCAGGTATATTATAAATCTAATGCCATGTGTGCTTCAGTGCTGAGATGAGTTAGTTTCTTCCTCACCTAGTTTTGGGTTATCATCTCTTTAATACAGGGAATCAGATGGGCAGCTACTACTGGCATGGACGGGACAATAAAACAATACGAGAATTGAATCCCAAGGTTCTGACCTGTTTAGTATATTTAATTTTTAGGGTATATTTGGTTGGCAGTAAAAATGAATTGCAAATTTTTGTGAATGAGTTCATGTATAAAATAACACATACAGTTCATCTTGAAAAATTTCACCCTATTTTAACCCACCAATTAAACATACTATTCATTTTTTCTGGACTCATCTGCACTTCCGATTTAAACTATACATACGTAGGTGACTTGAGTAGAACAGTCATGAGCAAACTGAAAGTGGAAACTGGAAACTATTGTTGGCACAGCCACAATTGAGTTTTATTAGATTTTTATTGTAACATGACATGAACCTACTTAAAGCACAGATCTAAAAACAGTTTTGGCCATTTGTGCTTAATTTATATTACGGTGGTTCTACCATCTGTTTTGACAAGCAAAATAGGCTTCATTTTTCTGGATGATGTTTATTATTAATAGAAACTGAGAAGTCATATCTGACATGCATTGAATGTGTCTGAAACCTTAATTATTGCATGAATATACATTGCATTATGTCCAAGTATCACATTACATTCATTCTGGCATCTTCAGACACTGTCCTCAGGATTGGATGATTATCCACGTGCTTCCCACCCAAGTGGAGATGAGCGCCACTTGGATCTTAGGTGTTGGATGTCACTTGCAGCAGATTGCATGCATTCCATTGAAGAGCTGTTAGATAAGGAAACCAAACCTAGTAAGGTATAATTTAGAAACAAATTTATCATTATGTGGGAATGCATTATATTTATATACTTTTTATACAAATTAGGGGAAATGTAGATAGCTGAATTGTTGAAGCTTCACCCAATTTAACTGACATATTAAATGAAATGGTGCAGAATTATGGTTCTACAGCTAAGTTGCTATCAGATCTTGAGTTAATAAACCAGGTATTACCTGTGTTCTCCATCTTGCTTGATATTTCATTATGCATCTCTGCAAGAAGGTGAGGAATAAAGATAAAAGAAAATAACCACATACCCGTAACAGAAATTAGAAATCTTGTGGAAAGTATGATGTTCAAAAAGGAAACTTGATTCCTTCCTTACACTACTTTATAAAAATTTCCCATTGTCCTTAAATATTAGAAAACAAGGTTTCTCTTTGCTTCTTTGTACTATCTAAATAACCAAAGTATGTCATTTGAGTGAAGCCTAATCATGCTCCTTTTATGCCTTCTCCACACACTCCATGGTGTCTTGACCATTGAGATTTTCAATTTTGCTTCTTCTGTGTAGCAGTCCAAGGATGATTGTCTTTTTATCATAAGATTGTGTGCTGATACTAGAGTCATTTCATGTCTACCATAATTATTCATTCCCATGCCTAATTTGAGCTTCATGTACATACAGATGCATTTTGATGTTGCATATGGTGCGTACTTTGATTTTGGAAATCATACAGAGAAGGTATACTGTCAAACTTATGCAAGATTTTCGATGCTAGTGTCCCCATGCCTGAGAATGTGAATTTCTTTGCATGCTTAACCACGATAGGTTCAACTTAAATGGAAAGAAGTGGCGGTTGGACATAATCAAGCTGCTCGTGAGCTTGTCCGGGAAGTTTTCGAGAGACCCAAGTTGAGATTTGTTCCCCACATTGGTTATGTGAGTTTATTCCCGCTCATGACAAGGATCATTCCATCAGTAAGTAGCATTTCCACATTTTGAAGTTATTCCTTGTCTGAATGATTCCACAATTAGATTCATATTATAATTCGGTACTGTCTTGTTCAGGGATCATGGATTCTGGAAAAGCAGCTTGAACTCATTTCAAATCGAAGCCTCTTGTGGACTGACTATGGACTACGTTCTCTTGCCAAAACAAGGTCCATAACCATTGCTCTGATGAATATTTAATTGAATGATTTTAGTCCTTATAAAGTACTCTCTTTTATGATCCCTATAAATTTTTCTTTAGTCCTGACTTAGTTCGACAAAATGATAATGTGATACATCTTTGCCACGTCAATATTTTTTCTTACCATGTCTACACTTGACCAAAACCAAAAACTCATTTAAACCTTCAATTATTCTAGTTACCTTGTTTAGCACTTGATGATTCTAGTGAACCAAAAATTATATTGTGTTTTGTGTCACAGTTCCATGTACATGAAACGCAACACAGAACATGATGCTCCATATTGGAGAGGTACAATTTGGATAAACATGAATTACAGAATTCTTTCAGCACTCCACCATTACTCGAAAGGTAATTCTGGACAGGCAAAAAAGAAAGTAGCAAATCTTTCAATTTATTAACTTATTGTTAGCCCCCAACCGCTAAAAATCTCATTCCTTCCAGAAACTAATCTTTGGGTTGAATTTTATCTCAGAGAATGGCCCGTATCAGGACAGAGCTAAAGCTATCTACGAAGAATTGAGAAGCAATTTAATTAGGTATTGTTCTAGTGTATTTGGTGCTTTTGGAATCTTATCTTTGATATTAGTTTATAAGAATTACATCTTTCCCATCTCACTGCAGAAATATAGTACGCAATTATCGACAGAGTGGATATCTGTGGGAACAGTATGATCAGGTTAAGGGTAAGGGAAAAGGGGTACACCCATTTACGGGTTGGACATCACTTGTGACATTAATCATGGCAGAGGCTTATGAAAAGATTTAGGCAAAGCAGCAGAGATTACATGCAGCAACACAGATCAAATGTGCTCGGTTCTCTTACTGACCGCCTTCTCTCACCGCAAGATTGTTAGTCACCGAAGGCTGCAAGAGATGTGGCGCACGCTGTTGTATTTGAATATTGACCTTCGTAGATTCTAGAAAATGTTTTTAAGTTTTTAATACCTAGGTCCGAATGTGATTGGTGAAAACCATAAAGCAAGATGCCAATAAACTCATGTAAGGTTAAACTCTTGTCTTCCTAATACATTTTTCTTTTGCCCATTTTTTTTTTGTCGCAAGTTAAATTCACCAATACCTTCTTACCAACTACTAATATCTTCAAAAGCAATGTTTTAAATGTTAAACCATTTTTTAAATATTTTAGAGACCAAATCAGAGTTACGTTTATGTAAATGTCAATAAAAATGAATGTAAAATAAATGAATCGATAAATTCAAATGCATATTCTTTCCAAGATAAAGTATAGCTCAAATGGCATAATCTCTCCATACTCAATTAAGAGGTTGCGGGTTCGAATCTCATATCTTTGGTAAAAAAAAAAAAGTTCTAGATTTGTTTTGACATTTTTTTCTTTATAAACGATTATCTTTAGAACTATTCTCCACTTACAAGTCTTTTACCCATACAAGTTCATATATTTTATTTCATGTGAGACGCACTTCTTCTAGCATGTTGATTTCACACGCTTCTTAATTTAACAGATTTTTCAATCAACGCGCGCACGTTCTTCTTCGTTATCGTCATCACCAACACCATCTCATCCTCCTCTTCCTCCTTTTTTCATTAGAATTTATTTTCCTCTTTCCTTTTCCTCCTTCTTCTCCTTATCTCGTTGTTGAAAATAATGAATAATTCAAGTTTAGATTATCAATTGAACCAAAACGAAATTGATTATTGTTTTGAATCCAATCAAGTAGCTGAAGTGTAGTTTGATTTTAGTTAATTTTTTCGTTAGCAGTTTATGATTCTGTAGGTGAATAATGTTTCATCGTTGATGGTTTGAATTGAATGTAATGTAAAAGTTCTGTATTAAAGAAAATATTTTTCTGTATTTGCAGCAAATTTGGATGTAACACGAAGATATTTGGGTATAACACGAAAATATTTGGGTGTATTCTTTAAGAATTTTCGGTGTATGTGTGTTGATAAATTCTGCATAATTCAAAACTCTTCTTCTCCCTCCTCCTCATCTTCTATTGCTTCTTCTTCTTCTTTTTCATCATCATCATCATCATCTTTTTTTTTTTTTCTTATTCATCTTTTTTTTCTTGTTTTATTTTCTCAAGTTTCTTCTTGTTTTACTCTTTTAACAAGAATAAAAACAAAAAAAAAAATCAAACAAAGAAAAAGAAAAAACATAAAATGGTACAAACTTACTTAGAATATGATGAACTTATATTCGTTCAACTAAAAGAAAGAAATAAATAAGAAAAAAAAAAGAAGAAAAAAAAATACAGCATTAGAGGAAATATTTTTCTATATTTGCAGTAAATTTAGGTGTAACACGAAGATATTTGAGTGTAACACGAAGATATTTGAATATATTGTTTAAGAATTTTCCGTATATTTGTATTGATAAGTTCTTCATAAAATTCTAAAATTTATTTATTTTTATCAAAGTATTTGTTTGCAAGTTCTCATGTAATTACAAATAAAAAACGGAAAATTTTATTCCTTTTAATCTATCAAATAAGATTATTTTATTGGTTTCTTTTCTCCTAGTCAATTCTTACCTTATTTGATTTCGTCCCTGTAGTGAAATATATATAATGGTATTAAATACCTTTTAGATACCTTTTAGTACTTCCAAACATTAGATGTAGGTGCATAGTGTTTATAATTAGGTTATGTAGCAACACTTTTTTAATTTAAAAAATAAAAGTAAAAAGTATTATCGAAATAAAAAATATGATTTTAAGTTTAATAATAATTTTTAAATATTGTTAGAACTCTTTAACTATTGTAACTAAGTGAATACTCAATTTGGTTCATAAACTTATACATGAGTCTCAATTTAATTCTTAAAATTTCAATTGTCTCTATTTAATTTTCAAACTTTACAAACATGATTCACATTAGTTCTAAGGACAATTTTCAATACACAAGGTTAATAAAGCACTAACATGGACCCCTAAATACCAAGCTGTAACTGGTGAAATGTCGTATTAGTTTTAGTGCTCAAATAGCCAAAAAAATAATAGCAAATCACTTGTTTTGAGAAAAAAATTTTCAATAAATACACTTATAATATTTTTGCATAACATTTGACTGTCCACGTCACCGTTCTGTTAACGTTTGTATGTCAAAAATTGTTCTAAGGGCTAACTTGAGTTACATTCAAAAAGTTTAAAAATTAAATAAAAATAATTGAAATTTTAAGAATTAAATTAAAACTAGGCGCAAATCCAAATACCAAATTAAGTGATAATATCTCGTAGTATTCAACTATTCATCTACTAGCTAATTCATAAGCAGAACGACAAGGACTACCTTCACTTTCGCAAACTTTTGAATTAAATCCCAAGAAAATTTACTAAAAAGCATAAATAATTACTCATTAGTATTACGGGAACCGAAAGCCAAATTAGCCCTGATTAAAATATCATAAGAATTTTCTAATAGCGAACAACGCAAACGATGCCCAATTTACTTCCACGATTTACCAACGATGTCTGTGTTCAGCTATAACAGATGGACTGAAACAAAATACAAGCAAAACCAACACTATCATTTAGAAGTATACATAGGAAGCTCAGAATGAATTCCCATTTTCAGTTGCTGTATCCTCAGCCATCATAATTTCCATATCCCTTATATCTCGCTTCAGAACACTGCCAAGTCTTCCTATGGCCTCCGTCTGCTGCTGCAAAACCTGCCCGCAGAAAAGTAGCCAAACTATTACATTAAATTCTTTGAATTTAATATTTTCGAACTTTCTTTTTATATTTGTGCATGGAGATCCAAATTTTAAAGCATAAATCTCAGTTTCATCACAACTTACCTCCTGCAGGTCAGCAAGACTTTGATCATGAATCTTGGCTGATCCTGGAAGATAAACAGAGCCACCAAATCCCATCGAGTTTGCCTGAACACGAGATACTGTTAGAAGGTTTTGTACCCTTCTAGACAGATCAGCTCCAGATCCTCTCAGCTGAAAAGATATTAGCTCAACTTCAGCCATGAATTAATCATTCCAAGACACTCTTATATGTAACATTTACTCACGTTCCATTCAAAAGTATTTCTATGGCTGCAAAACAGTAAATCAAAGGACACAGACCTGCCGGGTAATTGTGGCTAATTTCTCAGCGAGTTCAGCTTCTCCTTTTGTCAGGGGGATGCGACAGCCTTTCCCCTCCAACGCCTCCACTATTCTCATGACCTTATATTAGATACATGAGCAAATAAATTAATGAAATATCAAACAATATATATATATACATATATCCACACACACAATGCAAGGTGATAAAATTCATCAATATGATTATCAGCAACAAATTAACCAAGTCCTACTGAGGGCATACAATTGGAGAGGTGAGGAAGAGTAGGGGTAAACAAAATAAACCCATTTTACAATCTACAGAACAATTCCTTTTCACAAAAAGGAGCCCTTACTCTTAAAAGGCGCCGCTGGAGAATTTGTTCCTTCTGTTTCATTCTTTGAATCCGAGGAAGAGTCTCAGCTTGAAAATGTCTTTGGAGCTGCAAAATGCATTAGATAATTCAGAATAGTCAAAACGTGATTAATATAAAAATCAGTATTACTACAGTACCACTTTAACATTGAACATGGAAAAGCAGAGAAAGAGAAAGAGCAATACCATTTTAACATTGCTTTGGGTTATACGTAATCTCTCTGCATCTGAAACAATGACTTCATCTTGGATCTGCACAACAATGTGAATCAGATATGTATGAACTTCTCATGCATAAAAGGTTCTAATGCTAGCACCAATGTTCATGTGTTAACAAATGTTATGATTCGTTTTGTTAAGAACAAAACCCAACATATAATAGACAATCAACCATATTCCGAAAAAGGTTCAGATATTCAAAGTATGAATGTTATTCTAACAGTTCAACCCTCAAGATAAAAAAATTACAGTAACTTACATTCACTAGAAGCTTAAAATTAAAAGGGATTACCTTAAGGCGTTGTGAAAGATCCTTAAAACCCTGAACAAGTTGGGGCCACAGGCGTTCTCTATCAGCACTTTCCATTCCCTCAAGCTTCCCCATAGCCTCAGCCCACATGATCTGGCAGTATAAACTATTCTCCATAATTAGCCAAGCGGTGGCACAAAGATAACAGCTTGATACATTCCATTACAGACCAAAAACTAACTATTAGAGTCAGTCTGGTATCCCATTAAATTTCAGGGTGTTCATTCCTATCTTCGCCATAATGTTGAAGAGGAAACCAAACTGAGCTCAAGAGTACTTAGAGGAACTGAGGAAATAGCACAAATTTCAAGAAGGGACTTACGTCTGAAACACCAGCAGGCTTAACCCTAAACTGTGGATCCGTTACACTGAACAACAAATGCTGCAGAACAAACACAATGGACCAAAATTAAGATGAACCAGCCCAGCTCTTGGAATTTGAAATGAATAATACAAGATCAAATCCCACAACTGAAAGGGGGGAAATTGCGATTTTCTCAATTTCTTAACTTAGGGGTAAAAAAATTGAGAAATAGTGAGGGAAATACCTTAAAAGCATACTTAAGATTTGTAGGTTCATCCTTGTAAGAATCAACGATTGTCTAAGCGAACAATACAATAAAAACACTCAGGATGAATCAAATGAAACGCACAAATTAACTTGTTTTTTTTTCCCATAAAAAGAAAAAAGAGGGGCTAAGTTATGTTACTTGAATATCCCGATCGGCGAGAGAGAAAGGAACAGGAGCCACATTGGCCATCTGGGTAGTCAACTGAGCATTCGGAAATGGTGTAGGCTGTGCCGGTGTTTGTGGCTGCGGTGCTCCAAAATTGGACTGAAAACCGAACCCAGTGGAAGCCGGTTGCTGAAACAGCGAAGGTGTCTGCTGCTGTGGTTGAGAGGAAAAAGGGGTTGAGAATAGCGAAGAGCCGAATCCGGTAGCGAATGAAGGCGTGGAAGGAGTTCCAAACGCAGGGGTTGAAGACGGAGTACCGAAGACTGGGGCAGAAGAAGGGGTACCGAATGCTGGGGTAGAAGAAGGAGTTCCGAACGCTGGGGTTGAGGAAGGTGCACCGAATGCAGGTGTTGAATTTGGGGTGCCGAATGCAGAAGAAGAAGCCCCGAACATTTTGGTTGCTGTTTAAGAATAGTATAATCAAAGAGATCGATGGGTAACGAAGTTGTTGTTGTTGCTATGCCGGTGTCTGAATTCGGAGGGAAACTATGTCCTTTCCCAGTTGGAGTTGAATTCGCACTCCAAGTGTTCGACGAAAAGAGTGAAAGAGTAAAGAGAGTGGTGATGGTCTGCACTTTGTTTGAACGGACTCCAACGGCGCCAACAAATTAGTGCGAGCTTTCTTTCCTCTCTCCTCACACCGTCACGCGCAGTCGCGCATACCCAAATAAAAAACTATAAAAAAAAATAAAAAAGTATGAGATTAGTGACTACTCACTAGGTAAGTACTAAGTAGGTAGTATCCATGGTTAACGTAGATTTATTGTTTTATTCACATAGTAAACAATAATTTGCCAACATGAAAATAATTGAGAAAGGGTTTTAGTCACCAAAAAATAATTGAGAAAGGGTCTATCTATTCTCTGTGGTTCTGTATCCGTGTTAAAAATATCATAAATTTTTTTGACATTTTAATACACTAAATATTATTATATTTTTTAAATATCTCTTTAGAATAAAAGTTAACCAAGTTCATTGAGATCAATTTCTATTGGTTAATTGTGAGTAGAAATTATACTAATAGTACATATTAATTAAATAAAAAATTCATGTACAGATTAAAAATTAACTATTAAATTAGTTATTGATTATTTATGTATAAATATATAATGTTTAACAAAATAAATATTATCTGTTATATTTATATAAAAAATTAATTATTAACTTAATTATTATATATTTGTATATAAATATATGTGATGTTTAATTTATTTTTAATATATATTTTATATTTTAATATATACTTTATACAAGTGTCTGAATTAATAACTGATTTTTTTTGTTTGTATTATGATATATATTTCATATGAATAATTTAATAATTAATTTTGTGTGCACGAAATATAATTATAATTAAATTAATTTATATTAAAATTCAATCATAAATTCATATTTTAAAATAATATTTTAATCAAATTCTAGTCTTTGTGTCAATTCATGTATAATAGAATAAGTTAAGTAAAATATATTAAGGTAAAGTATTAAATTAGTTTTTTGTATTTTGATTTAATTCTGTTTTAATCCTTAAAGTTTAAAGTATTTTATTTAAATCCAAAAAATTCTATTTAACTTTAATATAGTCCTATCGTAACTTTAAAATTAAATAATTAACAGAATGTCTTATGTGACAGCAGTGCAAAAACAAAGTCGATACTTGAGAGAAGATGTACAAACTCGAGAGCCGGAAGATACATAACCGCGGATACATCTCCGCATGCCGTTAACCTTGGTTCAAGCAAATGAAGAACATTGTCTAAAACTCGTATTTTGCGAGAAAGTTCCCCCGCAACCACGAGAATAAGGCCATCGTCACCTTCGCTGCGAAAACTTTTCTCGACAATCGAAGAGGTTGTTTATGAATTTTTCAGATTTAAAAACTAATCTTGGTTAATTATTTAACTTTAACTTTACCATATGATTACATTAAAATTAAATAACACTTTTTTAAATTTAAATAGACCTAAACATGACAGACCAATTTAGTATTTATGGCTTTACCCAACATATTAAAAATCAGAACACAATTTACTCTCGTATCAAATTCTAGTATATAAGTATATAACCATCTCATAATATACACGATTTGGAAAATGAAGTCATCAGTGGTCACCAGATGGATGGAAATACTCCATCATACATCATAGCCACAAGGGGGGAAAGACATGATAATAGAACTAACAGAGCCAAGCAAGAGTAGTAATTAGAATCTGATAATTATCCTGAATCCTAGTTAAACAAGACTGATAGTTCTCCATGACTCACTTCAAGGTCTCTTTTTTCATGCCTTGACTGTTACACTGCCCAAGCATAACCCAGATGGTTTGATCTCACTTGTTTGCCACTCTGATCCAGGGGCTGCAGTTGGATCATACAACAAAGTTTTGCATGTAGGTTCCTCCTCCAGTGAGAACAGCAAGAGTTTACCATCAAGAATTCCGAACCGGAAACCGATACTGGAGCTCCCAGTCAAAGGTAGAGGCTCCATTTTCCATGTATTGTCCTCTGAATTGAAGATTGCCAACTTCCTCTGATTCTTCCACTCCATACAGAACAGCTTCTTTCCCAGTACTGCATGAGCAGTCACCATGACACAACCATTTTTCATCTCACACCAACTGTGCCTTTCAGGATTGTAAACATCAACAAATTTTGAGTTTCCAATTGTAAAACTCGACCTTCCACCCATCACGTACAGCTTCCCTTCGAATCCACACGCGAAGCAACCTCGTCTCGGCCGACGAAGGCTCTCAATCAATGTCCATTTGTCAGTTTCTGGATCATAGACCTCGACACTGGAGAGGCTGTCGCCATCTACTCCATTGCCTCCAACAGCGTACACCAAGCCGTTGACCTCAGCACAAGCAAAGTCATATCGAGCCACATTCATGTTTGATAACCTGCTCCAACTGCAATTGCAATTGCAAACTTTTAACATTGATATACAGATATCAAACAGCTTTATCAATTACAAAGTTATATGCTTCTGACTACCTATAGTTATTATTTTGAAATGTTAGAATGAACGAAGATTTTTAAGACTTAGATCACACAAGTAGTCAACTTGAGTAGCCTCCAAACCCATTCTAAGGTGTCATGTTCCTACTTTCTAGTTTTTACCAGTTTGATGAAACAGTCCAAAAATCATGATTTGTCTTGCAATAACTCAACAATGCAGCAGGATTTTTTGACATGTGTAGAAAGTTGCCAATACTAAAAGATAAGTTGCAGCTGAAATACAAACCTGTTGACACAAGAATTGTATTGGTAAACCTCTGGTGAGGCAGTGGCAGTTCCATCAATAACTGAATAGCCAGCCATGACAAGTAGCTTCCCATTAACAACCACCACCCCGAATCCAGCCTTTGTTGGACCAGGCATTGGTGGAAGAGATCGACGATTCTGACCCTGACAATCCACTACCTCCCAATGGCTTCCTTTCCCTTCTTTATCTGCAGTTAACAGGAAAAGCCATTCCTCAACCAAGCCAGCCAATTTTCTTACCATTATAAATTCTTTGCTCTGAATGAAACACCTCCATCTCTTACAAACACCGGCCATAGCCGGGAGGTCCGAATGAGGCACAAGTGCTAAGCAATACTTGGAAACATCATCAGGCAGCCGAGGTAGAATCGAGCTATCATCATCCTTATCCGATAACTCAGAGCGCACAGAATGCTTGCTCTTAGAAAGTGTTTGATTTTCCTTATTGGGTAAATTAGAAAAACACATATTCGGTTCTGTGAACCACTTCTTACCAGCAATGCATCCAGGCATTTTTGAAATGATCATTAACACATATCAGATATAATATTACCATGTACAGAAATTTTGTCCGCAACTGTGACTAATCAACCAAATAGTGTAAAAAATGTATAACTGAGTAGAGCACCAAACTATAGGAACTCAAAATACTCTTCACCCATGGGGATTCTACAAGACCAAGGCATACAAGATGTGGAAGAACGAATAACATGAGCGGTATAAGAAGATGATTTTCTGTGCTTTATCCACTCTGACTCAAGTTCCATAACAGAATTTGTGTTACTTGTATTATTCCCTTTATATCTTAAGCTGCCAAAGTGAAATCTTCCCTCACACATTGCCCAGATATCTACATATTATGCCAAAAGAAAATGTTATTACATTTCAAAATTAACATTAGAAATTCATGAACTTGACAAAATATAGGGCTAGATCTGCATAGGCATACCACAGTAGGCCATAGAACTTGCCAAGAGTTAGCCTAGCCTCCATTAGCTTCCATTCTCTTCAAGTCATCCATAACCACTGAAAGGATCATATATAAAAAGAATGAATAAGAAAAACCGGAGTGAACATATACATATTCAATTGCAAAACTTCAATCCTGAAAAAACAAAAAAAATGACTCCTTTTACATAAACATCTCTGGACAAGGATCTGCATAAAATATCTTGACAGAAAACTAAAATAAATACTAATATCTAACATAGCTAAACAATTCAGAAATTAAAGAGATGAGCCTAAAGAGGAATTTTGGTAAGAAATTTTATTCCCGTTGAACCCAAAGCAGAGTTGATTAAGGCATACATGTGACAAAATCACACAAAACCGTTTTACTTTCTTTTCTATTTCTATTCTGTAGGTATGAATTATCCAAGAAATTATCCATTCACAAATATGGAGCTTTACAAAACCACAGCAGAAGTTGCAGTAGCCAACTGATCTGAAATTGTGGCAGAATTAAATTTAACTTAATGCTTACAAAATTCAGCTGTGTTTTTTGGAGAAAACAAAGTCCACAACAAGAGAATCAAATAAAAACAAAAGGAAAATGCATCCTAGAAGCCTATAAATGACCTTAACGATTACAATTCACATAAATTGCAGCTGTAAGGAACAAAATTGTCAGTAACTAGAGAAGTATTGGTGGATCTATATAGCAGAGAAAAGGAAATAATTACGATAGCACTAAAATGAATAAATAAAAGAATGCAATGAAAGGAGAGGAACTTACAAATGAGAAGGAATTGTGAAGGTTTATCGAAATGAAGAGAAAGAGAGAAAAAGAATGTGTTGCGATATGGTGGAAGTGTAAGAAGCAGCAAAGGGGAATTTATAGGATTTAGGATTTGGTAACCGAGACAGGATAACACTGACACAATCCAACCACGTCACTGCTTGTTTTTCACGAACAACAACAATTTGATATGCTAAGTAATTGATGATTACTAGTATTCTTAATCACAAGACAAGATAACGTGTTACAAACTTTTATTTATTATCCACGCCTTCCCTCTAACAACATTATCTGCAACTTCTTATTATGAACAATAGTAGTTGAAAGTTTCAACAATAAATTATGGTACATAATCTCAAATTAGATTAGATTAGATGTATACATGTCTTTTTATTAGAATTGTAATGAGCATGATGTGTGATAAGTGATAACCGCTAATGTGGTTCGCGTGTTTGAGCTGTTATGTGCCTCATGTGCACTGTATCATATCTATCTTATTCTCTTATCCTGTTATGCGCTATCCACCTTTTTCTTTTTATTATTTTTTATTACCGTTTTACCCTCGCTCATGCAACACTTTTCCTCTTGGCGCAAAAGAGCAACACTTGTGTTTACATAATTTTATTAGAGTAAAATATGGTTGACAAAATTAGTTTTTGGATCGGTATGACAGTATGTATTACAGCTCAGCCTGATGTGTTTAAGCTGACTCTTGGAAATAAATAACTTCTGACTCTAAGATTTTATAGATTTTTGCCAAGTTCTATGGGATGTAGAGTTTCTTTTATAAAATTGTACATGTTTGTTTTGTTTTCTAAACGAACACTTATTTCGCCATGTATAAATAAAATTCAATCAGTCACCAAAAAAAAAAAAAAATTCAATCATCATTTAAAATATAATTCAATCAACACTACGATCACTTATTTTCATATATTTTTAATGTATAATTTATATTTTATATGCATAATTAATTTAATAATTAATTTTTTATTTACACATAATTTGATCATTTTAAAATTTTTAATATTTTATGAAAAATTTTTGAAGGGCAATTTACATAAATAAATTATTTGTTCTTTAAATTTAAGCAATTGTATTCTTTCAAATATGAAGACGCAAATATATTATTTCATATATCTATAGGAAACCGCTATGGCAGTAGCGGTTTACCTAAACACATAATCCGCTATAGCCAGCTGCGAATTACATGCAAATAGGGAACACAGAAATCGCAAGAGGCTGTCGCAGTTTCTGTTTATTAATACTTGACCATAAATTGCTACTAGCAGTAGCGGTTTATGTGTATTGGGAGACGTAACGATTCAACTAGGTATCCTTTAAAAGTTATACAACATTAATCCTTTTATTACAATAATGAAAAAAAAAGTAAAACAAACACATCTAAAAATTATAAATAGATTTAGTGTCCTTTTAAAATTAAATACACATTCAAAATACAAACTAAATCAAATTAAAATTTAAATTTAAATTTTAAATTTTTGTTTCAGATTTAATATATTTAATTATTAATATATTAAAATTTAAATACACATCCAAAAATTAAATTAGTTAGAATTCAAAATTTCGAATTTAAAATTCAAAAATAAATCTTAAACCATCTTAAAACACTAGTAAAATTTTCACTTCGTAAAGATCCAGAACTGCAGTGCGCCTCCCCTTCTCATCTGTGGCCGCTTTCGTCTTCTCCCGCGTTGCACACTCCTCTGTGAGGATCTCCTCATTCGGCGATGCGCTCCTCCCCGCGACGCGCACACCCCTGCGCCTCCTCCATCGATGGGCTCCTCTCTGTCCCTAGTCTCCTCCCTCGCGCCACGCACAACCGCCCCCTTCTCCCGCACCTCCCCCTGTCTCCTCCCCCACGCCGCACTCCTTCTATCTCTGGTATTTCTGTTTGCAAAATTCTAAAAAAAATTGGTTGAATTCATGAAGATATGTTATCCCTTTTTTTTCGCTTAATAAAATGTTCTATTTTTTTAAAAATTTATGTATAATATTGGAAGTGTCTGTATTTTTTTTAAATGTATTTGTGATTATAATTTTTTTTTGCACTCATATGTTTCATTTGAGAGTTGTAATGTTAACATAATTTGAACGTGTCAATACTTAATTTTGGATGTGTTTATGTTGTTCATTATGTTCTTATGTACATATATATAAGTTTTTTTACATGAGTTTTGAATGTGTTGATAAAATATTTAGAGTGCATTCTTATAATTTTGGATATGTATTTGAGTTTAATTTTTTCTGTGTTCAATATGTAATTTAGAACTACAATGATAATAATTTAGATGTGTTAATAAATAATTTTGAATGTGTTTATGTTGTTTATTTAATTTTAGATGTGTTTTTAACATGAGTTTTGAATAAAAAAAAATAATTGAATGAGTTTAATTGATTTTGAAAACTTCACTGATTTTTTTAAAATTAGTACACCAAAAGTTGTTACGAGTTTTATGGTTTAGTTTGTAAGAAATTAATGTATTGGAAGTAGTTACAAATTTTACGGTGATAAATATTCAAAATAAAAGTGGTTCCTTAAAAATAGAAAATATGATTAATTAAAAAATTAAAATAATAAAATATTAGATTTAAAGCTGAATAAAGGCTTAATTTTGTTATACTAAGTAGTATTTTCCTTAACGTAACCCCTTCTCAAGTTAGCTGAAAGTAGAAGGAAATTATAGCTTCACCTAAGTAATAGGAGCCTGCCACAAACTACTCTTTCTCTTCTACACTAATTTGTGACTGGATGTCGTTAATAATTCTAACTCTACTAAATTATTTTTAATTTTAAAAAATTATTTGTGATTTGTTGATTTAAATAATAAGATATAAGATTCAACAAATTACGTTTAAAAACTCATTTCGTACCACCTTGCAACGAATTATATAAAAATAAATCAAGATATGAATATATCAAACTTCAAACAATTGATTAATTTTGAGTTGCAAATATTTTATTTATAATATTTATTTATTATTTTGTTTACAATATTCAAACAATATAACATGTTTAGGATGCTAATTATTTTTTATATCATAGTTAATACATTAATATAAATTTAAATTGGTATATTCCACAAGTGTAATATACAATATAAATGGCCAATGAGTTATAACTCAAATGGCAGTCTCCCCATACTCAATTAAGAGGTTGCGAGTTCGAGTATCCTATCTTTGATAAAAAAAATAAAAATAAAAATAAAAAAATATACAATATAAATGAGTACAAATTTATATGGCAAAAAAATTTATAATTTACGATTTTATAAATTATAATTCTTTTAAATTAAAAGATTTAAATTATGACTTACAATTTTTAATTATTTTTTTAATTTTTTATCTTATTTAAAATCATTACATTTGTTGTTTTATCCTACATGCTTCTTGTATCATTATATTATATCGTAATATTAATTAAAATTGTATTAAATCACTGCTGTCCTCTAGTAGTTTACGCACGTAAATTTGAAACAATATATTTGCATCTTCATATTTGAAAGAATGCAATTGCATAAATTTAAATGGAAAATAATTTATTTATGTAAATTGCCTATTTTTTAAATATCAATATTTTAAAGAATAATCTTATAAAATCAGTATAATTTATTATTTTTGTCTAGTAGGTAGTTAATAATATATAAAAATATTAATTAAAAATATAGTATTGAATTTCTAGACTAAAAGTATTAGATTATTGGCTGATATAAATTAAAATTGCTAATTCTTAATTTTTTTTCATTTTAAATATCTAAATTGATAGAATAATCTCTCTTTTCGAAATAGCTCTTTTTTTTAAACCGGTACATAAAAAATATTTTATTTCAAATGAATAAGATATTGAAAAATTGTCCATAAGTAAAATAATAATTATTAATACAGGTCTTTTTTAAGAAAGAAATATTTTGTTACAATAAAAAAGAAAGTATTATATATTCATGAACTCTCAAATTAACATATTTAGAATTATAAAAATACTTCAAAAAATTCTTAAAATGACATATGAAAATGTTAAACTTCCATCTTTATAGAATATTACAAGTGGATGTTTATTTTAAGAGAAAATTTTATTCTCCTCTTTTAAGAGATGTTAAAATGATACTCTCCTTCCTTCTATTTGTAAAATATATATCTCCTCTCTTGTAATTTTTAAAAAACTTTTTTTTTAATCCATTTTAAATTTTTGGTGTTAACTAATGTTAATTTTATCTATTTTTTAAGACTAGTGAATGTATATTTTACAAATAAAGGAGGTTTTTTAAATGATTAAAGAAGAGGTTTTTTAAAAATTATAAAGAAAGAAAATATACATTTTATAAATAAAGTTGAGAAATGTATCATTTTAGCATCTATCAGAAGAAGAAGGGAGTAAAATTTTCTCTTATTTTAAGGTTAAAAATATATTCCAACGAGTTATATTCCAAGAATATTATATTTGGATATTATGAAAAATTTATTTGTTTAGTATTATTATAACTTTTTAAAAATTAATTTTGATATTTCTAAGAAAAAAAATTATGAATGTATTTATTTTATTACATATTCTCATATTCTTAGTTTCTAAAATACCTCAAATACCAATAAAAGGAAAAACTCTATAAAAAAATTAATAATTATAAATATAATAGACTTAATAGTTATTACATATGTTATTCTTATTTCCATAAGATAATCGCATTTTTCAACACAAATAAAAATTTTAGATTTTCACAATAAATATTCTAAGAAATAAGTCAAAATTCTTTTACCATTTGACCTTCTTATAAGATTCATGCCAGCCATAGGCTTAGTAGCAACACAGAAAATATCAGGTGAACACTATTACACATCCCAGAAATAAAAACAAAAGAAGAATAAGACAATTTTCTTATTAGAAAAGAGAAACAAATCTGATATCATCTTTCAGCACTAGAATCTTCGATTTTAGGTTACCTTGCTATTAAGACGCGTCACTTAATTAAAACCAGTCGCTCAAAGAATCAGAATAACAATATCACTGATTCCACTCGTAGCTGAGAATAGAGAGCACCACATAATTTGAGATTCCAAATGACGTGTAAGATTTCGATTGAAGGCACAAGCACTGATAGCTACATCATTATATTTGTTATTCAAAGTGTGGTTCAACTTCCAAGATAGTTATAACTTATAAATAATAATGTTGTGTATGGTTAACGATGGTTCCTACTTTATGGGACGTTGAACACTCTTACTCAATTAACATCAACTTCTATTTCTATTTATCAATTATTGGTGTGGAATGTTGGAAGCTACTGCTGTCTCATTCTCTCTAGTTCTTGGTCCATGTTTTTCACTTCAAATTAGTAATTGATGATATACAGAATTGTTTTAATCCTTTTTTTTTTCTTTTTCTGGAAAAATCATGTTTAAAAGGAAAATCTTGTAATTGAATTTCTGATCAACGAAATTTTCAAGTGTTTTTGGATACGAATTTGAAATGATAAAAAAGATGTCATTTGACCTTCGAAGTTAAGTTTGTTTTAGCTATAAATCCTTAGACCAAAAATAATAAAAGTACAATTGGCAAAATGAAATGGAATTTTACTTTAAAAAATAAAAAGTGATCTTGGGTCTTTTATTTTATTTCTTTTCGGGTGCAAAATTAAACTCGTATGTTTTCAGATAAATCTAGAAATCAAGGCTTTCCATCCTTTCAACGAAAAACTAAAATCAGAATATAGAATAGACAAATGAATGACTTGTTTGAGTGAATTTTTACAAAAAAGATTTTTAAAAAAATAAATAAAAATAATTTTATATTTAGATATTTTTAAAAAAATATTTTTTTATTTAATAATTATGTTAAAAATATTTTTTTTAGTACTTTTACTTTTATTACTAAAATTTTGTCAAACACATAAAAAAAAATCTTTTTTATTAATTTTTTTTAACAACTTAATGATACCTAAACAAGTTTGAAAGCTATTAAGCTCATGGTAATTCCCATTAGGGCATGCTATTATTGGGTTGGAAATCAAGAATTTCAAACTCTTTAAATGATGATATATTATAGGTATTCAATATTCATTATAGTTTTATTTCCTTAGACAGGAGCCATACTGTGGAACTTTTGAAACAAATTTCGCTCCCTTCAGTATTTGTCAATGATCAAACTACACATGGGGGAGAAGATATAGACACATTATGGAGTATGGACACAGCGATGGGCAGCAGCACTCCAACATTCATAATGCTCCTAATCCGATAATGACCATTTAGCTCCCCAAAGTTGGATTGGCCAATATGTGGTCCCTCTAAAATTTCAAGATAATATTTGTGGCATCGCAAAGAACAAGAGAAAATGACAACATTTGAGCCCTATGGTTGTGGATGAGGCTTAGCAGAAATTAAAAAAAAAAAAAGTTTATTGAGTTAAAAAGAAGAAATTTTATATTAGAAATGATAAATCTTTATTGATAACAGACAGAGAAGATGAAGGGTATGTAGGCAAGCGAGCTTATAACTGATGAGGGAGGACTTAGGGGCGTCTGATGAGTGATGACCGTAGCAACTTTGCTTCTTGCACCTTAGTGTGAATTGGGCTTTGGGGTGGGTACTAAATAAGAAAAAGGAAAATTCAAAGGTAAATCGGCTTATAATCAAAAGGCTTTAGTAGCTGATTGGGATTGGTTAAATGAGCAGCTTATTCATCCCCTAAAGCAAATATCTAGTGTGAGAACTGAGAAACAAAAATAAATTAGTGTTTACCTCAATGTTACGCATCATTTACAACAAACTCAAACGTAGAAATGATCACAGGGAATTGAAGGAGCATTATTAGTTTTAAATTCGTCTTTAGAAATATATGTATCAACTTGAATATGTATCTGATGCGTACCACACCATAATCGGCATGGAGGTTCAGTGGCAGACTGACCTTAAAAATCGGAACCGAGCAGAACTGAACAAACAAACTTTATAAATTATCTCCGAAACAGAATACGCCACTCAATCACGTCTCTTCACAAGATATCCATAACGGCACTTGACCAGGAATATCGGAACTAACAGGAGCTCACCAGCAAACTCGAGGAGCCTATAAATCTTACCCCTTGATTCAGAAAGGGGCAGGTTCCACATTCACTTCTAGTTATTTACTCTTTATTCATTAATTATTCTCCCACTTACTTGAGCGTCGGAGTGCTTTGTGCAGGTGCTCCCGCTGCCGTGTTTCAGAAGGCCGAGGTTAAACTCACGTCGTTGCTCGAGGACAACATATAATCTAGCCACGCATCCAAGTGCTCGGCCGGAGATCATCAACCTCGGTCATCACAGACGGAACATTTGGCGCCCACCGTGGGGCCCGATAACACTAACCCCACGATTCCCTATTATATTTCTACCTCTTGAGTTTTTCTTCGCAGGATAGCACGGGTCCCAGTCATGGCTGACAATGGAGTTCCTCAATTCACACAGGCCGAACTCATGGCCCAAATGGCGGAACTTCAAGCGGAAGTCAAAAGACTAGCCGAACTATCAGCACGAAATAACGCCAACCAGATAGGCGAGGGAAGCTCCAAAAGATCTTCCCAGGGCGCGCCTGACCTGCTGATCGCTGACCCACCGAAAGAGAGACTGACCTTGGACAACCCTTTTTCCGAAGAAATCACAAATTTTCAAATGCCAAAACATTTCACACTCCCCTCCTCACTTAAGCCGTATAAGGGGATTGGTGACCCCCGGGCTCACATTAAGAAATTTCAATCTATGATGTTTTTTAACGGTCCTAACAATGAACCTGTGCTTTGCAGAGCATTCCCGACATATCTTGACGGAGCAGCTTTGCTTTGGTTCTCAAAACTACCTGCAGGTTCAATCTCATCATTTGAAGAACTGGCGAAGTCCTTCATTGATTACTTCGCCGCAGCGAGAATTTACGTCCACGGATCAGATTACCTCGGCACGATCCGCCAAGGTCCACAGGAGAGCCTAAAAGATTACCTGACCAGGTTTGCAGAGGCGACCATGGAAATACCCGACCTAGATCCGGCTGTCCACCTCCATGCGCTTAAGGCCGGCCTCCGACCTGGCAAATTCAGAGAAACAATCGCCATCACCAAACCGAAGACACTGGAGGAGTTCAGGGAAAGGGCAGCCGGACAAATGGAAATTGAAGAACTACGCGAGGCCAACAAAACGGAAAGGAAACCCATAAGGGAGGAGGAACGATCAATGAGATCGACCCACAACAAGGAGGTCGGCAAAACGTTCAAGCTCACTCCGAAGTTTGACAATTACACCAGATTCAACACAAGAAGGGAAAAGATAATCAAGGAAATACTCAATGCCAAGATTATAAAACCCCCAATAAGAGCAGGCAGTTACCAAGACCAGAGGTTCGTAGACAAAACCAAACATTGTGCTTTCCATCAAAAATACGGACACACCACCGACGAATGCATAATAGCCAAAGACCTTTTGGAAAGGCTTGCACGGCAAGGCCTATTGGACAAATACATTGAGGCGAGGAAGCATAAGGAAGACGACCGGGGCAGGGAGGAAAGGCAACCGACTTCAGTAAACAAGGAAAAGTGGCCGAACAACAACCTGCCCAAGGCAGTCATAAACTGCATCTCCGGGGGATTCGCTGGAGGCGGCGAAACAACATCGGCCAGGAAACGAAGTTACCGAGCCATGCTAGCCATAGAAGGAGCCTCACCTCCAAACAAGAGCGACGCACCAGATTTAGAGATCACCTTCAATAAAGCGGATATGTCCTCGGCCGCCCCACACCTGGACGACCCGGTCGTAATTTCTATCCAGACAGGCGACCTACTGGTAAGAAAGGTCCTTTTGGACCCAGGTAGCAGCGCAGACGTACTTTTTCATTCTACATTTTTAAAAATGAACTTATCTGAAAAACTCATACAACCCTCCTCCGGAGAACTGGTAGGATTCTCCGGAGAAAGGGTACCCATAAAAGGTTATATATGGCTTAAAACGACAATAGGTGAAAACGCGTCATTCCGAACACTTGATATACAATACCTGATTGTCGATTGCAATAGTCCTTATAACATTATCCTCGGGAGACCTGCTCTGAACATGTTCAGAGCAGTAATATCAACTTTCCACCTATGTGTTAAGTTTCAGGCACAGGACGGAAAAATAGCAACGATCCACTCAGACCGCCAACAAGCTCGGCAGTGTTATAACTCTTGCTTAAAAAGATCGGATAACAGCGGAAGACAACATGAGATCAAAGCAGTACAAACCAGAGAGGAAGTCCTTTCCCTAGCCGAACTCGACCCCAGAGGAGACACACAAGAGAGACCACAACCAACTGACGAACTCCAAAAAATTCAACTAACGTCCAAACCAGAGCAAGTAACATACATAGGTCAAGCACTACAAGGGCAAGAAAGGTCGGATCTCGTAAAGCTGCTAAGGGCCAACGCAGACTTATTCGCCTGGACCCCAGCAGATATGCCGGGCATAAGTCCGGAGATCATCTGTCACAAACTCGCCACCAATCCTTCGAGCCGACCCTTAGCCCAGAAGAAAAGAAACCTAGGAGCAGAGAAATCAAAGGCGGCCCTGGAAGAGACCAGTAAACTCCTACAAGCCGACTTCATCAGAGAAATCCGCTTCACCACATGGCTCTCGAATGTGGTAATGGTAAGAAAAAACTCAGGTAAATGGCGCATGTGCGTCGATTTTACAGATTTGAACAAAGCATGTCCTAAAGACGCCTACCCTTTACCATGCATTGATAAACTTGTAGACAACGCTTCAGGTTTCGAAAGCTTGAGCTTCATGGATGCATACTCGGGGTATAATCAAATACTAATGCATCCTGAAGATCAAAGCAAAACAGCATTCATTACCGAACATGGAAACTTTTGTTATCGTGTAATGCCATTTGGCTTGAAGAATGCAGGTGCGACCTATCAACGCTTGATGGACAAAGTCTTCCATCACCAAATAGGACGCAACATGGAGATATATGTGGACGACATGGTCGCGAAAACCAAGAGAGAAAAATCGCACTGTGAAGACCTCAAGGAAATATTTGGCCAACTACGAAATTACAATATGAGACTGAACCCCGAGAAATGCGCCTTCGGAGTAAAGGGGGGAAAGTTTCTCGGATTCATGCTCACATCCCGAGGAATCGAGGCGAACCCTGAAAAATGCTCAGCAATACTCAACATGGAAAGCCCTAAAACGATAAAAGAGGTACAGCAACTTGCAGGAAGGGTAGCTGCACTATCTCGATTCCTCCCCGCTGCATCAAGCCGAGCATATCACCTCTTCCAAACGATATCAAAGAACAAAAAATTTCATTGGACAGAGGAAGGCGAGAAAGCATTTTCCGAGCTCAAAGCGATCTTAGCAACACCACCCGTGCTACAAAGACCAGAAATCGGTGACCCTTTATATTTATACTTATCTGTTTCAAACTATGCTATAAGCTCGGCCCTTATTCTCGAAACAGGAAAAACGCAACAGCCAGTATACTTCGTCAGCAGAGTCATGCAACCAACCGAGCAACGATATCCGAAGATAGAACAACTCGCCCTTGCACTGATAACAACAGCAAGGAGACTCAGGCACTACTTCCAAAGCCACACAATAATAGTAAGGACGAATCATCCACTGAGACAAATATTAACAAAACCAGAACTGGCAGGACGGTTGACCAAATGGTCAATTGAACTCTCAGAGTTCGACATTCAGTTTCAAACAAGGCCGGCCCTCAAGGCACAAGTTCTCACCGACTTCATCACAGAGATGACCCCACACGATCACATTGAAACATGGGAATTGCACGTAGATGGGGCATCAAGTCGAGAAGGAAGCGGGGCCGGAATGATATTAAAGGAGGGAAATAAGGTGGTAGCCGAGCAAGCCCTCCAATTTCACTTCTCGGCAAGCAACAATCAGGCCGAATATGAAGCCCTCATAGCGGGATTAAAGCTCGCCCTAAGCCACAAAGCAACGAACTTAACGGCACATTGCGATTCCCTCCTGGTGGTCCAACAAATCCGAGGAGAATTCCAGGTAAAAGATCCCTTGCTAGAACAATACTGGCTCATAGCAAAGGATCTAATTTCAAATTTCAGTTCGTTCACCATATTACATGTGCATAGAGAGCAAAACGTCAGGGCAGATATACTATCTAAACTCGCCGCCACCAGAGCGGACACACAAACATCAACATTATCACAGCACACACTCACAAAACCGAGCATTGAATTATTATGTATTGAAAACATTAACCACCTCCACGATTGGAGGAAACCTTTTCTTGAATACATATGTACAGGTACATTACCCAGAGACGAGCTCCATCCTCAACAGTTCAAACGTAAGGCAAGCTTCTACACAAAAATATCAGGAGAACTATACAGACGAGGTTTCTCACAACCACTATTAAGATGCCTCGACCAAAACCAGGCCAAAGAAGTAATGAATGAAGTCCATGAAGGAGTATGTGGGAACCACATAGGAGGACGAGCTCTCGCCGCAAAAATAATCCGAACAGGATATTATTGGCCGACCATAAAGAGAGATTGCATAGCTAAGGTCAAAACATGCGACAAATGCCAGAAACATGAGGCGATCTCAACCAAGCCAGCCGAAGTACTGCACAGCATGGAGGTAAGCTGGCCTTTCTACAGATGGGGGCTTGACATCCTCGGCCCCTTCCCAACAGCACCAGGACAGGTAAAATTTCTTTTGGTATCCATAGACTACTTCTCAAAATGGATAGAAGCGCAACCTTTAGCAAAGATAACAGCTGAAAAGGTACGATCTTTTATTTGGAGAAATATAATATGCCGCTTTGGGATACCAAAAGAAATAATATCAGACAATGGTAGACAATTCACAGACAATAAGCTCGGTTTATTTCTAAAAAATTTCAATATTCAACATCGTTTTAGCTCGGTAGAACACCCACAAACTAATGGGCAAGCCGAAGCTGCTAACCGAGTTGTGTTGCAGGCAATAAAGAAGAAGCTCGACAACGCAAAGGGAGAATGGGCCGAGCTCATTCCCGAAGTACTGTGGAGTTACAACACCACAATACATAACACTACAGACGAAACACCCTTCAAGTTGGTCTATGGCTCAGAAGCACTGATCCCCATTGAGGTCGGATTACCAACGTTAAGAGCCGAGTTGTACGACGAACAACAAAATCAAAGGGCCAGGAGCGCCGAGCTTGACCTAGCCGAAGAGGACAGGGAAATCGCCGCTATCAAACAAAGGGCCGAGAAAAGAATAATGGAAAGAAAATACAACAGGAAGGTGATTCCGAGGATATTCAACAAAGGTGACCTTGTGCTCAGGCGAACAGAGGAAGCCAGAAGACCTCCAGCTCATGGCAAACTCGCCGCAAATTGGGAAGGCCCCTTCCGTGTTACCCAAGTACTCGGCAAGGGGGCATATCAACTCCAAACATTACAAGGCAATGCCATCCCAGGAAACTGGAACATCTCATCACTCAAAATGTATATGTCATAGTTTGTACAAAATGCGAATGAAGGTACTCTTTTTCCCCCTTAGAGCTTTTTTCCCAACGAAAGGGTTTTGCCTAAGGAGGGTTTTAATGAGGCCGGACGCCCCCCGAATCCAAATAAAAGCGATAAATTCTTTTCAAATAAAGCCTGACAATGACAAAATATAACAAAGCAAAAACACTTACTATAAATATATTATATTATCAAACTGGCCTGAAACGTCGGCCAAATACCACCACCTAATAGTCAAACCGGCCTAACATCGGCCAAATACCATACAAAGTCCAAAAAATTAACAGTCTAGAGCTCAGACAGTCAAAACAAAAGCCACAAATACAAACAAACTAAGAAGGAGCATTCTCATCGTGCTCCTCCACAGTACCATCCACAACTAACTTTCCACCTACAACTATCTTTGTAATATCGAGCTTATCACAATCAAAATTAGGGGCTAACAGGGCAATCTGACTAACAGCACGATCAAAACCATAAGAGAACATCTCCATCCCAGCCTCCTCTAGCTCATGCACACGGGAAGTAAGCCGACCTTTGGCCACGTCGTGCTCCATAACTTCAGCTTGCAACAAACGGATTTGATCTCTTAAACGAACCACCTCATCCTCAGCTTCTTTCGCTTTAGCCACAGCACTGGTAGCAACATCTTCCTTTTCCTTTACAACCTTCTCCAAATCAGCAATCCGAGCTGTATATGACTTCTCCATGGAAGAGACCTTGTTCACAGCTTCTTGCTGATCAGCACCAACGCACTCAACAGTCCGACCAACGCAGAGTAAGCGAGAAGCAACCACCTACCGAGCACCCGTAGCATGAGAACAATACAAAAGGTTGAAAAAAACAAGAAACACAAAACAAAACATACCTGAACAAATTTACCGAGCGCTTCCATTCCAGCTCGGCGCGTCATAAGCATGTCCCCAGGATACTGCGAGGCCCTATCAGAAAGCTCCGCGAAATTAAACTGTTCGTTCCAAAGGGAGTGCGAGCTAGAACCAGCAATGAAGCCATGAAGCTTTTTCTGCCGATCAAAGGCAACTCCGCCACCACCTACAACCTCACGATCACCTTCGGAAATAACCTCTAAGGAAGTATCGTCTCTCTTCCTTTTAAATGAAGACGCAGGATGCGCAACAGACGAGAAAGCCTGCTCGCCCGCATCCTTCCGATCACCAGCACTCCCAATCCCTTTCTCCTTTTTCTTACTCAAGAAAGATTGCAGCTTGTTCGGGTCCAACAAGGGAACTCGGCCACCTAAAAAAACCACCAAATGTCAGACAAACTCGGCAAATGTCCAATACTTAATAACAAAACACCAAAAAACATTACCTATGTAAGCCCTAAGACCCTCATTATCACCCAAATCATATAAACGCAAAATTTCAGGGATGGACAAGCATTCCCCAGCAGCAACACTCTCCACAATAAAGTTCATCACAAACTCCTCTTCCTCACTCCTCTCAGAAGCCTCGAGGATCTGAGTCGGTTCAGAACACCAGTAGAGAGGAAATTTCTCGCTCAACTCACCATCCAAATAGAAAGGGTACTCAGACTCGGCCGAGCGGACTTTCACAAAAAGAGATTTGAAGTTCTTGAAAGAGGACTTATAAAGAAGGAATACAGACCGACCCGGAAAGCTACTGAAACAAACCCACAACCCCTTACGAACCCCCTTTGCCTGAAAAAAGGAAAAGAATAAAGACAGCGAACAAGGGAAGGAGAGGAATTCCATCAGACATTGAAACGCGCGAAGGAACGCCCAAGAATTTGGGTGCAACTGTGACGGAGCACAGTTTAGCTGAGTAAGGACGTCACACTCAAAAGAAGAAAAGGGAAACTTCACTCCAAGTTCAACCATGCATGGAGTATACATATAAAAATACTCCCAGTCACCCCTCCTCTCACAAACCCTATCACTACTAGAACAGGGCTGAAACTCGACAACGACGCCAGAACCCCCCCTCACGAAATCTACGCCCCTCAAATCAGAAAGGGATTCAACGCTGATGAAGGAAGATGAACGTGTCTTCACATCATCTTGGACCCAGTGATATGGGTCGTCTTCCCTATCCTCAATAGCCTTCAATTTTTCTTTCAATTTCTCTCCCGCCATGACAGAGTATGCAGAAACGAACAGTCAAAGAAGAGTCAGAAAACGTTTACCTTTCGAAGACATAGCGCAGACTTGAAGACTAGGAGCAACACAGCGTAATTTCCAAAACAATGAAAATAACTATTATTGCAAGCCCACTAACAAAGTGGGTAAATTAATTCATGCCCACTAACAAACGTGGAAACCGAAACGGCAATAATGGACAATAAAAGATGACACGATTCGCGAAGAGACAAGTTAAACCCTTTTCAAATTTTCTCAAAACAAAACCTAGCCACGTATGAAAAACAAAAAGCTCGCCTACCGACCTATACGGAACGCTAGCCGACCTGGGGGGCTATGATGCGTACCACACCATAATCGGCATGGAGGTTCAGTGGCAGACTGACCTTAAAAATCGGAACCGAGCAGAACTGAACAAACAAACTTTATAAATTATCTCCGAAACAGAATACGCCACTCAATCACGTCTCTTCACAAGATATCCATAACGGCACTTGACCAGGAATATCGGAACTAACAGGAGCTCACCAGCAAACTCGAGGAGCCTATAAATCTTACCCCTTGATTCAGAAAGGGGCAGGTTCCACATTCACTTCTAGTTATTTACTCTTTATTCATTAATTATTCTCCCACTTACTTGAGCGTCGGAGTGCTTTGTGCAGGTGCTCCCGCTGCCGTGTTTCAGAAGGCCGAGGTTAAACTCACGTCGTTGCTCGAGGACAACATATAATCTAGCCACGCATCCAAGTGCTCGGCCGGAGATCATCAACCTCGGTCATCACAGACGGAACAGTATCAATTCGGTGTATATGGTGAGTGATTACGAATAGCATATCTCTTTCTGAGAAGGGGCCGGGTTCCATGAAAGTATAAAGAATGCGGTTTGGTCATTTTAATAATAAGAGCAGTTCGAAGCAACGAGTAAATCCCTATTTTAGTTCCTGAAATTTATACGTTTACTCATTTTGGTCTTTGAAATTCAAAATTTCCCATAATAGTTTCACAGATTCTAGTCTCAATTTAGTTCCTCTTACCATTTCCAACAATGAGTTAGCAAACAAAGTGCTGAGGTGGCAAAATTTTGCCACGCTGGAATTTTGCCACGCTGGACACTCAACGATTAGGTGACATGCCAACATTTGATTTTGGACCCTATTTGGTCCTGGAACCTAACTTCTTCTTCTTCCTCCTGCTTTGCGCCATCCTTCTCCTCTGGCTTCCCCTTTTCTACTTCCTTGTCTCCCACCCAACCCATTCCTTTCTCTTTGACTTCCTCTCCGCCTTTGCCTTCTCCGCCGTACTCCTTCCCCTTTTTTGACATAATCTCTCCTTTCCACCATTGGTCTGTCCTGCTCCGTGCCGTCCTTCTCCTCTCGTTTCCCCTTTTCTACTTCCTTGTCTCCCACCCGACCCGTTCCTTTCTCCCTAATTTCCTCTTCGCCTCCGCCTTCACCTTCTTCGTCGCACTCCTTCCCCTTTTCTGACATGATTTCTCCTTTCCACCCTCAGTCCGTCGAAATGGTTGAAATGTTGACGTTTGAAATGGTAAGTGGAGGTCGAAAAGAGACAAAAAAAAAAAAAAAGGAAAACAAGGAAGAGGAGGTCGAACAAGCAATAGTGGCAGTGGTGGCGGATGTTGAGATTTTGGCAGTGGTGGGGTGTCAGGAGAGAGGGTAAAGGAAAGCAATTCAGCATAACAAACCACGTGGTTGATTTTTCCCCTTCTTTCATTTCAATTTTTTCGCTTCTGGTTTTCAACATAACAAACTCACATGTGGTTGATTTGAGTTGGAAAAAGTAGTAGTAATAAGGGTTCTGAGTTGGAAAAAGTAGTAGTAATTAGGGTTCTGAAAACCAAATGGGATCCAAAATCAAATATTGTCATATCACCTAATTGTTGGAAAGTCCAACATGGCCAGATTTTGCCACCTCAACACTCGTTTGCTGACTCATCGTCAGAAATGGTTGAGGGACCAAATTAATGCCCGAACCTAAATCTGAAGGACTACTATGGGAAATTTTGAATTTCGAGGACTAAAATGAGTAATCGCATGAATTTTAGGAACCAAAATGGGGATTTACTCTCCAAGCAACGCATTAGTTCATGACCTTTGACAGGAGATTATATTGTAGCATACAAAATCATTTGGCTTTCATGCCACGAGAACGATTAAAATTGTATGCTAAGTTACTATCACCACCGAGATGACATGTGTTACCTTCTAACCCCATTATACTATCAATATCTAAAAGAGATTAAACTTAAAAACAGGTAAAGAGGTAATCAAGGCAAGCAAATATATTGTTGTAGTCTATGCAAAAGCATACTGGAAAATCTACTGATAGGGAAAGGGAGGGGTAGAAAATAGGATGCAAATTACTGTCAAAAGTATAAACAAATTAAGCTTTAAAATCATGTATTTCTAGTACCACAATAAGTGATATTTTCTTTTGTTATTCCAAGTCTTACTTCTTAACAGGTTTCTTCTTTGAAGTTGAGTTTGCCGACGGCTGTGGCTTCGGATGCTTTTCTACCTCGCTTGAGTCCAACCACTTGAGAGGATGGCGATTGTAGAAGGGCCAATTAGGGACGGTCACCAATGTAGTGAGAACCACACCACCAAAATATGTGAGGATCATCAATTGGAAAGAAGCCGTAAAGTATCCAGTTGTGAATGCAACCACAGCAAAGGCAAGCAGCAATATCTGCATCAGCTGCTCTGCTAGCTTTTGTCCTTGCCAATCCATCTAATGAAAGCCAAGAAAAGTTAAACAAAAAACACTAAATCACACTCTGAATCCAAAAGATTGAAAGCTATCACACCAGAAAGGATCAAGATCCTCTAAAGTGAAGAAGTTGATAAAGTAGTAAAGTGAGGAGTTGATCACTCTTAAATTAAGAGAGTAGGACACACATTTTATATAAGTTACAAAATCAATGGTGATTAACTCATCACTTTATCACTTTACCAGCTTCCTCAGTTCAGAGAATCTAAATTCCACCAGAAAACATTACATTTGTAAGAAACAACAAAAACTTTCAAAGTCTTTTAAAGAATTATTTATTTTTTCTCAATTTCTTGTGTCCTTACAGATAAATATTGCATCTAATTACAGGCCAACAGCCAAGTCCAACCTATCATGAAAAAGAGAACTGTATCCAAATTTGCGTCAGGTTTACGAGTGAAACTAGGAAAAAGAAAAAATTCCTGCATTTTTCCCTCGAAACTCTTCCTAGAAGTCGCAAGCAGCGATAAAGGCGCTCAAGTTTCATCAATCACAATCACGGAATGGAACACAATGTGTGACATGGTGCAGCGATGTAACAAATTATAACTATTACACACACGCTAGATGGCATGCAATGATGCAAAATAAATGATAATAATAGATTTCACACAAAAAAACTTGGACAAGATCTTTGTTTTGTGGGTGTAGCTGCAAACCCTTGCTCAGTGCAATATAAGGTACAATCGAAAATGTCGATCTATAAACTCTAATTAAATTTGAGAAAAGCTCTGCTCAGATTCAAGAGAATTATTCTCTGGATTCAGAAAATATCATCTAATCTAAAATGAAATAATAATCGATAATTGCTGCGCCCTATTGTTTTCCCCAAACAAGAAAATAACCTACAAATTAACCTAGCATCAAATTCAACAAAGAATCGTTACAAGTTCAGATCAGTTAAACAGAACAAAGACAATTGCTCTAAGAATCTGGTTGCTCAGCAACGCGAAACGAAATAAAACCCCATAAAGAGTGAACGGTTAAAAAAAAAATAAAGAAAAAGGGAAAGAGTGATTACCGTTGTGTAAGAGCAAAGAGGAGGTGGCGACTGGTGAGCGAAGGCGGTGAGCACACAGAATCCAACTGAACGCAGTGCTCGGCGCACTCTGCCTAGTTAATGAGAAAAAACGTCAACTCTTTTCACGTCTTCTCCTTCAATTTTCCGTTTTCCCTCTTTTAATAATAAACTCTGTTTTAGTTGGGAAAAGAAAAATGAAGCAATTTTATGTTTAGATGACCATTTTTTTTTTTTAAAAGATAAGAAGTCACGAATTTGCGAGATTTTAAGGTGAGTATAAAAAAATTATGTTATTTGTTCTCATTTTAGATGATTATTTTATTACTTAAACGGCCATTTGATTATATCCGATTTTTTTTTATAAGATAATATTTAATTAGATACAAGTTTTAAAATGTTTTTCATATTTTTATGAATTTAATTTTGTGCATCTAAATAACATTACATTATTAAAATTAATTATTATTTCACTGACGACGTGAACAATCATATAAAAAAATAGATATAATTGTATTGTATGATTATATAAAATATTTTATATTATCCATATATCAAAATTAAACTCTACTTCTATTACATTAATTTTTTTTTATTTTTTCAAACTTTTTAAAGCCTTAAAAAATAAAAACATTATATCCGTTTTTTATAATTATATTTTTAAAGGCGTATGTATTTGGAATATAATTAAAATTTTATTTATCAAATTTGTATAAAAAAGTTTAATTGATGCGTTAACAGAAATTCATACGGCTTTAAAATAATAAATTTAACGGTAATATAACAAATAAACAAAACAATATAAAATATAATAAATGATATGAGAAATATATGTGTAGAAAACGCAAAGAATTTAATACGTGTAAGAAATTTACCCTTTCAGAAACGGGATAAGCAATTAGTTGTTGAATTCAAATGTATTCATTGACTATTTTATTGAACATTATAGTAAGTTTGTGCCTTTTTGTTAGAGATAATGGTCAATTTTATTTCTGAATTTGTATGCCTGTCGATGTAAGCAATCAGATTGACTCTGAAATGCTGATCTAGTTAACTCAATTTACTATTATTGTTAATCTAACTTAATTTTAAAATAATTAGAATAAAACATAAAACATTTAAGACTTACATAGTAGGGCTTTACCCGTGAGGGAACCCTTCCAGATAGTTAACTCAATTTACTATTATTGTTAATCTAACTTAATTTTAAAATAATTAGAATAAAACATAAAACATTTAAGACTTAAATTGTAGGGCTTTACCCGTGAGGGAACCCTTCCAGAAATTCTCGAAGGCCTGGGCTTAACCCAGGCCTAAGAGGGGGTTTGGAAATAGTTTTCAACCAGCAATAGACGCGCCTCGGTTAGAACCTCACTAGCTGCGTCATTGCCCCAAGCGCAAAGATGAATTTTAACATTGCTATTTGTTTCCTTATATATGACAGCTTCATGTGTTGTTATACGATCAACCGACGATGTAGGACTAAAAACGCTTTTCTCTTATTTTTGCTTTCACCAATGACTCTAAACCCAATGGGAACAGTCACTGAACAAGAATATTATTTATTGAATTTCAATTATCTTTTCATCCTGCATGCTCATGTTTTCAATCTTGCAGTTCATTCCTTTCACTCAATGTAGTTGTGACCATAGAATCATGAAACAAATCAATAATCCTGCCAGAACATTCAGTTGCCATTGATGAACGAGTTGGTTGAAGATTTTGAGGGGAGGAGTAAAGCTGAAGCATGAGGATGAGATTAGTTGAACTTCTTCATGATTATGATACATTCGGTAAAAGGAAAATCAGTAAAATTGCTATTTCTCATATAGCATACTGGGTTCTATTTCTCTAGCCTTCTAACCAAGGAAAACCAGTTGCTCTAACAATAGAATAGAGATTTTCTTGATGAATTTTGTGTGTAATTTACTTATGCAACTTCATTAATATTAGCTCTAAAATGTAAATTCAAATGTCAAAAGATACTTTCAGTTTATTTTTACCATGAAGGTTCAACTCATGCACTCTTATATAAATCAATCGACAAAGATCTTCAAAAGTGACAATGTTAGTAAAGTGGTAAATTGATACTTTAATCACCTTTGAATTTATAACATTTATTATTTGTGAACCCTGCTATCTTGATCCAAGAATGATTAATGGTGTAAATTAATTCACTCTTTTTTCTCTAAAGTGACTAAATAACTTTAGAGGAATCAGATTCAAATTAATATAATTTTGGAAGATCTCAAAGTCATATTACATGTCATTCTCATTAAATTGATTCTAATGGTTTTTTTATCAACGAGTGAACAAGTTGACTAACCCAAGTTGGTTATTCTAACGGTTTTTTATTCAAATAAAATGAACACCATATAAACCCAAATGCCCATATCTAGACCAATTACATCTTTGCATTTTCTCATTTGCTACTTCTATGATATCTCCTTTACAAATTAGACGACAAGAGCAAGTGCATTGGGCAAGTGGTGAAATAGGTATATATCGTGGGGTTTGAATCAATCAAAATCGATTCATTTCGAAGCATGAAATTTATTGTAATTTAAATTAGATCAATTTGATTTTATTTTCTAATCCAATCTCAATACAAATTGTAATTCAATTTTGCCTGTCTACATTGTGATATCTGGGTATATATGATATTTATTTTATTTAAATAAAATATTCCCCTGTTTCTAATGTAAAGAAAACAAAAATGGAAGACTTAAAGAACTTGCAAAAATTTTGTAAGATCATAATACTTGCGCCATCATATCCATATTCAAAATTGCAACCAAATTGACATTTTATTATAGGAAATGTATACATATTCTTATACAGTGATGGTAATAAATAGCAAACCAACAGCCAAAACAAAAAACCTTAATCGTGACGATTACAATATAATTGAATAAGCCCCTTCACATTCAGATACCTAATTACCTATATCTAAAAAAAATGTCAATATCCAGCCTTTAATCCTTAAGTGGTCCAGCAAGGTTTGCCTCCTCTTTGCTTCTGTTCTAGTCCATTAGAATGTTATTTCTTAATTCATCTCCATAGTATTCTGCAGGATAATTTTAAAAGTAAGATTCCAATTATGAGGAAAACTGCTCAGTGCTCAACAATACATTTCACCGACAATAAAAAAGCTAGTTCTGATATCAACTGAACATGAAAGCATGTTCCATCGTTTACTGAACCTTGAGTCACAATACAAAGAACAGAGGTTCACCCAATAACAATGAAAATTATATCCCTGACGGTTACGAGAGGACTGCTCACATAGGCAACAGACCCCTGCTTTTTTCATCAGGTTTCTCACTCCAATATTTTGATTTTCAGATATGAGATTTTTAAAAAAAAAATGTCCCACGGTTTACTGAACCTTGAGTCATAAAGAAAGAACAGAGGTTCACCCAATAACTTTGGATTCATATATCCCTGAAGGTAACGAGAGGCCTGTTCACAGAGGCAACAGGCCACTGCTTTTTCATCAGGTTCATAAATTCAAACGGATAAGTAAATAAATTGCTTATGGTAAGATCTACTTCAAATCCTAAACAAAAGTAACAGAGAAGAATATATCTATACCTTCTAAGCTGAGCTTAGAACCTCTTGGCCTTGCAAACTGCACAACTATAACAACACTGAGATTGGTGGTGATGATACCAAAGAGGTTATATAGGGGAGGCGTTAAAACCCTAGTTCTGTTTGTTGGGTGGAATTAAAACCCCTAATCCCCAATATGCGGAGCTTTTTTTTTTGTATGGGCTTGGGCCCGAGGACCCGACCCACACCGAAAACAATAACACCCTTCCCAACCCGAGATTACATCCTAAGGCTACAAGCATCCCGTGCTTTGAAATTAATACCCACCTAATAACAAAAAACAAAACAAAACAGCGAAGGAGGAAACAATAAGGCGCTTTTGAACAAGTTGATATGGCGAGGATGATGCTTCCATTGAGATAGAAATCGCTGAGGCTGAGGAAGGTACCGGCTTCCAAGTTCCAACATGGAACCCATCCGCCGTTGCTACCCAAAATGTTCGAGGCGGTCTCAATGGCTACCCATCCTGAAAGTGGAAAGGTTGCTTTGATAGCATCAGCTGCAAGCTAGGACCGGAGAGGACAACGATCGATGCTAGAGCGCTGCATAGGTGTTGCCGCTGATTGATAAGGCGCCGTGGAGCTAGACGTCTTCATTGACGCTCGGTACGGTGAGACTGGTGATGCTGCCTGCGGCTCCTTGTGATGCGTTGTTCCTTCCTGATGATGCCTTCGACGGAATTCGGCGGGGGAAGATACAAATTGCTGGGAAGTTGATCTAGATTCTTGACTTTGGCAACTTTATGCGCAAGTTCGTTCCCCTCTCTTGGGCTGCGTTGGAGACTGAGACTTAATCTGTATGATCTCTGGCTTAAAATGTATTAAGACTTAGTTATGTTTAAGATTTAAAATGTTAAGTGAAAGCATATATTTTTACAATTGAATTGATAATTGAACCCGATTACTAGTCTTATATGAATAAAAAATAATTAAAAATTTAAAATTAAAATTTAAAATACATATTTTTATTAATATTTTAAAAGAAAAGTATGAGGAGCTAATGGGATATTTGTACAATATGTACAATGGAGGTTTAGGAAGTATTAGAGATATAATTATTAGTGTTACATTTTTCCATTAGCGAAAGTTTTTGGGATGAGTGGTATCATGATATGGTATTAGAGCTCTAGATCCAAAAGGTCAAGAGTTTGATCCTTAGTGAAACCCAAAATCAGTTTAAACTTTTGGAAAGATGTTTATTATCCCTAATATTTGGATGGTTATTCTATATAGTATGGGGGATGTTCATTTTGTAACTCAATAGCTCATTGTACACATTGTACAAATAGTTCATTGGCTCTCTAGTAGGACTCTACTTTAAAATTTTTTAGTTATTTTAAAATAATATAAAACAGAAATAATAATTATTTTGTTATTATTATTTTATTATAAATATTTTTATTTTGTTTTTATATTAAAATAATTATTATTTTTAAATTTTAATAATTTATTAATTAATTTATATCTATTATACTATTATATACTATAAGTATTTATTAAAAAATAATATCAATAGATACTAGCAAGATACTTGCGCATCACGCGAGAAACACATACGCAGCAGATTAGAATGAGGTAAATGTAAAGAATTGTTGGTTATTTTATCTGATATAGAAAAAAAACGATCATCTTTATTATTTTCAAAATATTTGTAAAATTTTTAAAAAAATTGTAATCATTTTAATAAAAAGAAAGGAAGACATAAGAAGAATATTAGATTATTCTAATGTTTGTAGACGGAGTAATAATATGAATAATAACTTAAAATATTTAAAATATAATTTCATCAAATTGATTGAGTAAAGTCTGATTTGTATTAAATATGAATATTGAAGAAGTATTGTAATGAAAGAAATAATGGTTTGAACATAAGATAAATAATTGTGAGTTAATAAGTTATAGTTGCTAACAATTACAAAGAAAAACTGAAAATGGTAAAAATATGAAAAGGATATAAAATATATGTTTAGAAACATTTTGATTTCAATTCACTCCGGTGTTAGAATTTTTTTTTTATACTTGAGTAGTGAAAAATAAAGCAAATTTAAATTTTAGTAAAAATTCAACTTTCATGATTCTGTCTAAATTAAATCACGTAAAAAAAGATCTGATTTTCAATTGTATTCTCATGATCTATGATATTACCAAAATTATTCTCAATAGAAAGTTAGAGATTTTTTATTTTAATAAATAAATAAATTATAATAATTATCGAAATAAATAATTTAAAAAATATTTACCGAAATAAATATTTCTCTCTTATCTCGTTTACACAGATAAGACGGATAAACGCGAAATATGTATATCTCGTTTACAATATATGTATTTTTTAAAAAAAAGATTAAAAATAATAAAAAATATTAATATTATCAATAATCCAAATTTTTAGCATGTAATTAGTATATAAAGAGATTGGTCAAAAATATTAAAATAAATATATTTGATCAATTAATAGTTGATGGAATAGTGAAAAACAAATTGAAACGATTATCTCACGTTATCTCCCACTATTCAATTTAATTGGTTCATTGTTATCGTACTGCTCAAACGTTAATATAATAAATGGATTTTGTTCCCATTACTCTATGTTGTTTTTGGAGACTACATCCAGACTTCATATACCCAATTCTCGTATACACAATCCGAGTTCATCCACAAATTTTGTTCAACTTAGAAAAAAAATTCACTTTTAACTCATTCACTACCAATACTTCTGGACTGTTACTCCAATACTCCAAACAATATTAAATCTCGGCCTATTAATAATCAATCCACGTGGCCCATTACTCCATTAAACAAAAAAAGTTAGACTTTTTCTCTACATTAATGAATCTATGTGAGTAATTATCATTCACTAAATCAACCAATACTGCAAGGACACCTGTCACCCTTTTGGAGCAGCAGTTACATCTGATTTCCCTCCACATGTAAGGCACTAAAGAGAAACACGTAATATCCACATGTGTGAATGTTTTCTATAACCACACCATAGAATTTTTCTTATGTAATAACTAATAACGATATTGAATATGTTTACCACTTGTTCTTTGGCTATAAATTTACTTAGCAGGTGTGATGTGTATAGTCATCTGATTTTGATAGATTATGATCATTTTTCGGTACTTTGAAGGAATATTTTTAAAATTGGACAGGTGCAACAATTAAGAAGGAAGAACACAAAGTTTTTGATATATTTCTTTATGATAGTTTGAAACATATGGATAAAAAGAAATAAGAGGATATTTTAGAATAAAAAAAAATGTGTAAAAAAAATCATCATTACTCTTTTTAGTTACAAAGAGTGAGTGTATGGTTACGATTGGTGTTGATTTTTTTTCTTTGTTTGTTCGCTCCACTTTTGTGTTGAGCTCTTTTATTTTAGAAAAATAAAAAATAAAATTTTAACCAAATGAATTTGTTTAAGTATTAAAAGTTCAAATTCTGTCCTATATGTAATAATCTATTAGCTATCAACAAATTTCTAATATAATTCAAATTCTATTTATTGATTTGTTAGACTGGAAAATATATGAAAAACCAAAAGACTAAAAGATTATAAAACACATGGTTTTCTTCCGGTCAGCTTCCAGCTTTATATTTAATTAATTTCATTACCACAAGTCATTGAGTATTCAATAACCTATGAGAAATTTGTGGCACAAATTGCAGTAGCTTCTTCGTGTAGTTTTCAAGACATCAAAAAATAGTAAACTACCAATAGGTGATTTATGGCAGATGAATGTCGTCACATTTTGGTTTAGCTCTGAAGCCTGTAAATATCATGTTATTACTTTCTGCTAAGAAACTACACACCATTGTACAAAAACTACAGATTCCCATGCTGGAAATGGATTTGTGACAATAAATAAATTCGTAAATTATTGTATCAATTCCTAAGGCTATCCTGTACAAAATTAATCACAGAACAAGAATACCCTACAGAGGATGCTAACAAAAAGTTAAAAGGTATAACTGGACATAAAACTAGAATAAGCAACAGCGTCCACCCAGTCCGGGAGAAGACCCTTTAATCTCTTTGCTGGATCAACCAATTTTTGGTCTAAAACCGCCAGATTCACTCTTAATGGTTCAGAACTGTTGGCCTGATTAATTAAAAACAAGATTTAAAAAAAATTCAGCAATGCATCATGCTCTGATGATAACTAATGAATTCCAACACTTTAGGCATTAATGTTCATGATAAAATTGAAACTCGTCAACACTGCTAAATTACTCATGAGCTCCACCAACTTTATAATGAGTATGCCTAAATCTAAAGATACCATTTCTATCTACATTCTACAAAATATTTTTCAAAAATAACAAATTTCCCCCCTTTAAAGGCAAATAGCAAGATTTGATTCTGAAAATTACATATGCAAAGTCTCTTGGAAAGATTAACAGCGTAAATTTACCTCTAACCAGAAGGTCCAATTCCCATCACTGGATCCGCTAAGCCTACAAATATATGATGGTGGACCACCATCATGAGTTTCGGTTCCTGAGTATTGCAAAACTACATTAGACAAAGAAAATATCAACTCAAGGAAAAACAGTGGATGAAACATTTTTCTCACCTGGAAGGGTATTATCAGCAAATGACCAACTGGATAAAGGTCCAGTGATGTTAAGAACTGCAACCCAGACCTCTTCTAGGGAACTGAAGAGAAGACAAATCTACTTAAACATTGGAAGAGATTAATATACTTTATTTTATTACAGACAAATTCACACAATGATTAACAATTGCAAAATAACTTATGGAATTCTGGTTCTAGAGTATATCATGGCTTTTTTCCCCTGTTAGTAGTGCATCAAGAGGGATCAAACACCTCCATAGATAAGAAAACAACTTTGAAAGAGAAAGAGACCATTACCAAAAAAATGTTCATATGAAATTGAACAATTACTATAATCAAGATTTTCAAGCAAGTCCACAAGAAACCATACAGGACATAAGTGTGTGATTGTGTAGGTTAACCATGATCAACTCACCCTAAATAGAGCTCCAAGTGGACTCTCCTTGGTCCCTTTTCAGAATTTAAGTGTTGATTCTGAACAGATAACATGGGAAAGAATTCATACTGCTTCACAATATCATCACTTTTTGCAGGGAACTTCAGACTATTTGAAAAGAGAAAACTGACTGGAAAAATTGCCTGCAAAGAGCGATGTTCCCCGTTAATTCTTAAACTTACAAGCTGTGGGAATATAGAACACAATTAAATAAAAGCTTTAGCAGTTGCTTTTGTATGAATAACAACATAGTACTAAAAGTAATACTAATAGTTGGAGGAATTTTTTCAATTTAAGAAAATATGCCCTGTATCAAAAGTCAAAACCCACCCAAAAGAGAAACATTCAATTTCTTTAGCATTAAACCTACCATCCAATCTTGGCGTTTAGAAAGCGATGCTGATTCAAATGAAAATTCGGAAGGAACATTCAATTCCTTTGCCAACTCAGGTGCATTTTTGAAAAGGAAAAGTAATGAATTGGAATCAGTTACAGCAAAATCATATGTGGATTCCACAATCCTATTTGTGCCTGCCAACCCACATGAAAACTGTTAGGAATTAATTACAAAAGAGTTAATCAGATAGAGACATTTGATTACTAGAACAATAATGGAGAAAGAAAACACATAGAGGAACTCATAAGATACATTTTAGATACTAGATTGTTCTAGATTAACTCTTCAGAATTTCAGAAGTTCAAGATGATTAAAATGGCCAACAAAGCTGTAATTTTCGCTAAACATTGCTAGGTTTCAATACCTTCAGTATGGAAGGTATGCTGAAAAACAATCCTCTTCGGTGCAGACATGGCATAAGGAAAGAACTGAGATGATAATGCCAAAGCAGACACACTGAGATGCAGCAGAAATTGCAAGATGGATGACCTGGCTAGCCACTGCCCACAAATGGGCAATAGAGGACCCATGGACCAACCAGTTACAACACCAACTAATGCAGACACAATGACATCAGGAACATAGTGCCCTGCAATTTGATGTTATATTCAGCAGCAAGAATTATAATAAGTTTGCTAACTTTATTATTTTTATAGAACATGTTTATCTACATAACTTATAAAATCTGCGCAACTAACAGAGGCACCTCAAGCAGGATAATCCCATACATATATTTCATTTGATTTTACACAACTAGAATTTACATGTATTCCATACAGATGTAGTACATGTGTGCAGAAAAAACATATTGCAAAACATCAGCTGTGCAATCATTCTAATTCCTGGGATGCAAAATAAAGTTTAGGAAATAATGTGAATGTGAAAGTTAAGTCACCAATACAATATAGCAATAGATTTTCCTGGTAAATGATTTTCACAAGTCTAATGATTCCAGTAACTAAGATCTGGTTGTTGTAGACCTTAAAAGAGGTTTCTGCTACATTAGTTTGATAACTAGGATCATAAAAAGTAAATAGTTCTTTCTTTCAAAGAACACACTAACCATATGGAGGAGGAAGAGATCCCATCATGCCCATCTTCTCTATTAGAAACTGGACAAGAAAGCCGCCAAAATAAACAGTATAGGCAAGGCATGGAACTAGTGGTAATATGTAAAACATAGTTGATCTGCAGAAGAAAAAAAAATATGAGTAGCAAATGTGAGAAAGAAAGATCGCATCAACATATCAATGCTGAGAAAAAACAAAGATGAAGCAAGATATGAGAATATCCTTTTTTTAAAATATATATATATATATAAAGGACGTGAGAATTTATTCTGTGCAGAAAAGGCAAACATGGTAGTTACAAATTTGAAAATCATTCACATTGTACCTGAGTGATTCGTGTCCAAAGGATTTGACTGATAAGCAGTAGGATACCCATGCAGGAAGCATGAATGCAGATATTAAAAAAGTCAGAAAACCTCCAGTCAACCCAGCTACAAGATAAACCTGCTTTTACTAAGATTGTTTAGCCATACAACAAGAGTATATCATGCTGTAAAGAGAACAAATTGCCTTGATATATGTTGAATTTACAAACCAAAGTTAATACGGCATAGAACCCAAATGCTCCCCAGAACCTTGCTTCATCACATAGAGCCTGCATGTTGAGTCAGAAAATATTTTAGTTACCTTGGACCGTAACCACTACGAAAAAATAAATAGTTCAACAAAATAAATCAAGTCACAGATGAACCTACAAATATTTACAAAGACCACAAATGAAGGTAGCACAAGCCAAAGGATGCACTTAAAACACATTAATAGCTATAAAAGCTCTTGGGTAACAAAGGTAAAGACAAATTGAAGTTCAAACAATGCTTATGGAGAATTTGACTTCTAAAACCTACCCACCACAACTTTTCTTGAAGCATAGATATTCTTTATTGCTAATGATGCCACTTTTGATTAAGTTAATTATACAAGAGAGGTAAAACATGTTTAGTATCCCTAGGAGGAAAATTTTAAAGAAAGCAAAGGGTAAAATCCACATCATATTGGGTTTATTAATGATGAATACCTCTCTTGATGTCTTGACAGTTGAAATGTCATGAGAAAGAGGAAAGCGTCTCCAGATAATTCTTGGAATTAAAAGACCAACAAGGGAGCAAGGGATAAACATCATGAAAGCCAAGTATGGATGACCAAACCTGTGTTTACTCTGCTACGTTAACATAAGAATACAGAAAATGAAAAGACTCGAATTATTATACCTCAGATACTGATCCATACTCTAGCCACATATAAATAGTTGGGTTTATAAGGTATTTATGACTTTATAGAACAAAATGTTACATAAGCCATCCCTGCACCCATCTAAGTTAAGTTTATAGAACTTACCAATTCATTGTCTGAGACGAAAACAACAATCTCAACAATGAAAATGCAACAGGAACAACAATTCCGAATATAATCCCAAGCGCATGGAATAGAAATCCTGCAAATCCAACAGATCATAAGGTCAGTCAAAATATCAATATGTAATCATTTAAGCTCTTCTATAACAGAGACTAAAAAAAATCTTCACAAGTGATCAACAAGTAGTGTGATAATAATATATCTTGTGAAAAAGATCAGCAGCTATCATTTACCTTTTATGAAATCACAAAAAGTTGCTAACCAAGAATACGAACTACCACAGATAACGGACATAACAAGGAAGAAGAAGATGGGAGCAGTGTGAAGAACTTTAGCTACCCTTCTGGAATAGAATATCTGAAAACCCATAATTTAAATATAAGATAACAACAAAGCAAGATCGAACCATGTAGAAGATCATATTAAATGAAACATAATAAGTAACCGCAAGAACTAACAAAATTTCACTTCATACCATAAACCATGACAGGTAATCAAAGAAAATCGCCCGCTCATCATTGAATATGCCAGCACTATCTTCACTTGAATTTTTTTGGTATGCGTTTTGTAACTTGGAAGAATTAGTAAAAGCCTTTATTATGCGGATTAAATTATCCCCCCGTACTTGCATGCTTCCAGGTCTAGAGACATAGTAATACATCAAATGGATGCTTTTTGAAAACTGGAAACATTTCAATTAAATATCTAGTATAAAAGAATCAGATTCATACATTAGCCTCTCTACTGTATCATAGGAGGTATGGTAAAAATAACCACCAAGGAGAAAGATAATGTCAAGGCCAGGAATATTCCCATAGTCTTCAGAAAATATTCGATAATCTGTATCCCCAGGGATAACAGGAAAAACATCCTGCATGTTAAAATAGAAACCTCATGTTTGAATCGGTAAATACCAATAGGGAAACAAATGGCAAGCAGAACAGTAAATTATTAAACCGATATGGGGAACTTAGAGGAGAAAAGACGAAACCTGAGCAGCACTGTTAGCCATAGGGTATATTGCAGCTTCTGCATAGATACTAGAAGGCCAAGAACTGGGTCCAGATTGGCAAAGCATATCTGTCAATTTTTGGAAAAGAAAAAAAAAATATATATTCATTGAGATTGTCCCATATACCACTTGTGTCATAAGTTGAAAAGAAAATTAAATAAAAAAGAAAAAATTGAAGATATAGAACTAATCCTAAAATATTTTCCACCACATTTACCAGGTCCACCAGTCCCAGAAGCCTCTACATTTATAAAAGCTCCTATTGTGTCACGCCATTTATGAGTCTTCATGAACCCATGTGAACCCTTGTACATAAAAAATACATAATATCTCATAAGCTTCAATGGTAGAAACCAACTACATATAAGCGTTTCTCTCCTACAGAAAATACTGTTCATTATAGCAATACTACTGCATTTTTTACGTTCAATGCAGAAAAGTATGTGTGTGTGCCTACAAGAGGCTGTTGTGTTTGGGAGGAGGACTATCTGTGGTGTACTACATGTAAACACAACATTTGAAAGCAAATGTCATGTGAAGTGTAAAATAAGATCTGTAACCTTCTATGAAAATCAGCTCTATCTTCCTAAAACATTTTAAAAATCTTCAACTAGCAAGGATCTAACTATATTTAACTGGTCACAGATCATCACTCTTATAGGATGAAGCTTGGATGTTAAAGTCATGCTACAAAGTCATTAAAGTATAACTCTTGAATATCATATATAGATTGCACATATCCAGGGTCATAAGACAAAAATAACATATTAAACAAAATCTAAGTAATTAAACTACATGAATGATGATCATATGTGATCTCAGTTTCAAACATTTATCAATATAAGACATCCTACCAACATGAAAAGTTCTTCAGCGCCGTTAAAAAGAAAAATAACTGGGTGGCTGGGAGCCCAATCAGAGTCCACAATTAATCTTGCAATTTCTATCATTGATGCTGAAAAGGAGAAAATTAGATCAAGATTTATTATGCTCAAATGTAATATTTCAGATTCAATGAAGACTTCAAGCATAATCATTACCCACCAACACATGAACCACAATCACTAGCGCCAGGGGAACCAAGGGGGCTATCAAAATGTCCATTCACTAAAATTGACGGATCAGTATCTCTCGAATCTACAGATGAAATCCTGTAGTAAGATAGAAATGAAATCCAAGTCAACCTTCCTTAAACAAAGACAGATACAGTATTACCTTGTTTTGATCACATGCAGTCCAGAAAATATGTACAATAAGTTATGGTATGGTAATGATTCACCACAGTTTTTCAAAAATCATATGTTCTCTGTTAAATTATTAAACTGAAATTTCCACTTTCAAAGACCTTGAGATTTCATATCATTGTTATCATTCTTCTAATAAACATCTTATGATGCCTCAGTACATCGTCTAGTTTGTATCAAGAATGACAGGTTAGCTTCCACCCTGTCTCGGGTTCCATTCTGAAGTACAGAAAAGGGTCCATGTTGACTAAACAATCATGAAATCAGAAATATTTTTAATGAGAGGGAAAAAAATCATTTGCAAAACCAAAACACACAAAATGCAAATGGACATGTGAAAATATTCCATCAAAACTGCAGTTTTTATTAGGAGAATCAAATCAGATCCCCCCAGTTATTTTCATATTTCATATAATAAGTCCACTTTTGTATTCCAACTACCCTCTGAAGTATAAAATTGAATTAAAAGTGAAGCTTTAAGACAATTACTAGATTCTACTTTAACAGTGAGATTATGTCCGCTTCACATCTCATCTTTTCTTCTTTTACCTTTTTCATTTTCATTTTCACCTTGTTTGCCACAATAGATCAGGTTAGTTTTCATTTCTATTTAAAAAAAAAAGGCCCTTATAACTGGACTAAAATGCGACATTGTGGCAAAATGTGAAGAAAGGAACAGATGCAAGTCAGGTGCAATCCTACTGATAATATCTAACACTCATCTATCAAGTTTCAGAAATAAATGGTGTAATTTAATAATAAAATAATAATTATAATTTTAAAATAATGATATAATAATAATAAACTTCATATCTGAAACATGAAAATCACTTCAATTACAAGGGCCATATAATCTATTACACAATGTTAACTTAGGTAAGGCTAACTCGCTACTCACTACATACCAATACATAAAACTATGTCCAATATAAGTGACTATATTAAGTGGTAAGGTACCTCGCAACAATATTAGGAAGATTTCTGTATCCCAGAGCTATGTTGAACCCCAAAAAGAGCATATTGAAGGAGCCACTTACCGTAGTCTCGTCAATCTCAAATCTGCAGATAAAAAAGAACATGTAACTAAGCGTTTTAAAACCGAGAACTTGAACCTGTAAACATTTTATATCAATAAATTTTTTTAAAATACAATTTAAAAAAATGGTGAAAAGGCAAAAATCTTAACATATAAAAATAATATTAATGATAATATTAGAACCTGAATTTGGAGCTAGCTCGCCCCTTTATTGATTCTAACTGGTCTACAATATAGTTGGCTGCTTTTTTCAATCCAGGCCGTCCTTCCTATCAATAAATGCAGCAAAAGTCAACATCCATGAACTGAAATCGAAATTGAAGTGATTCCTTTTTTGTTTCTTTTTTTATTATTATTATGTGGAGTGAAATTTATATCACTTCTTCTAAGATACACGTCAAAACAACTGTATCTAACATCACACATCCAACACTATTTCAATGTTCCGAAAGCTATTTATAAGGAAAAAAAAATGAGAATCGAATTCCGATTCCGAAATAGTTTGACTCACTTGACGACCGTCGATCTCATGCGCCAACACCCGAACGTGTTGGATGGCTCTGGCTTCGGAGAATCGATCGAGAGGGGCGTGGGTTCCGAGGGGATTAACGAACTTCATGTAGAGGACGGAGTAGGCAAGCAAGGACAAGAGGCCGTACAAGAGTGCGAGCAGCAAGAGGAACCTGAAACCCTTCGATTCATCTTTGGATGATCCGAAACCGAACGCCATTTTGCAGAAGGAAGAAGAGAAATTCAAAGTGTGGAGAGTTGTGTGGTTTTTATAATTAGTAAATAGAGTTTACTTAAGAGACACGGGTTCCAAGTTGTTGAGTGATAGAGTGGTGGCTCGAGTTGAGAGAATGTGTGTGTCAATAACAGCGGCAATCCCGGTCCCGACTCGCCAAAACGCAACACTCAGCACTCACCAGTCGGCGCAGCACCCCAGCCAAGCACGCATTATTCATAATTCATAATTTAATATTAAGAGAAAGTGAGCTAATATTACCACACTAATAATGTAGTCAATATTTATTGCAAGAGAAAAATATATAAAACTTTTTAAAAGTAAAAAGTAAAAACATTTAAATCAAAATTAAAAAAATTTAAAATTTAAATTCAATCAAAGTAATAAATTTATTTAGTAATTTACTATATTAACTAAAATCAACTGTTATAATATTAATTCTTTAACGTTATTCTAATATTAATATTGATACGTGTTATATTACATTATGAGTTGAATTATTTTATCAGTTATTGATTTATTATAGTTTTATCAAATTTATAATTAAGTATACATAATTTACAAAATTTTAATTAAAATTTTATACTGTTTTAAATTTTATAATTAGATCCTTTTGTAAATAAAAAAATGTTAGTCTAAATAAAATATTTTTCTCCAAATTAAAAATATCCATATTTAAAAGTTAAATCTCTAAACTTTAACATATTTTTATTTTGAAAATATTCTATTAATTCTAATAATTTTTTTTGTTTAAAAAGATCTAATTACAAATTTTAAAATAGTATAAGGATCTAATTGAAAGATAAATTATAAAAACTTAATTATAAATTTAGTAAAATTATAAGAACTGATGATAGAATAATTTAACTTATATTGTATTAAATAATTTAATTAAATATATTAAAAACTTAATTTTTATAATTGTATAAAAGTTTTGCACCAATAATTAATTATGTATTATCATATTAATAAAAATATTAATTTTTAAAGTTACTATTAAAAATTATGTATACATATAAATTTAATTGAGTGACATATATATATATAAATTAAACTCATATATTAAATTATATAATAATTCTTAACTATTATTTTTTATAAAAAAGAATATGTTATTAAATCATTACACACAACACAAAAATTTACTTTGCACATGTCTAAGGTTATTACCGATTAAGAACATTTTAAAATATGTTTTTCTATATATATATATATATATATATATATATATATATATATATATATATATATATATATATAGTGATTATTAATATAAAAATATTTTTATATAAAAATAATATTTAAAATATCAACACGTATTAATTAAATAATTTAATTAAAAATTAAATTATTTAATAATTCTTATTGTTTGATATCTTTACTGAAAAACATTTATTTTTATGTAAATAATCATCCTAAAAACATGGAAAAAAATAAATTTTATATATTTTTTTCAAATTGATCAATTAATAATTTTTTGGTACAAATTTAATACATGTCTTAAAAGAGACATTTTAGATGCACTTTTAATTTTGGGTGTGTGAAGTGTGAACACTTTTCTTCTGGTGACAAGGTGGCGTGTGCTATGGTGTGTGACATACTGACATTGGATATTTATGCTTTTCTTTTGTTAGTTTTTGGGTTTGGTCTGCTTTCCTTTTCAGCCCTTGAAAATGATTGCTAACTGGGCATTTGGGCCTACCAAGTAACCTTGTTAATTTGACATTGTATTCATTATTTATTTAGTTTGTAACCACCTGGATGTGTTCCTTGGCTAATCATCAGATCTTTTAATCAACAAATTGGAAGTTTGATTTCCACTTTGGCTAAAAGGCATTGTAAAGTTTTGGTTTGCCCTTAAATATATAATTTTTTGTAAAAGAATTAGTTATTGCATTAATAACTAAAAAGTTAAATAAATATAAATATCCAATTAATTAAATGATAGGATGAATAATTGAATACATAACATATTAATAATTAAATCATATATTAATCATTACTACATAAGAAGATAGTAGAGCTAGAGATGTCAACGGGGCAGGGCGGGGGCGGGATGCCTCCCTGCTTCCCATCCCCGCCTTTAAATTTACTCCCCATCCCCGTTCTCATTCCCCGCTGTGTGGGAAAATATTGCTCCCCATCCCCATTCTTAGGGCTGCATGCGGATCGGATCGGATCGGAGATGGCCAAAATTTCAATCCGATCCACACTAAAATCATCGAATCGGATCGGATCCAATATCCACAGTTTTTAAGGTTGGATACGATCCGATCCGATCCGCAGATATCGGATATATCCGCAAAACACAAAAAATGTTTTTAAAAGCTTATTTTTATTAAAAAAAATCAATGAAATTCATTTTTTCTATTCTTTTGAATATGTTTACTCTTAAAATAATATTAAACATACTTTTCTTAAATAATAAATTAAAATAATACAACATATATGATAATTATTAGTTGAAATAAAACATAAAAAGAATATTTATTTATTTATTTATTTATTTTTGCGGATACACGGATATGTAGATCGGATATACAGATACCAACAAAAAATCCGCAATCCGATCCGATTAGTGTGCGGATCCGATCCGATTCGATCCGAAAGCCTTGCGGATCAGATTCATATCCGCAATGTTCGGATCGGATTCGGATAAATACCGCGGATATGCGGATCGGATCCGATCCATGAACACCCCTACCGGCCATTCCCCACGGGGCCACATTCCCTGCGGGGACCCCATTCCCCATCTACATAATAGTTCTAACTAATTATTAATTTCCATATGAATAGAGCTGCAAGTATCTATCTTATACAAAAAATCTAAATGACACAATGGTGACTTCTTTCGAAATGTCGCAATGGGGGGACGCAACGACGAGCCAAAGGACAAAGCAGTGGACGAGGTGGGAGACGCAGCAACAAAGAGGAGAATGGACACGACGGCAGAGTTACGAAAAGGAACGCTGCAAATAGAAATACGATGCGGTGAGAAGGGTGGTCAAGGGGTAGCTACAGAAAGGTTGGATGGAGTGTGGATAGCATTAGGGATCTCTAAATTGAAGAAGAGTTATGCAAATAAATATTAGAAGTTTTGGATTTCTATATATATGTGTGTGAGAAATGACTAAGAAACATAGATAAGAAATAAACTATTAAGAATAATTCAGGAAATTTATAAATTTCGGGGAATAGCGGGGACGGGACGAAGATCCCCGCTCGGATCTCCGCGTCTGCTTCGGGGAATTTCGTCCCCCATCTCATCCCGCGGAAAAAATTCTCCACAATCGGATCTCCATTCGGAGCAGTCTCCGCAGAGATCCCCGCGTCTCGGAGAGTTTTGCCATTAAGTAGAGCATTGCAATGGTTAGTTTTCATGTTTTATTATAAATAACGATTTTCTAATAACTTAATATTGGTAAGATTTTTTTATTTTTCTATCTTTTGTAAATTTAGATAGATTAATTAAGCAAGTTAAATCAAAATATTGAAGGAAAGAAAATCATTCACTTTCACTGTGCTGGTCAAAATTGCTGTACATAGAAGAGTTTGTTTGAATTCAAATTACAAGGCTAAAACATGTCTCAAAATGAGAAATTTTGAGGATTCATCCAATACAAATATGAAACGAATGATGGACAATAAAGTTAAAGCGGTTCAAGTATCTCGAACAAGAATTAAGGAGTGGTTCAAGTATCAGTGTATCACACGAATGTAATGGTATCTCACTATCGCTATCTTATTGAAGTAGCAGATGCATGAATGGTTGTCTAGATATGGCCATACGTAAGTGAAATCTTTAAGAATAAGGGAAAAAATTATATTATAATATTTTTTTAGAGCTTGTATGAAAATTATTTGAGTGTGAGAAAGGAATTTTATTTTTATTTGAGACTCAATTTCATTGTTTGGAAGGACTTTGACATATTAATAGAATATAATTCAATTTTTTAGTTTAGAATAATTCTTATATATATAAGTTAAATTTTTTTTTTTTTATAATTTTATCCTTAACAAGGAGAAGAAAGAGAACTAAATAGATGTTGGACAAAATTAGATTAATCAATATTTTTAACATTTAACATATTAAATTTGTTTAATGTGGGAATTGATTTCAAAATCAAACCCCTCTTGTTCTGATTTGTAAATAAAGAAAAAGTAAAATTTAAAATTCTCAAAAAAATTTAAATCATCTTTTTTTATCTATTTTAAAATAAGAAAATAAATTCTAATTTTTTTAGTGAAATCTAATTCATAAATTTTTAAATAAGTTCTTACAGAAATAATAAAATAATAGAATGAAATAATATTTAGAAAAAATTTAAGTGACTAATAATAATTTTTTAACTAACATATAAATAACAATTTTATTTTCATTATCGTTCTTCCATAATAAAGAAAAAATATATATATACTTAGTTAATTTTCGTACTTTTCTTTATATTTGCAATATGTTGATTAACACAACTCTAAAATTTAAAACAGGAAAATATAATTTAAATAAATAAAATATAATTCTACTATATTGTTTCAATACAAACAGACTTTTACTTTAAACACTTCAAATTAGGAAGAATAAAATAAAAGATTTGTAGACCTTAGAATGTTCTTAGATAAGCAATTTAAAAATAGACTATTGCTATTTGAGAAACAATTAATCTCTACGTATAAGTTATTTAAACAAACAAGTTCAAACAAATAATTTTGACCTAATTCATTTTGTGTGCCATTATTTCTGATAAACTTTTGACTCAATGTGCGAATATATAGCTGCCTTTTTCATGCGGATTTCGTTTCCTTTTTCAAATTTTCTCAGCATTTTCTACATCTCTACGTGTTATTGCATTTTTTGCGTTTTTCTTCCTTCTCTATGTTCTCTTCGTTTTCTTCATTCAAGTTCAATGCTCTTTTATCTGACTTAAAGATTTGGATCAAAATTTTTTAAATCAAACTGTGAAATCAGGTTTGAACAATTATATCGTTGTCGAAGATAATGAATGATTCAAGTTCAGATTGCCAATTGAACCAGAGCAAAGTGGATTATTATTTTGAATCCAATCAAATAGCTGAGGTGTAGTTCGATTCTAGTTAATGTTGTTCGTTAATAGTTTATAATTATATAGGTGAATAATAATATTGTTTTTGTTTGTGAAAATTATTTTTTATGGTTAATGGTTTGAATTGAATGTAATGTATAAGTTTTGAATCTGAATTATTATTGTGATGAATCTGTTCCGTCTTGTTTCGGTGTATTTCAATTACAAATTAGTGTATTTTGGAACTCTTTCGGTGTATTTTGGACATTTTTTAGTGTATTTCAATTACAAATTAGGTTTAGACTTTCAATTGAATCAGGGAGATTTGTATTATTATTTTGAATCGAATCAAGTAGTGATGTGTGGTTTGAATATAGTTAATGTAGTTTGTTAGTAGTTTATGATTCTGTAGTTGAATCATTGTGTTTTTATTTGTGAAAAATGTTGTGCATGGTTGAGGTTTGAATTTGAATGTAATGTACAAGTTTTGAATGTGATTTTATTATTTTGATGAATTTGTTTTGTTCCCAATTTCGGTGTATTTTAGTTTTTAATATGGTTTATTTTAAAACAATTTCGGTATATTTTTCAATTTCTGTGCGATGTTGGTGTACAGTTTGTTCCAAAGGTTGGGATGACTTTTAATACGCTTGAAGAAGTTGAAAAATTTTACAAAGATTATTTTAAAATTTGTAGATTTTTTTACGAAAATTCGGAGCACAAATAAGAAGGGAAATGAAATTAAGAACCAATTGATTACATGTATCATAGAGGAGAAATGGAAATCGAACATATCTCTAAATGAGAAGACAAATCCCTCATGTAGATTAAATTGTCCTACAATAATTTATATATATATTGAAGGATATTGGTGTTTGGATCATTTCGAAGGTTGTGTTGTATCATTCACATCCGTGTTGTCCAAATCAAGCAGAAATGCTTAAACAACACAAGCAATTAAGCATGTCTGTATGACGTACAATAGAGAATAACAAGGAAGTCGAAATCAGACCAAGCAAAACATACAAATTATTTGTCGCAGCAGTAGGAGGTCACCGTGAATTAAGTTTTATTGAAAAGGATGTGAGAAATTACATCACAAAAGAAGTGTGAAATGTTTCAAAACTAGAGGATGCAAAAGAATTTGGAAAATACATATTAAGAATAAAAGAGAAGAATCATGATTTCTTTTTCGAACTTGAACTTGAGGTTGATCAGTCAACTAAGATTACTTTTTGGGCCGACGCAAGAAGCATGGATGTCTGTGAGTATTCTTGAGATGTTATTTCATTTGATACCACTTACAATACAAATAAGTAATATGATGTTCTAGTTTATATGTATTTCGATATTACTTTCGGTGTATTTAGATAATTTTTCGGTGTATATATGATTTTGTTTCTGTGTCGTTGTATTCAGGTATAATCTAATTTTTGGTTCTTTTGTTGGGGTGAATCACCATCGTAAGTCAACACTTTTGAAATATGTTTTAATAAAAAAAATGAGGATATTCAGTCATTCAAATGGTTATTTCAATGTTGGCTTCGTTGAATGAGAGGAAATGCTCTGAAAGGCATTCTTATCGATCAATGCACATCGATGCAAAGAGCTATTGAGGCTTGTATACCCACAACAATTCATCGGTGATGTATTTGGCATATCATGAAGAAGATCCCAAGTAAATTAAATGGCTATAAGCGACACGAAGAAATTGAACACGAGATGAGTCGTGTTGTTTGAAACTCTTTTATAAAAGAATCATTTGATAGGAATTGGAATGACTTTCTGATGAAATATGGTGTTGGCGACAACAAGTGACTTTCAGGTAATGGTATCTTTATTAGGATTAAGTGGTGTTGTTACTTTTAGTGTGTAGATATTTATGTGTTTTGCTTGTGCAGTAGAGGTGTCAAATTTTACGTCTTTCGGTGTATTTAGTTTTGGTTTAGGTATTTTTCTGATTTTTTCAAAATTTTTCGAAGATCGTCATTTATGGATTCCAGTTTATCTCGATCACTACTTCTGAAAAATATATTGGGATCGAACACTGAAAAACAGATTGCTAATGCTGCAAAGAAAAAGAAAAAGAAAGCTTTAAGTGAGGTAAAACTTATGTTCTTTAAACAGCAAAAATTGAGTTTGTGCATATTAATAATTTTGCTAATATATGATTTACCTTTTGCAGTTGAACCTTTTGATGGTGGTTTAGTGGTGCAATCAAATTCCAGCCATTATCATGGACATATTATGGATTATTAGTTCTGAGATTCAAGAGAATAAGATAGATTTTCGATGTGTTTATGAATCCATTTCGTTGTTATTTGACACAATTTTAGTGTAATCTATGTAATGTTCTTTCTTTTATGAAAATGAGGTTTAATGTTTATATTTTTTTGTTTTGTTCTATTTTACAATATTTTGAAATTAGTTTTTTCAATTATTTGATGAAATTTGTTTGTTTTAAATATACACTACACAGAATTTGGTGTTTATTTGAATAGTTTTCGGTATATTCTGAAAGCAATTTTGTGTATTATAGATTTTGTTCTTATTTTCCTCCATTTTTTGAACATCAATTTATTCAGATTAACAGCATTTCAATACAGTACAGACAGGTTCATAGAAGTTTAATTTTGCAAAGAACATTTATAAAAAGCTTAAATTGAATATTTACAAAGATACAACGTATGTGTTTGTTTGAACTATACAATGCATAAACAATTCAGTACACAACCAGTATAGAAAATCTTAACAATTTACAATATTCAAACTATGTACTATCAATATCTCCTTATTTTAATGTACAGTAAAGACTTAATAATGCAACAGATGACTTGAATAGTCTGATGGCTTCACATTCTTGATTGGCTTTATCTATGCGTTGATTCATTTCGTCAAATAGAATGAGTAAGGCATATTCAACTCTGAAATGATCAATTTGTTACTACAGTTAAAAAAAATTTCTTTATTAAACTCCGTTAATTTAGTAATAGAGTTTTCTATTTTTAAATATAGTTACCTGTTTTAAATTCTTTCATAAATATTTTCCCTTTTTTATTTTTTTTTATATCAATTATCTCCAGCCATTTCATCACATATATTGCACAATCATATCTAAAAACAAAAATGAAATAACACATTAAAATAGGGCAATAACAAAAAATACAATAAAATTTATTAAATAGAAAGATTACATACTGTGTTCACTATCCATTGATATTGATGTATGGTACTTCAACACCCTCATTCTTGTCTACCAAAGGTTTTTCTCGGGCAAACACCCTCATTTATGAAATTATGAAGCTCTAAAAACTAAAACAAGCCAAGTATAAAAAGCTTTATATTTAACACCAAATTACACCGAAACGAATAATTTTAACCTACAGAATTTGGTGTTTATTTGAATAGATTTTGGTGTATTCGAAAAACAAATTGGTATATTATAGAATTTATTCTTCTTTTTTCAAGAACTATCAGTGCACCTTATTTCAAACAGACAGAAACAATAAAATTTATAGAGAAAACAGAAATTTTTATCAAATAAATAACTTACAACAAATTTATTAATTTCTATTCTATCTTTTGAAGGAGATTTTTTGTTTAATGGGTCAAGGACATAAAATTTCTTCTTTTAAACATCCGTCATCCATATCCACCAATGCCGTGCATAACAAACTGGAGCAAATATCTGAAGTTTGATTAAAGAGAACAATTTTTTAGTTTAATTAGCACCTAATGTAAGAATTATTTAAGAAGCTTTATAAATGAAAGCTTACAAATGGATGGATACAAACTTTTTCTTATCTAAAAATTGGATGTATTCTTGATAGTCTTTAATATGGAAGAGCTTGTTAGTCTTCCGATGAATGAACTTACCCTCATGATTTGTCAATGCGACATTCTGTAAAATTTGTATAATACACCGAAAGAAATAGTTACAACAAATAATATATTTTAAGAATACACCAAAATTTCATGTAACTACAACTTACCACAATATCAAGGGAGAGACAGTATATGAGTTTTTCAAATCTTTCAATTTTGTTGTTGTTTAGAATTTGACATATTGTCAAGACAACCTATAAAAAGAAAAAATCCAAACTTAATACACATATGGCATGGCTCATAACAAAATCATTAATGTTATTCTAGTATTACCAGATTTTTTATATCTGATTTGTCTTTTAAAGAATCAAAGTGCATTCTGGTTATTTTCAAGTGAGATTCATGCTTCAACTTAAAAATTGTCTCCCACTCATTAGAGAATCCATCATCATTAGTCTTGATGTTTATGACCCAATAAAATCATTTTTCCTTAAGATCGTCTATTATTTTCTTTTGCCTCACGGGAGTTTTGAACTTGTTAAGGAAGCTCAGTGTAGCCTACACCTTTTCTGGTGAGGGACTTTTTTACTTAGCATAATTTAATGCTGCTGCAATTTCAATATTCATGACCTTAACTAACTCTTCCATCAATATTAAGTTGTCTTAAGATTTTTTCTTGTCTGCTGGTGGTTCACCCTCTTGAGTAGGTGTAGTTTCCTCACTTGATTGAGAGAAGCCAAGACTAAATGATAGTGTTCAAAAGTTATTCTTCAATGCAGCGTTGACAACCAACATTATAGCATTATTCAAGGCTTGAGCAAGTGAACAACTGCATAGTGACACATAAAATAGTTTAAGAATACACAGAAAATATTGAAAAAGAATTTTATTAAGTAGAACTTACACATTAGTAGGAGCTACTTCCTCATGAGATTCTTGTTGAGGTTGTGAAAAACTGCAGGATTACAAAAAAAAAGAATTTAATTAATACAAGCAAATCAAGTGTATCTCAATTCGCATAAAATACACCGAAATACGAAACAAATACACCTGTTGTTTAAAAAGACATGCAATTCAATAAAACATCCACAAAATGACAACATAAGCACTGCAACAAATTCTATGGGCTTGTTGCAAAAAGTGCATCAACAAAATCCTTCAAAATGGACAAAATCAATATTTTGTTGTCTAGTTACAACAAAAAGAGGACAAGAACACTAATTACAACTCGAAACAGAAGCAATACACTGAAAGAGAAACTAAATACATCGAAAATATTAGAAAAAGAATTTAAGTAATACTTACACATTAATAATTTCTTCTATATTTTTCTCTCCAAAAGATTTTTCAACAGTTTGTTGAGTTTGGAGAGGGTTTGAGGTAGGTATTTTCGAATGAAGAGCACATACTTGAAGTGGAACTCCAAATAAAACAAAAATAAAAAAGTTAATATAGAGTAAATATTCAGGTGCAATTAATTAACTCAATGAATAGAACATTGAAAGTAAATTAGAAAACTCACATGTCCAGTGGTTCTGATTGAGAATGGGTCTGTTTCAAAAGAATAATCATTTGTCCTTTAGGATTATCATCTATTATTCTTTCCTAAATAGGAGTTGGTTCATTCAATGATTCTTCTTGTTCTTTAAACCTGAAATACACCGAAAATATCTCACATCTATAACTCAAACATTCAATAAAAACACAACTCATGTTGTATAAGAACTTATATAATTGCAATTTTTTATTTTTTTCTTGTATAAATTCTTAAAAGATTTTTTTCCAAAAAAAAATATATAAAATCAGAAGCAAAATATGGTAGCACAAGAATTCAAGAAATGGTAAAAGAAAAAAAAATACATGTTATCACTTAGTTGATTTACACTACTTTGATAACTTGTCTGTGTTTGAAACACAGCATTATTTTCACTTTCCAAATTTACATATGGTATTCTAAGGACAAAATAAACATTATTAAGTAAAACTAGAGTAAATACATCAGATTTTAAAAAATTTTAGCAAAGAAAAAATTTCAGATATTAAATCTTATGTTTGCAAAGAAACATAGTGAGCTTCTGTAGAGTGGAGCCCAGTTTCTGAAAAATCAGTAATTTTTTTCTACATCCTAAAAAAGCAAACAATCATCAAACAAAAAAATAATACAATAAAATTTAGAAAATACACTGAAAAGCACCACATAATTTTGTGCAGGCTTATTATTTATTTTCTTCAATCTTGCTTTTCTTATTTCTTACATTTGTTCACTTCTGAGAGTACATGCAAAAGATTTGTTAATAAATAAAATTTTGATTAAAAAAATATACCATTACAAAGATACTTTCTGAATCTTACTCATTATATGATTCGGTTTTTTTTTTTGGAGGATGAGTTCTCAATAACATGTTTCCTTCTTTTAGATTCAATCCTGGAAAAGCAAATAATCTTTAAGCAAACGAACATAATAAAATTGATAAAATACACAAAAAATACTTACATTATTGCACGCTTTTGATTTTTTTCTTTAATGTTCCTTTTTTTTATTTATTTTTTGCTTTATTCACTTCTGCCAATATAGCATTGCAATGATAGTTTTTGAATCTTATTCATCATGAAATTCACTTTCTTTTTTAAAAGATGAATCCACAATAACATATTTTCTTTTATTTAGATTCCATCCTAGAAAAGCAAATAATCATTAAGCAAATAAATATAATAAAATTAATAAAATAAAAAAGATAACAAGAGTACTAGGTGTACCTCAATTCACACGAAGTACGTCGAAAGACAAACAAAATACACCGAAACACAAACCAAAATATTGTTTATTCAAAACATCATTTACATTGCTCATTTATATTTTTCATTGATTATAGAAACCAACTTTACCAACACTAATATCATGAAACTTAGATAATATACCAATCAAGAGAATAACTAAAAAGAAATAACTCCAACAACAATCGAAAATAATAAAGGAAGACAAACACCACATAAAAGAACTAAGTCTATCAATTAAAACAAATACAAAAATAGACAAAAATAGTTGCAAATTATTCAAATATGTATAAAATAATATCAGAAGCACAAGAATAATATTCTGTTGTCTAATTACAGCATAAAGAGTATAACAGCCCCAAATACACCTCAATTCTCATGAAACACACCGAAAGATAAGTCAAATATACTGAAAAATAATATTTACTTTTTTGTAGGGTTGTGAATTTTTTTCTTCAATCTTTTTTTTCTTATTTCCTCACTTTGTTCATTTCTGAAAATATATTTAAAAAATTCTGTTAAGAAGTAAGATTTTGACAAAAAAGTAAAACATAATATTTCAATGATAGTTTCTGAATCTTACACATCATCGGATTCACTTTCTTTTTCAAAAATGAATCCTCAATAATGTGCTTTCTTTTCTTGGATTCTATCTTGGAAAAGCAAACAATCATCAGGCAAATAAATACAATAAAATAGTAAAAAATATACCGAAAAAGAATACTTACTTCTTTGCCATTCTTTTAGGTTGTTTTCTTCTTGTTGATGTCTCCTCCGAGTCATCTTCAGAATCAGACTCAGATTCAGCAACAATTTCACTTTCCAAAGAAATAGTCTTCTTCTTTTCCTTTTGTTTCTTCCTTCATTTTTCTCTTCTTTTTGCTCTTTTAGTTGTTTTCTCATTTGTGCTATTTTCATGATTCCCTAAAGTAGAAAAAATATTTGTTTACACAATATATTTATAATAAATACACCGAAATAAAGAATAAATTTTGTTGAGTTACCATGTCATCCTTGATCTCATCTTTTATTCTTTCAATCAGCAACTGCTTGGTCCAATGTTGGACCCACGGTGGTCTAGGAATTGCATCCACCGGCCTATTTTTGTGTATTGGTTCGTGAAAATATATAATCATTAGAGCAAAGAGGCAGCCATTAATAGCATATTTCTTTTCCAATGTGTGTTCTCTAATTTATGAAGAAGTTGAGCACATGATCACTCCAATTCTATTCACGTATTGCTTCCACGTGAAGAATGGGCGGCATGTGAACCAGAGAAAGTCTGTTTACCATTGTCGGCAACAAGAAGGACATCTGAATGTAGAGATAAATGTTCTCTTGCATTTCAGCTGATTTTTCTCCCCATCAACACTCATCTCTATCATAAAGGTTGATGATTGCGACAAAGTCTTGCTTTGGAAGCTTCTGACAACTTCCTTATTCTCCTCACTAAATTTTTTAAAGTTAATTTTGGCTGGATAGCGTAGCCGCGCAGCAAAAAAAATTTCAATAACACAAAAATAATTTGATAATACACTGAAATTAGATTTACAGAATATATTAGAAAATGAATTTTTACTAGATGCACTCAAGGCAAGGACAGTTGCTATATTTTCTTGGGTGATGTTAATTATACCATACCATATGTCCAATTTATTACGGGACAGATCAAATGAATATGCCAGTTGTTTCAATAGCTTATATGGCACATTCATGGCAGGGATATGTATCAAACCACTAAATCCCAGATCTTGAACAATGGCTTTCTTGGCCTCACTCATGTTTTGAAAATTATCATGAATGAATCTTGTGGAGCATCTCAAATTATGATTTTTCTGTAAATAAATGAGAATGATGTAAATAAACTATATTTATATAAAATAAATTGAGGTGTTCAAACGTATACATGCTTACATTATATTTTGGTTCTTTTTTTTGCCATTTTTCTGTAAAGAATAAAAAAAAGTTAATAGGTAACAAAAACATTAGGTACACCTCAATTCACACAAAATACGCCGAAAGACAAATAAAATATACCGAAACACAAACCAAAATACATCATTATTATTTTTTGATTACTTATACAATGTAAATTCAAAAAAAAAAAAAAAGCAACTCACTGAAACATATAAAAAATGATACCAAAAATACTAAAATAAAATTTCTGATAAATAGACAAAAATAATTACAAATCACTCAAATATGTAAAAATAACATCAAAACAGAAGAACAATATTTTGATGAGATAATACTGAAAATTAAAAATGATGAGAGTGGTGGCCATAGAGAATCAGAGATGGTGATAATGGTGTTAACACTGTTGAGGTTATTTTGATTTGGGAATAAAATTAACTTTTAAATTAAATAAATGTATCTTATGTATTATTACTAAATATATTATAAAATTTAGAGTAAATGCTCTTTTTAGTCCCTAATTATTTGTTTGATGGACTTTCCACTTTCTAAAAAATTTAAGCACTCAAATCGGTCCCTATATACTTTGATATATGTACGTTCTAGTTCTTAGTTAGGGACCGAAAATGACATTTACTCAAAGTAGATAGGGACTGAAACCTACATATATCAAAGTAGATAGAGACCAATTTGAGTGTCTAAATTTCATAAGGGATGAAAAATCCATCGAACAAATGGTTAAAAATCGAAAATGACATTCACACTAAAATTTATGTATAAAATATTCATGTGTATTTAGAGCATCTCCAACGGGCAAATATTTGGAGCCCTCCTACTATATTGTCAGAGAGAAAAGAGAGATGGGGCATTGGAGAGGAACTCACTTGAGTTCCTTCACGCAATTCAAAACGAGGGAGCCCCTCTGAATGGGACTCCCATTAACCAATACACAATTGCCAAATGGCAAGTAAAATAAAAAATAAATAATTATATAAAATATTAATTAATTAAATAATAATTATAATGACTAATTATATTAAACATTGATATTTTTATTTAATTAATAATTTATATTAATTAATTTAATTATAATTAATTTATTAATAATTATAATAATTAAATAATTAAATTTCTATTTAATTAATAATTAATATTAAATATTATTTATATTTATATTGTTATATTAATTTAGCCAACATAATGAGAGCTTGTATTATATTGCATAATATGATTGTTGAGGATGAAAGAGACACTTATGCAGGAAATTTTGCTCAAGGCTTAGAGTATGATGATGTTGAAAATGGCTTATCACAACCTCAGTTGGGAGAAGAAGATTTTGCACCATACCATCTAGGCAGCAACATAGACAATTGAAAGAGGACTTGATTGAACACATATGACAATTTCACAATGCTTGTCGTCAACTATAGAGTTTAATTATATTTTTCTTTGTATTAAGTAATTTTACAAATTAGTGTAATCTCGAATTATATATTGTGTATTATTGTTATATATAAATTTATTTAATATTAATATCTTTTAATAGTAAATTATTTTTAAATTTAAATTTTTAAATTACATTATTAAAAAAAATTAATTACATTAATTTCAAGTATTTTAATTAATTAATTAAGTGAGACCACAACAAGGACTAAAGTTAGTTTCTCCTAATGGAGAAGATAGAGATGCTTTGAGTTCCTATTTACTGTTTATGACAGGTGGGCCATAAACAACAATTGAGATGAGTTCCCTACTGGAGATGGTCTTATGTCTTTGTATCTATATCTCTATTTTTTTAAGACAATAATCAAACAATGCCTTATTATACAAAAAGTTTAGTAATTAATGCTGCAACAAATATTTTGTTTGATTATTTCTTTCAAGATTTTGTTCACAAATATGAAAATTTATCATCTCCAGTTTTTTTAATACTTGACAGAATTCAGTGTGATATATCACCTTTAATTCTATAAATGGGACCAAAAATAAATAAAAGAGAGAATAATGAATGATTAGATTAAATACTACACACCATCTAATTTTTTTTTTATTGAAAATGATCCACTCCCCACAAATATTTTACAAGAATTTTATTTTTTTATACATGGAATACAATAGAAAACAAAAAACTTTCTTTCTCTTAACTAGTAATGCTCATAAGACAATTTATTTATTTTAACTTTCATAGTTTCACTGCAACTAATAATTTGAACTAAATTTCTGGTGTTAGAATTAAAAAAGTTGTAAAAGTCAACAAAAAAATTAGAAAAATAGTATTTACTTTTTTTATGTTAAAAAGACCAAAATAATAGGAGTAATATTTTAATGAATTGCCAGCTAAGCAATAAAGTAGATAAATAGAGGAAAAGAGCTCAGTGATAGAAGAGATGCATATTGGAGTGCATTTCCCAACGGGTTCAGACACACGCTCTCTATTCTCTTCTCCAACCAAAAATGGCTTCCATAACTGATTTCGAATCCCAAGAAACCTAATAAACTAACTCCCCAAAAACAAACAGCACCGCCACCACCAGAAGAAGAGAGCACCCAAAAATCGAATCATTACAGAAACACTCTTAAGGAACCGAAGCCATGTTGGGAAAAGTGGTTCTCTCCTTCGTCTTTGTGCTCCTTCTCCTAATCTCATCCGCAATTTTCATTGGCCACCCCGATATTCGATCCCATTTCGTCCTAAAATCGCTTAATCAACCGGTTCAATGTGGACCCGAACCGCCTATTCGGGTTTACATGTACGATCTTCCACGCCGCTTTAACGTTGGCATGCTTAACAGCCAGAGCACGGAGGAGACTCCGGTAACCGCCAAGGACTTTCCGCCGTGGCCCGATAACTCTGGCCTGAGGAAGCAGCACAGCGTCGAGTACTGGATGATGGGCTCGCTCCTCTACGAACGCGACGGCGACAGCGTTGAAGACAGCAGAGATGCCGTTAGGGTTTCGGATCCGGAACTCGCAGACGCGTTCTTCGTCCCGTTCTTCTCGTCGCTGAGTTTCAACACGCATGGCCACACCATGACGGATCCGGATACCGAGTTTGATCGGCAATTGCAGGTGCGAGTTTCGTTTTTTTTTTTTTTTTGGGTTGTAGTTTGGTCTTTTGTAATTATATGATGAAGCCGTTGATTGTTTATGACATGTTTATTTGGAAATTGATTGATTGTTTAATAATTCAGAGTTCAGTTCCTTAGCGTTATTTTTTACCGGAAGCAATTTGGCATATTTGGGCATGGCTGATCAACATACTTATGAGAAGATTGATGTTTTGTTTTAAAGGTTTTGGCTAAATTAGTCATGTTTAGAAACTTATTTTATGTTTATAGACCTTTATTCATATTTACAAGTGTTGATTATGGTTAATTGGCTCCAAATGCTTCTCAAACATCATCAGTTAAATTTAGCCTTAGCCTTATATGTTATATTTTGAGCTTTTATGGCAGTGGCACAGATACCATAAGATTTCCATTTGTCTTCTTAATGATCACTTAGTAAAAAGTGTATTATTTTCTTTTCGCCTCAACATGAATGGCCCAACTGTCATGTTAATGTGTTCTGTTTTTTACATGCTACGTAATCTTTTGCTATACTAATGGAATGTGTCTTGTCTCTGTTCATATTTCCTGTGAGTATTTTATCCTGTTGTTTTTCAAAATCCATTGTTAATAGTGAATATGGCTTTTTTTGTTCAGGTTGATTTGATGGATATTTTGAAGAAGTCGGAATACTGGAAAAGGTCTGGAGGTAGAGACCATGTATTTCCCATGACACACCCCAACGCCTTTAGGTTCCTCCGAGATCAACTGAATGAATCTATTCAAGTTGTTGTGGATTTTGGCCGCTACCCCAAAAAAATGTCTAATTTGAACAAAGATGTGGTGTCACCCTATGTCCATGTTGTAGATTCTTATACTGACGACGATCTTCAAGATCCATATGAGGCTCGTTCCACGTTGCTTTTCTTCCGAGGCCGGACTTTGCGGAAGGATGTATGTCTGGCTGAGTTTTTATTGGAAAAGATAATGTAAAATTTTAACTCTTTAAGGTTCAAAGGCAGTTATTTTTCTATGCTTTATTATGTTTGCAGGAAGGCATTATCAGGGCAAAACTAGCAAAGGTGTTGGCTGGTATTAATGATGTTCACTATGAGCAAAGTTTTGCAACGGGAGAAAACATAAAAGCGGTATGCAGTGTTATATATAATTTTCATATGGCTATTGCCCTTTTTTATCTTGTTTATAGTAGGGAATTTTTTCGTTAATCATTCATCATAGTTTAAAGCTCCTGCAATTAATTTTCTTGCCCATCATTTGGATATGATTGTGCTATATCTATAGGTCAAAGTTTTTCGGATAACTTTGGTTGAGAGTAATATAGTTGTGGCTCTCCACACATTCTCTCTCTCTCTCTCTCTCTCTCTCTCTCTCTCTCTGACCTTTGAACTTCCTTTATAATCTAACCAAGTTAGACTACTATATTTTCTAGTGGAGAAAATTAATTTTCAGTTAATTAATTTCTTTCTGTTCCCCTTTACTTGCCATTGTAAGATCACTAACTATATAGCATTCCTTTATGGCTTGTTACTGATAAAACAGTCAGCTCAAGGGATGCGTTCATCAAAGTTCTGTTTGGATCCAGCAGGAGACACACCATCATCTTGTCGTCTTTTTGATGCAATTGTCAGTCACTGTGTTCCTGTCATTGTGAGTGATCAAATTGAACTCCCCTTTGAGGATGAGATTGACTACACCAAGTTCTCGGTTTTCTTCTCTTTCAAAGAGGCATTGCAGCCTGGTTACATGGTCAATCAGCTTCGTCAATTTCCAAAGGAGAAATGGACCGAAATGTGGAGGCAGCTCAAAAACATCTCCCATCATTATGAATTCCAATACCCTCCAAAGAAAGAAGATGCTGTTAATATGTTGTGGAGACAGGTCAAGCACAAGATTCCTGCAGTCAAACTTTCTGTTCATAGAAGCCGAAGGTTAAAAGTCCCTGATTGGTGGCGGAGGAGGAGATGATTCTTGGATCTTTTTTTTTTTGCTGATCTTGTATATTCGCTCTCTTCAGTTATGGTGACTATACCCCCCAAAAGGAAGAATCTCAGTTGATACGTCCTCTTTTCTGAGCATTTTGAAATAGATACTTTTGTAGAAGTTTCAATGTGTTGTTTGGATCTTCGGTCTCTGATATGGATGACGTGTACAGTTCACTTGGGAGCTTGATGTTCATAAACATTCCTGGTTCCGATGGAGTTCCTGGGATCTTCTGCTCACTTCTTAACGTGCAATGTCTGTTGCTTCTTTTATTGGTCATTTTGGTTGAGTAGGGAGCACTAGCAGTATGCTCTGTACGGGGTTAAGAAAGATACATGGGAAAGCGATCAAGGTTTTTTCATTTGCATTTCATCATGTTACCCAATTGAGTTTGTACATCCCGCGTTGATATCATCATATCATTGAACTACTTAAATGACAAAATTCATTTGAGTTCAACCTCACTTTTATGTATTTAAACTTTCTAAAGGGATAAAATATTCCACAAATTAGCTAGTTGAGAACCCCCTTTTAAATTTGGGAGATGTTTCGATTTATCTCAATGCTAGAATATGCTCTCATTTGTTTTGTACTTAAGGCGCTGTGGAGGTTCAACTAGCCTTTCCAACCATTATAAGGCAACAACCTTAAAAAATATTTGTGTGGACTTTGTAAATCTCTTCTCTAATAATAAGTTAATAACAGAAGAGGTGGTAAAATGTGTACTTATAAAAATTAAAGTATTTTGGATATTTTTTTTACTTGACAATTGTTATATTGGATGAAGAGAGTAGTTAGCTGATCGATGCCCTTAGCATGATTTTCTTTTTTTGGAAGAATAAGAGTGAACACCCAACCCGGTTCTTGTTCTTTTTTTCGATGGACATCGCGACCATTGTCCAAAAAAAAGGGGACAAATCGGTCCCTGTCCCATACTTCTGTGAGACGTCACGGTCCTTCTGTCATCTCTCCTGACCAAAACAGACGGAAATTGCCTACGTATCAGTTAACGTTGCTGGTGTGGAGGTTAACACTCTGTTAAGTTCCACGTTAGCCATTAGGGAATGGACAGGGATCGATCTATCCCACTTTAGAAACCTAAAACTACGTCGTTTTTGGGTATGAGACATTGCGCTTCGATTAAATAAGGGAACGTGACATTGGGGTTTCCATATAAGCCCCATGTGTTGCTTTGCTAATTACTAGAAAACCCTAATAGAGTAAGAGTCGTCCCCTTGAAGTGATCGTTGACCTCTTGAAGTTGGAGCGACGTTCTGACAATGCTGCTGACAAGCTTGCTGACTGACCTCCACATATTGTTGTTGACAGTGGTTGGATAGTGTGGTTGACAGAGCTTGGTTGAAGCCTGTACGGAAATTGCATGGCGTTTGCAACGTGCCAGGTTAGTGTGGTCCTTCCCTTACCTTTTCAAATGTGTCTTGTCGTTTTCAATAATTCTGACATGCTTTAGCATGTACATAGGACTGTGGTCCAAGAAGAAGAGAAATAATAAACAATGTGACCGTGGGATAATAAATTTCTAAAAATCTAAGCATTGTTTTGGTTTTTGGTACTGTAAATAGGACTTTAATGTTGGAATGCACATATCCTGATAAGGAAGATATATTTTCACTGTAAATAGAAATTGAATTAGGGTTTCTAATTTAGAATTGAAATTGAAATAGAGTCAAATTAAATTTGTATGCTAGTTTCTGCTTTAATTTATGTATTATATTATACTGCAGATGTCTAAATATTTTGCTGTTCCTGTGTTTTATCACGGGGGAAGTTTGTGAGAGACAGTGAAGGATATATGAGTTATGTGGATGGTAAAGTGAAGAGGTTCTCACCAATAGATATGGATTATGTGAATTTTTTCGATTTGGTTGTTTTATTTAAGGAGTTGGGTATGTTGAGTATAAGGAGATGTATTGGTATGACATACTGGCCCTGATATGGAGTCTGGGCTTCATCCCATTAAGGGTGATCATGAGATTAATGAGATGAGGGAAAACAAACTCAAGAACAGGGACACTGAGGAATTTTACATTTATTTTGACCATCCTGTAGATATGCCAGAGGTGGTAGGTGATGGCTTGGCATCTGAAAGTGTTGTTTTGAGTGATTCATCTTCAAGTTCTGATGACAGATATGAGAGTGTCGAGGATGAGGCACGAAAACCACCTCCAGCTGGTTATGAGGAGGACTCTGACAGTAGTTCTAATGAGAGAGTGCTAAAGAAGAAGACAGATAAGAAGTCTACTCCAAAAAAGGTTGTAACCCAAAGGAAGAAGAAAGGTAGTGACAAGGACATCTGCCCTAGTACTACTAAGAAGCTGGCCTCAAGGAAGTATTCTGGTGTGAGGAGGAAGCATATCTTGAAGGATGAAAAGTCTAATGGTGGGAGCAAGGATAAAGCAGACAAAGCAGCTTGTATGGGAATGTGCTAGGCAGACAACTATCCAGGAATTTAAAGCCTCAATGGAGAAAATAAAAAAATCAATCAGGGAGCATGGAAATATCTACAAAGATTTGATCCAGCTGTGTGGTCAAAGGCTTATTTCAGCCATGGACCAAAAGTAGACGACATCACGAACAATATGTGCGAGGTGTGGAACGCAAAAATAGTTGAATATAGAGGAAGACCCATACTAACAATGATAGACGATTTGAGGTGTTATGTCATGAGGAAGATGGCCCAAAACAAGAAGTTAGAAAATCATACTGAAAAACTAGCCCCAGTTCAGCACAAGAGGTTGGAAGAATTCATCAAGTCTAAAGCAAGTAAGTGGAGAGCTATTTGGGCAGGTGATAATGATAGAGTCCTCTTTGAGGTTCATAGGCAAGGACACAAGGTTGGGGTTAACCTTGCACAAAGGACCTGCACCTGCAATGTTTGGCAGTTAACTGGTATGGTCATTGTTAGTGTTTATATCTCTTTGAATTTATCTTATTCTGCATCTAACTGAATACTATTTCCAAGCATGCCTTGTAAACATGCAGTAGCAGCAATGTATAAAATTGGTATGAACCCTGAAGACTTCATGCACACATGGCTAACAATGGATGCAATCCGAGCTACTTACGCCCACATAATGAAGCCAGTAAATAGTGAGGAGTATTAGGAGTCCACTGATGCTCCAAGGCCATTGCCTCCACCAATTAAAATACCAGCACATCGACCAAAGCTAAAGAGAAGAATTCATCCAGTGGTAACTGAGATGAATCCCAACAAGGCAAAAAAAAAAAAAAAAAAAAACACATTTTGAAGTCACTTGTAACAAATGTGGCCAGAAAGGCCATTACTATAAAACATGCACCAATCCTCCAACTAATCCAAACTGAAAACCAATGACCAAAAAAAAAAAAAAAAAAAGACAAATGGAGTGAAGAAGAAAGCTGACACGGTTAGAGTTGATGTCTTTGAAAACACCACCATTGTACATGTATATTGTCCTGAAACTATATAGGGATCAATTTGTCGTTAGCATTAAGTGGTTAGGAATTTAAATGTCTCAAGTTATTTTGGTCAAGGGTTTAGTTGTCTTTAAAAATGATGGTAATGTTCATTTGTTGTATATGATAGCAGGAAGGAGGAGAGGGAAACTGTAATGAGGTCACTAACGTGGCTGGAGCTGCAGTTGACCCTAAGGTTGTTTTGTTAGTTTTGTCCTAGCTGAATAGACTTTGTTATATGTATTTAACTCTTGGTAGTGCTATTGTGATCATTGTTAGACAAAAGCTAAGAAAAATAAGAAGAAACTATCAAGAGGAGAGAAAAAAACAAGTGGTGTAGGTCCAAAAGGTCAACCACAAAAGATTCCTTTGTCACATAATGCCCCACAATCAGAGGAGGTAAAGTTACCCTATATAACTTTAAAACTAGTTACTCTAACTTCATAAATTTTCTGAGACGTCATAAAAAATTCTTTGTAGGTCCAACATGCTACAAACTCCAACAACATTCAAGAAGGTCCATCTGATGTAGCCTTCAAAACTCAATCCAATCCAATCCGAAGGTTAAAGAACCCTGTTGTCAGGCCCCCACCTCTACCAATCCAGTATGTGCAATTCAGTCAAACACCTACAACAGATAAATCTAATCTAACAGCCAATATGCCAAGTTTCATGCCCGCACCCCCACTAGCACCAAGGCCGACACTATGGTTCAAAGCTCAACCAGGACAAGGTCCAGCTCTGAGATCCCATATTTCGGAAAATCCTACTCATGGCTCAATAGCTCCTCCAACAAATCCAACAAGTGGAGATGGTACAATATCAGCAAAAATAATGGCTGCTGCAAGCTCGAAAATTGCTTTAAGGCTTTTCAAATTTGTGTCCACTCCTGGCTTCAGGCGTCCAGGACTTAGGCCACCTAAGAAGACATAAAATTGGACCACCTTTCGTTGCTAATTTGTATCTTGGCTACAAGCCTTTAGGACACATATTTTGGTTCAAAAAACTACTATATTTTGCTACTTAATACTATTGGTTTTAGGTTTAGGGCTTTTGCTTGAGATCCCTATATTTTGGTTATCTGACTCACGGCCATGTTGCTGCCCATATTTTGAATGGACATATTATGTGTTAAGTTGTTTCAACAACTGAATTGCTCCTTTGTTATCAATATACGAACATGCATCTTTCTTTGAGTTTAGATACTTATTGCTACGCATGTATTACTTAGCTAGCATGCATATTTGTTAAGTTTATTTCATGACATATATGCTATTATTTATCAATACAGGGATGAAATTTAACACATTCATCACACACCATAGTTCAAATTTTGCAAATTCACCACAATAATTCTTATTTCATTCATCATAAAAAATGTTGTTCACAACTCAACTTTAGGAAATAACAAAATTTAGCTATCAAAATCCTACACACTTGCTCTGAACAAGTTTGCAATTACAACCCCACCAAGAAATGCTAACAAATTAAACCCAAATCTAATACATCTATTTTCACCCATTTTCAATCTACATTTATCTAACTGATCTTCCAAACCAATTAATCTTTTTTCCAATTTATTAACTTTGTTATCCACCATATAACCATGGCATTCCAATCGATTCTGCTTCTGCTTTGATGTCCCAACTGAGACTGCCTTGTTAGTATCCTAACCACATGAAGAAACATAATCATCTAACCATGCAAAGAAGTTGCAATCTCATTTTCCAGTCTACGAAAATGTTTAACATTTGTTAGCATCTATGGAATAGAAACTGAAAACAAAAATTTAGCTAAATCCTAAACAATTACCTTGAAGTATGGGCAGCGAAAGAATAATTTGTCTGGATTCTTCACCGTCCTTGACATGAACAAAATTGCATGAGAACCACAATAACAAATTGGGACAACCCATTTCTTCTTCCTCGGAGCTCCAACACTCCCACTATAATTCAAGCTCCAGCCTGAATCGTCTCTACTTCGTCGGTTGATGATGAACAACGCTCTCTACTACCAATCATGGTCTTCTAGGGTTTGTATTTGGGTTGGGAGAAAAGTGAGAGATTAGCTGCGTGGAATCACTTTCAAACCATTCTGTTTCAATGAAGACAAAAAACGACGTAGTTTTAGGTTTATAAAGCAGGATAGATCGACCCCTGTTCATTCTCTAATGGCCAATGTGAAACTTAACAGAGTGTTAACCTCCACATCAACAACGTTAACTGACACGTAAACAATTTCCGTCTGTTTTGGTCAGGAGAGATGACGGAAGGACTGTAACGTTTCACAGAAGTATGGGACAGGGACTGATTTGTCTCTTTTTTTTTGGACAAGAGTCGCGATGTCCATAAAAAAAAAGACAGGAACCAAATTAAGGGCCCGTTTGGGAAACTTTAAAAGTAACTTTTTTTAACCTTTAACTTATGAAAAGTAGTAGTATTAATGTCTGGTACAATTTTCAAAACCAAATTGCAACTTTCTAAGAAGCTATTTAGGAACTTATAGAGAAGTTAAAAAAAAATGACTTCTCTCATAATACTTCTACTTTTCATCACATTTCTATAAAATAAGTACTTCTAGAGTTAAAAATCCAAATACAAAATAACTTATTTATAAATTACTTTTAACAGAGTTATTTATTGTTTAAGTTATTTTATCAAAAAGAGCTTAATTAAGTTGGTTACCCAAACTAGGCCTAATTGTTCACTCGAAGAGTAACAATAATTCTTTTGTTCATTATTGGTAATAAATTCATTCTTGCCGCTAAATATCAAATAAAGTCAAATAATTACGATAGATATTTCTACTGGTTTAGGAGAATTATTAGAAAGATAAATTATTTTTCTTTCCAACTATATATAGGCTTTGTTTTGGAATAATCTAACGGGATTCTCTTAATTTTTTTTCACTTAAAAGAATAAAGTAAAATATCTAATTCTTTAATATTTTTTTCATATTTTTTTGGTTTTATCTATAAAATATATGATAAAAAAAATCATATTTTATGTTTTTAAGTGAAAAAAAAATTTGGCTAATGAGTTATAACTCAAATGGCATAGACTCCCCATACTCAATTAAGAGGTTGCGGATTCGAGTCACATATCTTTCCAAATTTTGTCAATGAGTAATAGTTTAAATGGCATAGTCTCCCCATACTCAATTAAGAGGTTGCAGTTCGAGTCTCATATCTTTGATAAAAAAAAAAAAGTGAAAAAAAATTTGAGAAGATTCATTCCATAATCCAACCATGCTTCTAAATGTAAGGCCTGAACGGGCCTCCTTGGGTCAATGAGAAGGCCGTGGGCCCGTGGCCCATAGGAAAGCCTTTTATCTGGAATTCTGGTTCCAATTTCCAGATTCGCACCGACCTCACTACTCGAACTCGCGATTGAGCTATGCTCCAATAAACTCTCCAACTGGAAGAAAAAAGCTTGTATTTGTATGAACCAGAGATAACGAAACGAAAATGTGAGTTTCAATTGATAATACAGAAGAAGAAGCAAAAGAATGAATGAATGTTACAGTAATTTTTTTTTTGTTGTTTCTGCTGCTGTTGAACGGAGTAAGTAATAAGTTACTTTTTTTTTGTCGATATTCTGAAATCAGGAGGGCTTCGGTTAATCGGCCCCCAACGCCAACTCCCGAATCAGAGGAACCGCAAGATCCCGAGCTCACACTTCGAGAAATCATCAACATCAAGGTTCCTGTTCTCTCCTTCTGGCTTCGGATTATTTATTTTCTTTATATTTTTATTTAATTTGGTTTTTTAGCTGATTGAGAGCGGAGAGAAAGAGCGGTTGAAGGAGCTTCTCAGGGAAAGACTCATTGAATGCGGTTGGAGGGATGAGATGAAATCTCTTTGCAGGTATTTTAATTTTTTTTGTAATTAGTAGTTAGTAATTATTACAAGCTATCATTTTGGATTTGACTAGGGTTAATTCATGGTTAATTAGGGCATTCGCCAAGAAGAAAGGGAGGAATAATGTAACGGTCGATGATCTTGTCCAGGTTATTACCCCTAAAGGCAGAGGTCTGTGCTTTTCTTTCTTTTTCTTTTTAAGTTTTTATTATGCTTTTGATATTCAACTTGTGTTCTCGGGGATTTTGTAATTGCGGCATCTCGATGACTTGTTGCTGATGATCATGCAGATTTCGCAATAAACTACAAACTTTCTAAAATGCATCAGGCTTTTTGAGCATTGCCCCATCAGTTCCTGTTGTTGTTTGTCAGTTGGAATCATTTTGCAGTTATATAACTTTACGTCATTGCCAATATTGGATAGGAACTGCATAAATAGGTCATATAAACCTGACCATAGTTATAGAAGCAGTAGATAGTTTCATGTTTTCTTTTTTGGGTAAATTCCTCCCTTGAGGTTAGTCAATATTATATAGACTAGTAACGATGTACACTCCTTATTATTCTGTTATTCTCCTAACTCCTAGAAAAAGTAAAATTTGCATTTATTATCTTGTTATCATAAGAAGCATTCTAAATTCTCCTTGTTTAGAAATTATGAGGATATCTGGGATGATGGTTTAGGAGGGATGCATCTTTATTCTTTTGTAAAGTTTAGGTGATACTGCACTTGATACCTTTGTATTTCGTAATAACCTCCCTTGATAAACATTAAGCGTTGCATGATGTTGAAATTTACTTAGTATGGCTGGAAATACGATTGATGCCGCATTTTCTTTTCAATGCAGCTTCTGTTCCAGACTCTGTGAAAGCTGAGTTGTTACAACGAATTAGATCATTTCTTGCATCGGCTGCTATATGATCATGATAGCATTGTATCAGTGTGTGCATTCTCTGAATGGTAAGAGGCACGAACTCCACAACTATCTATCCTGTCAACTGTTGTTTAGTGTAATATTATCTGTAAAGTTTGGACAAGCTTTATAGGTTACATCATGTTTGAAAAAGAGAAAAGCAAAAATGGGGGGTGGGTTTTCTGAGTTCTGTCCAGGCATGTAAACTTCAGGTTGAGTATTCTTGTTTCCCAATCAAATTGCTAGGCATAGTTCATGAAAAATATTAGAAACACTAAATTGTAACATCCTTATCTACTTGTATTCCCTCCTGAGTGCTTAGTTTGATTGAATTGAATGACTCTGGATCTTGTACTTGTTTCAAGAAGACTAACAGTAGAAAGTAGAAACAAACAAAATAAAAAACCTTGATTAACAGTTTATCAAGAGGATTAGAGGAACAAGAGCCCGGGTCAATGTAATTCATATGGGGATCACTAATCGAAATAAATCAATTGTGATCCGACGCTGGCCAATATCTCAATACATAAGGGCGTGTTTGTGAGTTGAAGTTTAGGAGGTGAGGGGAAGGGCTTAAAGAGTAAAGTGGAGTCTATACTCTGAAGCCGTTTCCTTTAATTCATTCGCCTTTAAAATGCTTACAAACACAACCTAGCAGTTACTTCGCATCCTATCTTAATGACTGATCCGTTTGAATGAATAAATAGTTAGCGTTTCGAGCAGTGTTTCAGTTTGGGATTGCTTTATCCACGTCTTTTAGTCATTAGACCAGCGAAAACATGCCAAAATATGTATAGACAACTCACCCAAAACTGATACATTTAAGTTGTTTTTGATATACAAAGCAGATGTATTTGTGGGTGTAATGATTATTCTGACAAAGAATAACTGGGATATGACAACTCTAGTTGTGGCTCTTATTCGATTGAACAAGTGGTTGATTGGTTTGGAGAGTAACCAGTCAAATTCGTCATGAAAGATAGTTTTTAATTAAATTTGTCTTTCAAAAATTGTAAGTTAGTCAAGGTAGTTTTTTCATCACTTTTGTTACTAATTGCATCAAAATTCGTCAGTTAAGTGATACCATATTTACCACAATCCTAATTAATGGTTAACATTATAAGTTTATAAAATTAGATTATATCAATTCCAAATTAAGGGCGATTTTGAGGCATTGAAAATTTTCAATTGGCAGCCAATTAAGACTAACAGGTGTGCGCTGTCATGTTATTTAATGTGTCATATTAGTAAATTCTAATACCATCAACTATGGAAGTGATAAAATGACTAATATAATTAACTTAAAATCTTTGAAGGATGAATTTGATTAAAAAAATCTTTTAAGAATGAATCTGGGGAATGAATAATCTTTCGGTGATGAATTTGATAATTTAATCTTGATTTGGATTAAGTGTTGATTTGGATTAAGTGATGAATTTGACAATTTAGTCTTGGTTTGGATTAATTGATTGGGTTTTGCCATTTGTGATTGTCAAATTTCCTTTATTTCTTATTTCTCTCTTTTTTTTGTTTTTGCTATTTTTAGATATTAGGTGTTAAAATTGTGCTTATATAAAGATATGCGGTAAATTAGTCAACCACCAAGAAGGAATTTTTTCTATAATAAAATTAAAAAAAACTTTATTTTTAAAAAAATTATTAAAACTTTAATTTCTAGAATCTAAATTTTTTTTTTTGTTGTGGGGGCAAGTTTGCTGTAATTCTTAATGAACTCTATAAAATTCATTAAGTTCGCGTACCTCTGGCGAATTTCCTAAGTTTTACAATCGGTAATGATAATCATTATCATCGTTTTTAGAAGTAATTAGAAGTACACAAGAGTACATAAAAATAAGTCGTATTTAATAATTTGTAGTAGAAATAGTTTTTCAACACTTTAATTTTGAAAAAACCTAATTTTGCTTTCCAACACGAAAAAAAAAAATTTAGAAATTTAAAGTTTGCCGGTGAATACGGCAAACTTGCCTCCTGAAAAAAAGAAAGTAAAATTCCAAAAATTAAAGTTTCAATAATTTTTTTGAAAAATAATTTTATTTTTATTTTATAACAGAAAAAAATCTCCAAGAAGACCCTATAGAGATTAGAGGTTTCTTGGGCCTAGGCTCTGCGGATCACTAACAATCAATACTTAACATAACTCCAGCAATATCTTTTTCCTTTCATTATTTTGATGAAAATCTAAAGCAAGAAGCAACTTCTTATATGGACTATATTCCTAACCGGTTGTAAGCAAAAAACTAAGTTGTTCTTGACCAAAATAAAAGTCATTTGGTAATCAAATTCACTAATTTATCTAAAAACTCGTTGGATTTACATGTATTTAGAATTTGAAAAGTTAAACTTAGTTGTGGAGCTAAATTTGTATACTCTTTTTTTATATAAACATCGAGGTCGAAAAGCCCAAAAAAAAAAAAAACAGAAATTATCTTAAAAAAATACACGATTAAAACTATCATAAATTTGTATACTTTTAACACGACTTTGATCGCCTTAGTCATTTGTTCCGTTTCATTTTTTGTCCTTGTTATACAATATGGTGTGGTGATAAAAGGATAATTGTCATTCATTCTATTGCTTTTATCTATGATAATACAAGATAAAAAGAAATAGTGAATTTATATATACTCTCAAAAGATTTGGTATTTTTGAGCAAAAACTATTAGTAAAAGTGTTTTAACTTTTTATTTTAATAAATTGTTCATCTTTAAATGTTCTTTATTAAGTAAGGAATATTGCACTCTTTATTAATTAAACAAATCTTAATTTTTTATTTATTATATTTTATATCAATAATTTAAATTTAGAGTTTATTAGAATTTAAAAATTAGAATTTATGATTTAAAATTCAATATTTAGGATTTAAAATGTAGGGGTTAAGATTTAGGATTTAGACCTTAGAGTTCAAGAAGTGATGCATTTTTTATTTTTATTTTTTTTTAACGCATTATTCGTCTAAATAAATACATGACAAATATATTAAAAATTTAAACTTTATATGTTTATTAAAAAACTTTTTAAATTAGTAACATTAACATGTGTTTTTAAGATATATGTTAGATGTTAACTAAATCCAATAAAAAAATATAGTAAAACTGGTTGATTTGTCAACATTAAATAGTAAAAACTAAAAACTGACTGGCAAAACCATTTTATTCTTGTTTACTTATATGATGAAGTTACTTTGGTTTGCTTGTCAACATTTAATGTGGACATTATGTTAGTCTAAACCAGTATATGTATTCATAATCCAGTCTATTAATAATTTAATACTACCCCTTTCTTGAAGAATTAGAATCAAACAGTGTTTAAATTAACCAATAGCAATATTCAGCTTATTTTATGAGGATCAGGCCGGTACAAACCAGTCCAAATGAAGCAATTTAAGAGTAGGCGAATGCCAACAAATTCGGAGAACCCGTTTCGTTGCATAACAATAATGTTAAGGAGACAAAAAAAAAATTTATTTTATTTAATATTTATTAATTATTACTATAATAAATATTAAATAAAATAATTCTATCCGGTTTAGTCTCATTTTTTTTGTTATCAAATATTTATGTTGTTGCTCATGTCGGCAGCGCTGAGTTGTGTGCTGAAATTTAAAGCTCCTTTTCAACTTTCTCATATAGTAGAGCTGATATTTTTCTCCACTGAAATGCTATCATTAGCGTATAATTAATTATATAAGTTCCCAATATATGAATGATTAAAAATAGTCATGGGAAAAAGTGTAATCGTATAGTAGAAAATATCATCATCTGTTTTTTTATCTCCTTCTGTAGCACTCTGGAATGCATCTATTTTTGGAATGAGAGCAAGTCTATGGCTAGGGTTGCCAATTTGCCATGCTAGCTGTTTATTGTGTTGAAGGTCCACCACCTTCTAATAATAGTATGTAGGTGGCCAATGCCTATTGGTGGCTTTCCCATTACGGTAAGGTGTCTCATCCCACCCCGTATAATGGCCTATTAATTAATTGATATCAAAAACATTTTGGATCGATCATGGAGTATAAATGGGTAATCCTCTATAATCTATACAATATATATGCACACACATGATAACAGTGGCGGAACTTGAAACAAAATTTTGGGGGGGCCACATAGAAGATAATTCTCAAAATACTTTTGATATGGACCCATTTAAGATAAGCTCGTCTAATCTCATCTCTCTGGTTTAGGTGATATTGCCAAATTTAAAGCCATTTTTCAGGGTCTCGTTCTAAAAAATTAAGGTCAAACTCATCAGATGTAACTATTTGAACTTTTGAAGGTTGTATCTCACTTTTTTCGTGATTCATTAAAGTATAAGAACTATCTATAGGTATTGATATTGTAAAAATTATATGTTCTCCTTCTTAAATATTAGGCTTCCTCTTAAAAAATGCATCAATTCTTTGATTTTTTTTATTATTATTTTATATAAAAATTTGAATATATATCATGTAGAATATGTAAAAAAGAAGTTAGAAGGATAAATATTAAAATTTATAATATTTATTAAATTTTTTTGTATCAATTTATACAAATACAATAATATTAATACTTATTGAATATTCTATTATTTTTTATCATATAAAAAATTAAATTAAATAAATAGTAAAATATAAAATAATATTAAATTAAATAAATAAAAATATCTAATTTTTTATATTTGAACTTAAAGGTAGAGAGAGGGTTGCTTATTGAACTTGTTCCTTGCGAGATAAAGCTTTCGAAGTGTGATCGGCTACAAGCTCCGTCAGGGGCTCGGAAGTATTCTCCTCGGAACTGAAGACCTCGGCGTGGAACCTGCAAAAAGGACTCCGACACTCAAGTTAGTGCTCGGTAATATAAACTTCAACAAGCAAAAGTAAAAATAAGGAATTTGTAGGGTTTGGTGCTATGAAGTCGTTTTTCCTAGTAGCTTATGATCACTGTTTTTCACTTGCCCCAGACGAGGTTTGCTCGTCTGTTTAAATAGACCGCGTAGTAAAGGAAGGTGGACGTTTGAGTAGTGTTTGGCTTTTTAGGGTTTGTTACCGGAAATCGATGTATGAGTTTGTTGATGTGAGATTCTTGGCACTTGCGACGTGTTTGACCTGTTCTCGATTGTGAGTTTTGTTAGCCGAGGATATCAGTAAGGTACAGAATTTATTGGGTACTTTAAGTCATAGTAAAGTATTTAAACCAATTGAATTATTTTTTATCTTTTGAAAAAGTACTACTAATTTTTTTATAAAAAGTTTGGGGGGGCCATGGCCCCCCCTTGTCTGAACTAAGCTCCGCCACTACATGATAACATATTAAATATAAGTAGTGGTTCTAGATACTTGAGTTTTGTTCTTTTAAAGTTTTACTTCAAGGGTTTCTCTTGAAATAATTGTATTTGAATAACCGTATTCCGCATGAATCTTGCTGTAGTAATCTTCATGACCATTGATTGGGTGCTTTCATCCAATGATCACTTAACTTTACTTCACAATTGATGTATGCATGGTATGGTATATATTATGCACAGAAACTGACACAGACACGGGACACGACACGACATGGGACACGCCGATTCACGAATTTTAAAATCTTACATAATACGGGACATGCATATATATAAAATATAAATTAAAATTTTTAATTATTTTTAATGTCTTATTTTAATTATATCAAATATTTAAAATATTTTTTGTTTTAATAAATAATAATATATACTATAACTAAATTTATTTTAAGAATATATGTTAAGAATAAGACTGGACACGCGGACACGTGATGGTATTTAGGTGTGTCTAAACGTGTTCGGAGAAAAATTTTTTATTAAGACACAGTTGAACACAGCAAATACGCGTGTCGTGTTCGAAATATGTCCGACACGCGGACACGAAAACTCAACTAAATGTCCGTGATTTATAGGGTATATATGAGTTAACATGAAGTAATATTTTTCTGGATCTTGCTTTAATAAATAGTGGATCCCTCCATAGATTAATTGATTAAAATAGCAAGAGTATCCAGATTCACTGGAAGGGAGGTAGCCACGCATGTCCACCAACTTTAGGATCAAATATTAGTTTAATGTAAATGTTCTGGATTATATAATATGATGCGGAAATATTTTAGGACAGACAGAGACATAAAATGAATAATATAATTACAGAGAAGATATTATTGGATTCATGCAGAATATTTTTTTGGACATTTTCTTCGGCCGAAATCCTCCAGCTTCCTTTATTTTCTTCAAGCTCCTTCTCCTTTCTGCGAAGCTGGAACTCGCAATAATTAGTGGCCCTGGCGGCGGTTCATTATTTAATTTAATTATAAATAAATGATCATTTGTATCTTTAAATGATGAAACACTGACATATGTACTCACACTAGATCGAAACTAAACTTGTACTCACGCAAGATGTCCTCTACGTGACAAAAGTATCCTACGTGGCACTCCAACCCTCCAAAGACAATGTACTTTTGTCACACGAAAAATGTCTTATGTGGGTGCAAGTTTAGTTTCGATTTAGTGTGGGTACATATGTCAGCATTTTCATCTTTTATGGATACAAATGGTCATTTATTCATTTAATTATTATACATCAAATAAAGCTGTTTTTTTGTTAGTAAGGTTTTGTAGAATTACTTTTTTTTTTCTTGGTGTCCAAATATTACTTCGTATGAATGGACGATTTCATCTACTTAAAAATCAATTGTCCTGTTCCTGTGTATGCATGCAGTAATTACACACCTTTAAATAAAGTTTAGATTTGCAACGAATTAGTTTTTAATTTATTAAAAAATACCGTGAATAATAAAAATATTTGCATTATTGTCCGGAGGTTTTTATAGTAAAAAACAAATCATAAATGATTCTTTGAGCCAACTTACTATATATGAACAAAAATATGATTATTTGAAGGTATTACATAACAGTGAATAATTGGTCCAGGAGAAAAAAAAGGAGAAAGCCACATTTTAATATTGGAACTGGAATAATGATCTTTAATTTCTTAATCTGTGACTTTATGCTTCCATATATCTATCCATCTGTATGATTTTGTTGTCAAAATCCTACAGTTCGTTGTAAATTATAAATGATATGATCTTTGATATCTTTATACGAACAACACTACATATTTAACAAATACTATTAGTTTTTTGTTAGACTAACAATAGTTTATATTTGTTAGAAACAAGAGACTAAATTGGAGGAAAGATTTGTATATTATTAAATATATTCAAGTTGACTATTCAAGTTGTGTATTCAAGTTGTCTAAAGTTGTCTATACAAGTTGTCTGAAATGATACAATATAAAATGGTATTTATAGATACTAAGAGAATCGTAATAATAAAGACGTAATCTCCTATAATAAATATTCAGATATACTAAATAATGCTAATTGATTCTAATTATATTCTAACAATATTTATATTTATAGAAATTTTACTTATAAAAATTATATAATTTACACTTATATTTATCATATTTATTAGAATTTATACATATAAATTAATATAATTTATATTCATATTTTTTAGAATTTATATATATAAATAATAAAATTTATTTATTAAAGACAATTTATTATTTATACTGATAAAAGAATAACAAAAAATACTAACAAAAAATACTAAAAATTACTAGACAAAATGCTAACGGTTCAAAGCATATATGACTGTCAAGTCATCAAGATTTTCAAGATACCAAGTAATTAAAAAGTATGCAATTAATCATTTAACGTTTGAAATTCGGAACATTAAACCTTTCTACCAAGGTAAAAAAAAAATGAATAATAAAACTAAGATCACATTGTTGTAGCAAAGAGACTCATCACCATGTGTGTCATTATTTTATTTTTCAAACTTTCTGTGATAAACGTAAATAATATTTACTTTTCTTCTTTAGATTTAAAACTAATGTATTTTTTTTAATTTGTAAGTGTCCTTCGATGTCTTCTATGAATGAAGTTTTATTTTAAATTAAAAAAAAAAAAGGTTTTGGATGCAAATTGCTGCATGATACGTGTGTTGGTAGTAGTGGGCTGTACAGTAAGAAAAAGATGGGCGTTTTCCGAAACTAAAGTTCGAAGGATTAATAATGTTAACAAAGTAATGGAATGGGTGATTAGTGGTGGTCCTCTTTAATTCTTTATTACAATCTTCCAAACATGCATGGAGTTTAGTGGAGAGATTATTAAATATATACAATATAGATTATAAATTTCATTCAAAGTTTTTTAAAATTTTATCTTAGAATTAATTAATATATATAGGAGTCTAACACAATGTCAGAAAGAATGATATATTAGTACTGGCTAATCTAATTAATACTCGTCGCATTAATTTAATGATCTAAATAAAGCTCTAGCTGATAAAAAATTAAAAAACTATTTTGCTAAAAGAATGCGTTTACACCAAAAATAAATTAAAAATCCCATGCATCTCATAAAAGAAATTGTTTATATAAAAGTCTTTGTTAATTAAATAAATTTTCATTCATTATTTATTATATTTTATATCACTAATTTAATTTATATTTAGGATTTAAAAATTTAAAATATTTTATTTTTTCTTCTTATTTACCTTTAATATTAAATTAAATTTCTATGAGCATTGCATTTTTTTTCCTGAATAGCATTAGCATTTTCTTTAAAATAATAAAAAGGAAATGAGTTTAATTTTTGTTTTAGTGTATATGTTTTCTCTATTGATTAAAGTGGGTTATTATTAAGAATAAGTATAGATAATTAATTTTAATTAATTAATATTATCTAATTTTTATTGTAATTTTTTTAAAAAAATCTCATTTTTTTAGAGGATTAGGGAATTACTATTTAAAAATTAAAGTTTATTTATGATTCAAAATTTTTTAGATGATATTAATTAAAAAATGATTTCTTTAGTTAAACTCTTGGAATTGAATATTTAGATAAAATAAACAATCTTAGACGAAAAATATATAGAATTTTAAAAAATATATGAACAAAATTATACATAAAAGATTTTTGGATGGACAAATATATACTCTAATCATTCGAAATACTCAGTGTGTACATAAAAGATTGGTAACGATGAACAAAAGTGATATGTTATTAATAATGGCGTTCCATTTCTGTTAAATTTACTGGCTATATTTTTGAGATTGTTATTTTTTTATTTAAATGAGCTAATTTCTATCTAAATCTTATTAAAGAGTCTACTTTGTTACTCTACATAACTACATATAGGGGTGTTATCGGTTCGATTTGGTTCGATTTTGGACCAAAAACCAACCGAACCGATATATTCGGTTCTTAGTTCTTACAGATACATAACCGTTTGATTTGCTGTTTTTACAATAATCGAACTGAATCGAATCGAATCGAACTAACAGCGGTTTGGTTCGGTCGGTTTTTTCAATTTTTAATTTTTAATGAGCAAAATATGAATCACAATAATTAGAGGCTTAAAATAGTCAATAAACTGAAATAATAAAAGTAAAACATTGAAATGATTAGGGGTTGAAAATTTTTGTTGTTAGGTTAAAGGTTAAAATGGTTAAAACATTGAAATAGATGCATATTTTCGATTTGGTTTGGTTCGATTCAATTTCTATCGAGTCAACCGAAAACCGAACCGAATCGATCGGTTTTGTCAAAAAAAAAACCAATTTTTTTTATTTTTAAATCGGTTATTGTAATTTTCGGTTCAGTTTACGGTAATTTTTGGTCCGATTCGGTAACTTGCACCCCTAATTACACAGTAAACTTAATGGAACTGGAGTCCTCCTAACGACTACGTATCACTTCTGTTCATCATTACTAATTTTTTGTGTGTACATTTATCCACCAAAAATTTTTCGTATGAATTTTTTCCTTTTACTCATTTTTAAAAGTATATTATTAGGTAGCAATCAGAAAAATAAAAAAGTAAGTAATAATATTTAGGTAACTTAGTAGAAGGGATGGCATTTAAGATTAGTTGGGGAAGTGGGATGATTGTGACGGGTAAAGCTTGTGGAGATTTACAGCACACAGCATCGATCCTACAGTGAAACACATGTACAATCTTGTTCATACCAAGTGTGATGCATGCCCTTTAGTTTTTGGAAGTGCGTGCTTCCATTCTCCATTATTGCGCAACTTAACTGTGAAAATATCATTCCGTAAGATTTTCAGTAACACATGGCGTTGATAAATATGGCTCCTGCCTTATTATTGCATAGGACTGTCCTTTTTATAAACTAAAGATATAAAAATAAAGGAGACCAAAAGAGAAAATCAAAGTGTATGCATAGAAGCTAGCTTTTGCCGTAAAACAATAATATATATATTTAAAAAAATAAAAAGAAGAAAAAAACAAAAGATAAAGTCTTAGCATTTTCTTGAAATACCATATATGTGGACATTAATGGTTGAGTTCAATCCTTACTAAATGGTGATAAAAATCTCTCAATTTCATCGTGTCTTTAAAAAATTGCAAACAAAAGGAATAATGTTCCAACAATGTGAAAACAAAATAACATGTGGCTCTTAATTCACTCTGTTTAAGACTTGTGGTAGTAGCTAGGTCGTCACGGGTTGCAAATAGTTATTACTATGTTCATTATTGCACAACATTATTAGGCTTTCAAGATTATGTACTATAATTAAAAAAAAAAAATTGATAAAGGAATTTAAAGTTTATTTATGATATAGTCACTTGAAAAGGTGGGTTATTTTTTTTTGGAAAAGTCTAAGGGCAGCAACTTTTGTGTTTTTTGGCCAGCACTTAACTATCAAAATAAAAGTGAGTGATCTTTTACCATTAGATGTAATCTCACATCATTAAAAACACTATTGATGGCCAATTGATGGTTACAAAATACCAAAATTGCTAGCCCCCTAACATTCCTCATTTTTTTTATCTATAAAAGTGAGATGAATGATATACTAAAATAATATAATTTTTGGAGTTTTTTAAATTACAGAAAGTATATAAATTAAAGAGTCCGTTTCTATACTTTAAATTTTTTATTTTTTGACACAAAAATCAGACAGTCTAATTTTAAAAATTAAAAGATCTAATTTTTGTACTTTAAAAAATCAAATGATTTAATTTCTGTACTTTTTAAAAATCCAAAAGTTTGATTTCTTTATTCCAAATTAAACGGTATCATATATTTGAGATTAATATCTCAACACTCCATAATTTAAGAAATATTGTTGTCAATCTAATATCAAAAGTAAAAAACGACAATAAAACCGAATATAGTAAAATAATAAAAAATGGTATAAATTTTGTTGACTTGTATTTAAAGTATAAAATAATAATTAATTTAAAATATTTTAGTTTCTAAAGAGACCAAATTTATAAAGAATTAATCTCCACGTCTAAGCCTTTTCACTATACAAGTTATACAAGTCTTGAAAATCCTTAATTCTTAAAACGCGCCTATTATGGCATGTATGTTTCACGCGCCTCCTTAGCAGATTTTCCAATCAATCAACGCGCGAATATATAACTTCCTTTTTCGAAAGAATTTCGTTTCTTTTTTTGAATTCCTTCTACGTTTTCTTACCTTTTCTCTTCGATCTCTTTTGTGCGTTTCTCTCTCCCTTTTCCTTCGCTGTTTACGTAAGTCTCTCTCTGTTCTCTTTCTTCGTTTTTCTCGTTTTTCATTGTTTCTTAAATCAAGCTCTAAAATTGTTTTAAAGATAATGGATGATTCAACTTCAGATTATCAGCTGAACCAGAGCGAAGTAAATTTTGAATTTGAATTCAATGAGTTCGTGATGTGTGGTTTAATTTCAGTTAATAATTGAATCTAAATTTGAATCCTGTTAGTAGTTTATGATTGTGTAGCTGAATAATGCGTGAACCTTGTCTGTGAAATTTGCTGTTCATTGTTCCTTGTTTGAATTGAATTTAATGTACTAGTTCTGATGAATTTTCTGCATTTTATATCAGGGGTATAAATCAAAAATATTTGGGTGTATTTTAGGAAAGTTTTGGTGTATTTACAGTTTATGACTTTTCATCTCACTAAAGGTGAATTGTCTTATTGTTTTAGTTGAATTGTTTTAGTTTCTGTTTATTGATGATTCATGAATCTGATTTTTGTTATTTTTTATGATGGTTTTATAGTTGTATTTGCATTCTATAGTTTATGCTTGTTTCAATATGGTGTATTTTGGGTGTATTTTGCAGCAAATCTATGGTGTTGATGAGTAATTTGTATCCAAGGTTAGGATGACCTTTAACACCCTTGAAAATGCTACAAAATTCTACAAGAATTATGCGAAGGCTGCAGGTTTTTCTACAAGAGTTTGGAGCACAAATAAAAAGGAAAACGAAATTAAGAATCAATTGATTACATGTAGTATAGAAGGAAAATAGAAATTGAAAATATCTCCGTCTAAGAAGACAAATCCCTCAGCTGGATTTGAAGGAGGAAATTCGAAAATTTTTTTATTGTTTTGAATCCAATCAAGTGGTTGAGGTGTGGTTCAATTCAGAAGAAAAAAATGTAGCATTAGAGGAAATATTTTTTTGTATTTGCAGCAAATTTGGGTGTAACACGAAGATATTTGGGTGTAAGACGAAGATATTTGGGTGTATTTTTATTCTGATAAGTTCTGCATAACTTAAAACTCTTCTTCTTCATCCTCCTCATCTTCTGCTTCTTTTTTTTTCATCATCATCACTATCTTCTTCTTCTTTTTTCTTTTATTCATCTTTTTCTTTTTGTTTTACCTTTTCAAGTTTCTTCTTGTTTTACTATCTTAACAAGAATAAAAACTAAAAAATCAAATAAAGAAGAAGAAGAAACACATAATGCTGTAAAATTACTTAGAAGAGGATGAATTTACATTCAGTTAACTAAATGAAAGAAAGAAATAAGGAAAAGAAGAAGAAAAAAATGCAACATTAGAGAAAATATTTTTCTGTACAAAATGCTATTTGTATACTAAAATCAGCTACGAAAATCAGCCACCAATATATTTGTGTATAAATACATGTGTACTTTAATTTATTTTCAATGTATATTTGTATTCCAATATGTATTTTATACTGGTAGCTGATTTTGGTGGCTGATTTTAGTGTACACGTAACATAACTCATTTCTGTATTTGTAGCAAATTTGGGTGTAAAACGAAGATATTATTTGGGTGTAATACGAAGATATTTGGGTGTAAAACGAATATATTTGGATGTATTTTTATTCTGATAAGTTCTGTATAATTCAAAACTCTTCCTCTTCATCCTCCTCATCTTCTGCTGCTGCTTCTTTTTTTTTCTTCATCATCACCATCTTCTTCTTCTTTTTTTTCTTATTTATCTTTGTCTTTTTGTTTTGCCTTCTCAAGTTTCTTCTTGTTTTACTCTCTTAACAAGAATAAAAACAAAAAAAAATCAAACAAAGAAGAAGAAGAAACACATAATACTGCAAAATTACTTGGAAGAGGATGAACTTACATTCATTTAACTAAAAGAAAGAAAGAAATAAGGAAAAGAAGAAGAAGAAAAAAATGCAGCATTAGAGAAAATATTTTTTTGTACAAAAATGCTATTTGTACACTAAAATCAACCACTAAAATTAGCCACCAATATATTTGTGTATAAATATATCTGTGCTTTAATTTATTTTCAATGTATATTTGTATTTTAGTATACTTTGGTGGCTGATTGTAGTATACACGTACCATAACTCATTTCTGTATTTGCAGCAAATTTGGGTGTAAAACGAAGATATTTAGGTGTAACACGAGGATATTTTGGTGTAAAACAAAAATATTTAGGTGTATTTTTATTATGATAAGTTTTGCATAATTCAAAACTCTTCATCTTCCTCCTCCTCATCTTCTGCTGTTTCTTCTTCTTATTTCATATTCTCATAATTCTTTTTTGGAGAAAAAAATTAAACAAAGAAAAAAAAAATATATAATGTTGCAAAATCAAAAGAAGGAGGAGAAATACAACGATGAAGATGAAACACGCAAAGAAAAAGGAGGAGAAATACAAAGAAAAATGAGAAGAAGGAAGAAGAGGAGGAGGAGAAGAAACGCAAAGAAAAAATGACAGTTGTGATTTTTATCGAGGAAGAAGAAAAAGAATCGTTCAGAATAGTGAATGAGCGTTTTGGAAACGTGATGCACGTGTTAACACGCTTTTGTGAGTGAACGTAGTTTTTGTTAGATTTGGCCCAACTTGTAAGATTTGTAAGCTAAAAAAACTTGTATGTGTAGCTCAACTACAAAATTTATTTTATACACTGCAAAAAACTCTATTTTTTTATTAATAGAAATTTTAGGTATCGATTTATATAGTTCTAATGAACTGACATTAAATTTTGAAACATTAACTAATCAATTATATCTTGAGTGCTCAAAATAATATTTATGTTTCGTCTTTCGTTTCCTTTTCGTTTGTAAAATGAAATAATATTTATAAAATGAAAATATCATCAGGTGGAACAGGATTCGGATTGTGTGTTTAGACTCGTCTATAGAATTGCACGCATTGAGCGTGTTATATATAGACATGGTTGACCGTTGACCTTGATAACTTTAGTGGTAACACCGGGAAGTGGAAACTTTATACGACTGTGTCGGGGGACTCAGCAAATCTTAGTTACTGAGTCAATAGATCATCTTTCTTGATTCTGCCTCTAAAGCAACCAGCAGAGCTACCACACCCTATACATCCTAAGCTTCTTGTAGCTTCCCATGTATAGTATATAATTTCAATAATTGAGTCGTGAACATTATAAATTCCTTCCTCTTTTTATAGCTAGGTTACGGGGTATCATTACCATAATAACCTCTTAATTAACTCTTCAAAGAAAATATATACATAAAAGTAAAAATCTTGCATTAACATTACTGGTAATAATTTTCAGGATAAAAAGAAGGGTAGATGTGGGTGTGGTGTGATTCTGACATAAAGCGTGGGGGAAGTTCTTGTTAATTAGACATGAGAGAATATTTTACACGTCATAACTCATAATATAAGCCCAAAGTGGTTGCCAACTTAACTATGGTTAACCTCCTTAACCACACATCCTTAACCTCTACTCAAAGGCCACACTATATATACATGCTGTAGCCCCATGACACACGTCCATCTCTCACATTAACTCACTCATTAATCATTATTATTCACTCTTTCTAGCTACCTCCTCTAATTCATAATTATTTTAATCTCATTATGCTCAAGTCCAAGCCAACAACACTTCTTCTCATAACACTCGCTTCGTTATTCTTATTCCAAAGCTCACTCTCTTCTTTCTCTTTCTTACTCTTCACTCTCTTACTCTTCGCTCTTTCCCTTAACTACTGGCTTGTCCCCGGAGGTTTTGCATGGAGGAACCACAGAGACCTCTCTGGTCCCATGGGTTGGCCCTTGTTGGGTTCTCTACCTCAAATGGGTTCCCTGGCACACGCAAAACTCGCTTCCATGGCTACAAACTTGAAGGCGAAGAGGCTCATGGCGTTGAGTCTTGGCTCCACACCGGTTATCATAAGCAGTCATCCTGAAACCGCAAGGGAGATTCTCTTCGGTTCTTCATTCTCCGATCGACCAATCAAAACTTCTGCAAAAACCCTAATGTTCGAGCGCGCCATTGGTTTCGCCCCTTCCGGAACCTACTGGCGCCACCTCAGAAGAATCGCCGCTTTCCACATGTTCTCTCCTAAAAATATTCAGAGCTTGGAGAATCTGCGGCATCGCCTGGCTTCTGAGATGGCGGTGAAAGCAATGGGGATGATGGAGGAGAAAGGGTTTGTGGAAGTTCGTAGTGTGTTTCAGGAAGGCTCTCTTAGCAACATTCTGGAGAGTGTGTTTGGTTCTTCTTCGTTGATTAGTGAGGAGTTGGGAGATATGGTGAAAGAAGGGTATGAATTAATCCATATGTTTAACTTGGAAGATTATTTTCCATTGTTGAAGTTTGTGGACTTTTATGGTGTGAAGAGAAGGTGTCACAGATTGGCCAGTAAGGTTAAAAGTGTGGTTGGTAACATTGTGGATCAAAGAAAAAAGTGTCCCCAATCGTTGCTTCGGAACAATCACGATTTTCTTAGCACTTTGCTTTCACTTCCTAACAAGGAAGAAAGCTTAGCTGATTCGGATATGGTCGCTATTCTTTGGGTAAGTTTTATTAATTTGAATATAATCAACAATGATTCTTTTTTACCAAAGATAGGAGACTCGAACCCGCAACCTTTTAATTGAGTATGGGAAGACTATGTCATTTGAACTATAACTCATTTGATATAATCAAGTTTGATTGATTGACATTATTTAAAATTTTTAATTTGGTGCAGGAAATGATATTTAGAGGAACAGACACAGTGGCCATATTACTGGAATGGATCATGGCAAGGATGGTACTTCACCAGGACATACAAATGAAAGCCCGCCAAGAGATTGACACGTGTGTTGGCCAAAATGGTCACGTGCAAGACTCCGACATTCCCAACCTCCCTTACCTTCAGGCCATAGTCAAAGAGGTACTCCGCTTGCACCCGCCGGGCCCATTGCTATCATGGGCCCGCCTAGCTGTTCATGATGTCCACGTGGACAAAGTCTTTGTGCCAGCTGGCACAACCGCAATGGTTAACATGTGGGCTATATCGCATGACTCTTCTATATGGGAAGAGCCTTGGGCTTTTAAGCCCGAACGATTCATGAAGGAAGATATATCCATTATGGGCTCAGACTTGAGGCTAGCACCGTTTGGTGCAGGGCGTAGGGTGTGCCCGGGGAGAGCGTTGGGCTTAGCCACTGTCCATATCTGGCTTGCACGGCTTCTCCACCATTTCGTGTGGCTTCCCACGGCACAACCCGTGGATCTTTCCGAAAATCTCAGGCTTTCTCTCGAGATGAAGACACCTTTGCGTTGCCGACTGGTTCCTAGACATAACTACGTAAGCCCTTAAGCCCAAATGTGCACAAATTGGAACGTTCTTGTGTTCATCTATTATAGCTTGTCATGTTATTCCATATTTATCTCTCTTACTATATGCCCCTACTAAAATATTTCTATCTCATTATGAAACTCATCTCTAAGTTTTATCCTCTATTTTCCCCTAGCTATTATTAGATTATTAGATACAGGACCCCGACCTAGCTAGCTAAGTTAGTCTTTAGTATTTGAATAAATATGCGAGTTTGGCAGAAATTAATGTACGGATTAAGAGAAGAGATTACGTGTCCCTTTAAACTTGTAAAATGTAAATTACTGTATGCAATGAAGTTGTTCTGTAGTTTCTTCTCCAATAATACATGATCTTTCTCCTCTCGATTTTTTTCTCGTTAATTACTCACACAACAAAAGTACAAAGATTAATTAGTATAGTGGAGTTACCCTCTTTTACATGCACAAGATATCGTTAATTATATATTATATGTAATAAACTCTGTATTTTACAGATTTATTCTATTAATATTTGTGTGCCAGAAATTATTCAAAGATGAATGTAAGTTATGTCTGTAAAATTTGCAAATTAAATAAAAGTAAATGAAACTTTAAACTTGACTGTCAATTCTACTTAATTTCATATATATATACTCTCAGGTGAAAACTCAAGTGCAATCGACTTTACGTGAAATTGATATTTGAGAGCCGTTAGATGATTTGACTGATTTGACTAAATTTTTATTTAACGGCTTTTAAATATCAACTTCACATGAGTTTTCACCGTATTCTCAGTTTCACATGAATATATATAGGCAATTAGGCATGCATGACATATTGTGGATTGCATCAAACACGTCATATATTGGGATAAACATCTAAGAATATAAGCTGATGGAATCAAAATCTTTTCCACGCATACATGTATAAAAGAGAATAGTTTTTTGTGGATAGATAATGAGCTGATGAAGGGAGAAAAAAGAACGAAAAAAGCAATATCTACTATCTAGTACTTAGTTTTTTGTTTGAGATATATGTCCCACCACCACTAACCTAAGCTTGTTTGAATAATGAACGAACATACATATAATTCGATATACGCTTGTTAATATAAGCTTTAATTTATGAAAACCAAATCAACTGTATGTTACTGGTTCTCATTATATTTAGTTGTCTATTTTTTTAATCATGCGTTTGTACGTGACTGCTAAAAGCACTGAATTATTTAAATCCTTATCTTTGAATAATAATATTTAAAAGACAATAAAAAATTAATTTAAACAGTCTAAAATTATATTATTTAATATTCATTAATTATTATTAGAATAATAATACCATTTTAGATGTAATAAATATGTAATTATAGATATTATATATATAAAATTTTATATGTGAAGTAACTTTATATATTATTTTCCTAATATTATCGATATTTGAATTATATATATATATATATATATATATATATATACACCTTTCTATTCAATTTTTTTATACGATATTTTCCAACTTTTTTTCCCGATAGTCACCCAAAAAATATATATCACAAAATGCAACGAATGTAATATTTCAAGCCAGATGTTTATACACTAACAAAAGATTTACTTGAAATTTTAAACTGCATTTTGGACATATACATTTGATAATAATAAATATAAAAGGAAGATAATCATATAATATGTAAATGTAAAAAGAAGATAAAATAATAATATATTTTATATGATGAGAAGAGTAGACCACACATATACTTCGAATAAGTTTTCAATTGATAACTTATACATGGTATATTGGTATATATGAATTAGGAAGATTTCATTTCACTTGCTTTTTAATTTCATGAAATCAATATGTAGAACCGTAATTTCAATTTCATATGTTACTAAAAAAATATGAAAATTAGAATTGAAGGGTTCAACTTTAATTTAGTATCCGATTTTTCACCAAATTAATAGTTTAATTATATTTAAATAAAAAACTACCTTAATATTTAAAAGTATAATAGAGTAGTGATTATTAACACAAAATACAATACTAGAATATTCAAAAGAATATTTTCCAAATCAAAATATGGATTTTGTTACATCTAGATAGAGGTGGACAGTAACTTCTGTTGTTTTTTTTTTTTGTGAGTTCTCAAGTCTAATTTTTTTATGTCTTTTTGTATTTATTGTGTTACAACTCTAATCAAATTTTTGGGGTCATTGAGAGTGAGAGAGAGCAGCCATGAAAGTGAGAGAGAAGAGAAAAAATAAAATTTTTGTTTTTGTGCAGGGCAGCAGATTTAAAACGCCAGTTTTTCATTCATTCACCTACCGTTAGATCGGCCTGAAATTTGATTTTTTCATTCTGAATGGTGGAGATTTTGATTGGAGATCTGCAAGGGGATAAATCTGTTTCGGACAGCAGCTATGTTATTGGGTATTTTTCATCTTTTTGTTACTCATTTGTAGGCTTTAGTGCTTTGGTGTTTTGGCTGATTATATGCATGATTTGTGCTTTATTTGAAACTCTCTTATACCTCATTTGATTATAGTGGAGCCATTTTTATGGTCTTGGTAACTCGTGGTTTTTACCTCTCACATTGAGGGATTTTTCATGTTAAGATAGCAATGTGTTCTTGTTGTTGCTTTAGTTGATATATTTACTTGCTTATAGTTGCTGTCATATTGTGTTGTGAGTGCTTTCATATTGCTCTTGTATTAGATATTTGTATTGTTTCTACTGCTGGGCTCTTTCATACTGGTATCAGAGCTTGTTAATTTTTTTGGGCTTGTAATTCTGTGAACAATAGAAGCTAATACTAGTACTAGTAGGATGATCATTCTTAGAGGTCCTAATTATGATTTGCTCCTAGTAATTTTAGTGATATGAAAATGGCTCATCAAGGTATTGCAAAGTGTCCCGGTATTAGACAGGTTTGCTTGGAAACCTCTAATGGTACCAAGTTGACTTTGAAGTGTGTAAAGCATGTTCCAGATATTCGGCTGAACTTACTTTTTCTTGGTAAGTTGTGTGATGAAAACTTGGATAGCTCATTCACTCGTGATAGTTGAAAGCTCACCAAGGATTCCATGGTTGTTGCTAAAGGTACACGACACTCTACTCTTTATTTAACTCAAGTAAAGATTGTGAAAGATATTGTTAATGCTACTGAGGTTGTTGATGGAACTGATTTATATGTTATCCAAAAAAATCTTTTATCTGGTTACAAAGTTGCTTTCCAAAAGTACAACCATTACTTTGCTGAAAAACAAAACAGGTTTCTTTCAAGAGCCATCCACCTTTAAAAAAGTCGGAGACACTTGACTTGGTGCATTCTGATGTATGTGGACCGATGAAGACAAAAACACTTGGAGGATCTATTTATTTTGTAATCTTTATTCATGATCATTCTAGAAAATTATGGATTTACACTTTGAAGATCAAAGATCAAATTTTAAATGTGTTCAAGTAATTTCAAGCTTTTGTTGAAAGAGAAACTAAAAAGAAGTTAAAATGCATTCATACTAATAATGGTGGTGAGTACATAGGTCCATTTGATGCTTACTCTAAAGAGCATGGTATAAGACATTTGAAGACTCCTCAGTTGAATGGCTTGACTGAAAGGATGAACAGAACATTGGTTGAAAGAGTTGGGTGCTTATTGTCACATTTTGAATTAGCAAAATCTTTTTGGAGTGAAGCTTTGAGCACTATTGTTCATGTCTTGAACTAGACATTATGTATTTCTTTGAAATTTGAAGTGCCAGAAAAGGTATGGTCAGGTAAAGATGTTTCGTATGATTATTTAAGAGTCTTTGGATGTAAAGCGTTTGTTCATATTCCAAAATATGAGAGATCCAAGCTTGATGTAAAGACTAGGCAATATATTTTTATTGGGTATGGCATGGATAAATTTGATTACAGATTTTATGATCTTGTTAATAAGAAGGTGATTCTAAGTAGAGATGTTTTCTTTGCTGAAAACTAAACATTGAAGGATATTGATAATGCAGAAAAGCCAATGGTTCAATCTAGTAATAAATTTTTTTAACTTGAATATTACTCCTTCTATGCCTATAATGTAAGACGGTAGGGTTGAAACTCAAAATAATGAGCATGATACAGGTGCAGGTGAAGTTGGTGATGATGATCATGATGAATAACCAACTTTAAAAATTCATGCAAATGCACTCAGAAAGTCTACAAGAGAAACGAAGCCTTCGTAAATATATTCTCTACGTAAATTTATTTTGTTGACTGATGGGAGAGAACATGAATGTTTAGGAGAGGCTGTTGAAGATGGAAGCAAAGCTCAATGGCTTGAAGCTACGCAAAAAGAAATGAAGTCCTTATTTAAAAATGATACCTATGAGTTGGTAAATTTACATAAGGGTGTGAGAATTTTAAAGAACAAATAGGTATTCAGAAACAAGAATGAATAAGACAATTCTAAACCTTGGATTAGCAGCTTCTCTTGAGTAAATGGATGTGAATACAATTTTTTTTAATGGTGATTTGGACAAAAAAATTAACATGGAGCAACCAAAGGATTTTGTTGTTAAAGAAAAAGAAGGCCTTGTGTGCAAGCTCAAGAAGAATTTTTATAGATTGAAGCAAACTCCAAGACAATGGTACAAGAAGTTTGAATCTGTTATGGGGGAGCATGGTTACCATAAGATAACTTTAGAATGTTGTGTATTTGTGCGAAAATTGTCTGATGGTGATTTTATCATTCTTTTGATTTATGTAGATGATATTTTGATTATGAGAAAGAATACTTTGAGAATTAATAAGTTGAAGAAACAGTTGAGCAAGTTCTTTGTTATGAAAAACTTGGGTCCTGTCAAATAGATTTTGAACATGACTATTACTCGTTATAGAAATTTCAAGAAGCTTTATTTGTCACAGGAAAAGTACATAAAGAAGGTGCTTCAAAGGTTTGGCATAAATGATTCCAAATATGTTGCTAGTTCTTTTGATCATCATTTTAAATTGAGTACCAAACAGTGTCCAACCACGGATGAGGAGAAATAAGCAATGGATGAAATTTCTTATGCTTTAGCTGTTGGAAGCTTGATGTATGCTATGGTGTGCACTATACCAGACATTGCTCACGCGATTGGTACTGTGAGTCGTTTCCTCTCTAATCCAGATAAAGAATATTGGAATGCTGTTAAATGAATTATGAGATATCTCAAAAGTACAACTAACTTGAGTTTGTGTTTTGGTAGTGAGAAACCTTTGCTAGTTGGCTTTACTGATACAGACATGGTAGGAGATGTTGATTCTCGAAGCCTACTTCAAGTTATTTGGTCAAATTTGCAGGAAAAGTTATTTCATGGCAGTCAAGGCTACAAAAGTGTGTTGCACTTTCTACCACAGAGGCAGAACTTATTGCAGCAAATGAAACATGTAAAGAGTTTTTGTGGATGAAGAAGTTTCTTAGAAAACTTGGTTTCAAGCAAGACCATTATGTGTTGTTGTGTGACAGTCAAAGTGCTATTCATCTCGCTAAGAATTCTACTTTTCATGAAAGATCTAAATATATCGATATTAGGTATTATTGGATACGGGATGTATTGAATTCCAAGTTGTTGGAACTTGAAAAAGTTCACAGTAATGATAATGGTGCTGATATGATGACAAAAGTATTGTCAAAAGATAAGTTTGAAATATGTTGTTTGATCGCCGGGATTCTCCACCTAGTTGAGAAGGGAGAGATTTGTAGGGCTTTTTCTCTCTTTTGTGAGGTCCAACCCCAATTTTTTGAGGTGTGTTTTTGCACCCATTGTGTCACAATTTTAGTCAGATTTTTGGGATCATTGAGATTTGAGAGTGAGAGAGAGTAGCCATCAAAGTGAGAGGGAAGAGGAAAAATAAAATTTTTGTTTTTGTGCAGAGCAGTAGATTTAAAACGGCAATTTTTTCATTCGTTCACCATTGGATCGGCGTGAAATTTGAACTGCAACTTTGCGTCATCTTGTTCTTCATTCTAAACGGTAAAAATTTTAATGGAAGGTCTAAAGAAGGAAAAATCTGCTATTGACAGCAGCTCTGTTATTAGGTATTTTTCATCTTATTACTCATTTGTAAACTTTGGTGTTTTAGTGTTTTAGCTGATTGTATGCACAATTTGTGCTTTATTTAAGACTCTCTTATATCTCATATTTGATTATAATAGAATCATTTTCTTGATCTTAATAATTCATAATTTTTATCTCTCATACTGAAAAAATTTTTTACATTAAAATATTAGTGTATTTCTATTATTATTTTAATTGATATATTTGCTTACTTAATAATTATTGCCATATTATATTACGAGTATTTTCATATTATTTTTATATTAAATATTTGTGATGTTTCTGCTGCAGCCTCTTTCATCCCCATAAGTTTTAAGGCTAACAAAATTATCAAATAAAAGATTCTGCCATTGCCAAAATAATGATAGGCAAAGTATATCATGCCACACGCCCACATCGTCTACATCAAAGAATTCAATCATCACGATTAGTCGATGAATTTTTTATCCAAGACCTAAACTTGACTACTAATTATTCTGTGAATAATCTTCATCCTTTTCCATTTGCAAGTTGGTTGTAATTTTATGCTTATTTGTTTCCAAAAATAAATTTCAACTTTTCTTATTAAATTTAATTAATATCTTAGTTAAAAGTAGCACATTTTTTGCCCTGCATTTTTTTCAAAAAAAAAAAAAGTGAAGGAAATACTTTGTTTACAAAAATTAACATAAAGAATATCAATGTATAAAATGTGTACATAATTTTTTTTATAAAGTATGTTTATTTTTAGAAAATAATTAAGTTTTGAATTAAAACTTAGTGATTTCTTCATATTTATCGTGAGTGAAGTAATAGAATCACTCATGAAAAATTATGTTTTATTGACAAAATTATCCATGTGAGTATGTATATATAGTAATGCACTATATATTGAAAAATAATCGTAAATCCAGAAAATATGTTTTTATGTTAATAGTTTATGTAAATTAGTTTGCTGAGTTACATTCAATATAATGTCCCATTTATATAAATACAAAAAACTTATTAAATAAATATGAAAAGCCTTTGCTAAGCCAATGAGATCCAATGAGATCATGCATATGTGCTAAGCAATAACTTAATGGCGAAGAACAGACATTCATAGATTTTGATCTCGTCTTTAATTCTCTTCCATGTCGCCCTTTAATTAGTGGAATTTTTGTAATCCCATGATGTCTATTTTTCAAAATAAAAGCGCCATTTGTATATAAAAAAAAAATCGACAACTAAATCCACAATTTTATATTTATGTATAAATATACTTAATATTTAACTCATTTTCAACGTATATTTTATATTTTAATATATATTTTATATTTATAGTTGATTTTTTTATATATGATATTTTTTTTTTTAAGATTACAAACTCTTTTAAGTTGTGGAGAGTGTAATGCATCTTAAGATTGACAAAATGATCATTAGAGTATAGTTGATGCTTAATTTTGTGAAAAACTTGGTTCTCTAAAAAATTATTGAAAAGTAGTATTTAATTATTACATTAAAGATATATTAATTTAAGGCATGCCCCCAAAGTTTTGGCTTTAATTTTCTAATCCAAATGAAATGTTTCTTTTATAGTACAGTCTTACAGCATGAAAGGCAAAACCCTTTGTTCCTTTTGAAGCACATACATACTCATACTTCCAATAATCATATTAATGCTCCACAAATCTATTGTCTTATTGAATTGGGTCCCCACGTTGCATCACTAAAAGTTAACCGTTTCTTTCAGGCGTGTTTATGTACCATTAATTCTATCCATCATATTGTATATGCAAACTCACATACAAAAGATTCTACATTATCCTTTCACACAGGGAATGTTAATTAATTTTCTTATAAATATATTAGAAGAGAAATACTAGAGTCATTAGAATTTATTATTTTTAATTATTAATTAATTGTTATTATTTAAAAATATGAGATAAGATATATTATTAAATTATTAAATTAAAAGAATTAAATTAAAAAAATTAAATTAAAATAATAGTAAAAAACAATAAATTTTATGATGATCTTTAACATTTTTTATACACCATATTAAAAACTGACTTTATTATTTATTTTGTATTCTTTAATAAAAAAGTCTAGGGAGTAGTAACTTTATTAAATTTTGGCCAACATATAACTAATAAAAAAAAATGAATAATCTCACATCATTAAATAAAATTTCACACCATTAAAAACATTATTAATAACTACTTAATAGTTATAAATCACAAAAATTACTCGTCCATAGCACTCATCTTCTTTAATTTTATCTGCATGTATTGTTGCATTCAAATAATGCGCTCGAGGTACGTAGCATGCATATACAGTGATATCAGTCCAAGTGAATATGACATCAGTAGCATAAGAGCATATTATATATATAATTTTAAATCATTGAATCCATTAATTCTAAGCAAATTAAAGAAGGTGGATTGATTGTCAATTACGAAAGAATCATCAGAATATAAAATTATATGTTCTATTTGAAAAAGGTTAAGTAATTAACAGTTTTTCGTCATAGCTAATATTACTATTTTCATTCTTTTTCTTTTTCACAAAAAAAGAGAGATAATATTTGGTAAATTGGTTTTACTTTTTTTTTTAGGTTATGTTTGGTTGTAAAAATTCTATTAAAAAAATAGAATGCATTAGTTATTTACTCTCAAATTAGACAATAAAGATCGAAAAAAATAATCACTTATTCTTAAAATCAGCATTTTTAAGATCAAATAATCGAATAAAAAAGGAGTTTTTTTTAATTGAATTCTCCATAACTACAAAACTCCTTAGTAAGAATGAGATTATTCCATCTCAACATCTTTTAAGGTTTTGAGAGGAGTTGCTCTTTAAAAAGCACAGTATGATAAAAATTGTAAATTGTGTTCGGGATCGATGATGTGTAGCATAATTTGTTTTATTATTATTGTTCATACCTTAATCCAAAAATATAGCCAGATTCTAAATGAATAAAATTTTACCCAAGAGAGTTGGCCTTATCTACACTTACTTGATCTCATAGAGGTTGCGCACAAGAACAAATAGGCGCTCAACTCTACTTGTCTGAACAAATAACTAACTCCTAAGATATCTTCTATTTATCTAAAAGGAAGATCTCAACAATTTTTCTAGAAAAAGACAACGGTCATCCACCATCAAAGGTGAAACTACTCTAAAAGGTGGTTATCTACTCTACTATAAATACACTGACATTCTCATGTATATTCAGGACCCAATCTACTAAAAACTTGATTTAAACCCTTCCTAACTTAAGCATCGAAGTCCTTTGTAGGTACCACCCACACCTCCTCACAAGGAACTTGGACGGCAGCACTTTGACAAAGAAGTCGGATGCTACTTCAAAAGGAGTCTGGACGCCACGTTCAGGCCCAAAAGCAATCTCATTTTAGGTAACCCTTGGAATATTGGCGCCGTTGCCGGGGACTTGGAAGTCCATATCCAATCATGACAGACAATCAGTTCGAAGATGGGTATACGATATTCGAATTTGAACCAGAGCACCATAATGACGACCGAGCACTCGTGATACTTCCACGACCAAATAGAACAAGCAATCCTAACGGGGAGGGAACATCAGGAAACCCTCAGCCCATGCGAATCAATCCAAAGGTACATCCACCTGAGAATGAGGAGGAGCATTTGCACCCAACAAAAATCATGGGACTTGTACATGGGTATCATGGCCGACTGAGCAACCATGCAGATCGGGAAGAAAGTCCTTTCGGTGGAGAAGATCCATTCATAGAAGAGATCATGCAAGCTAGGGTTCTAAGGAACTTTAAAAGTCCCGACATGAACTTATATGATGGAACAACTGACCCAAGACATCATCTCAGTAATTTTAAATGTCGAATATATTTGGTTGATGCGTCCGATGCGACCCGTTGCAAAGCTTTTCCGACAACATTAACTAAAGCGACGATGAAGTGGTTCGATAGCTTACCACATAGGCTGGTGACTTGTTTTGACAACCTCGCAAGGAAGTTTCTCACCCGGTTTTCTATTCAAAAAGATAAAGACAAGCACGCTCCAAGTCTCTTAGGGGTCAAACAAGAGGTCGGAGAAACACTCCGAACTTATATGGAAAGATTCAACAAACCTTGCTTGAAAATTCAGAGTTTACCTCCAGAAGCAATAATAATGGGGTTAGTTAATGACCTCGAAGAAGGGTCATTTTATCAATCCATATCAAAGCGACATCCGACCTCTATGTACAAAGTACAAGAACGGGCGAAAAAGTAAATCAACATGGAGGAGAATTTTTGACTTAGAGAGCCCATCCCAAAGCGAAACCTTCCATATCAAGCTTGGGATAAAGATAAGGAAGCGAAGAAAAATTATGAATACAAATTGGACAAGTCTCGAAGATACCATAACTACACCTCACTCCGGGTTTTTCTTGTCGACATCTACAGGGAGATTTGCCACGCTGAAAAACTTTCACCTCCTCGTCACATCAAGAATAAGAAAATTGGAAGTCGGACGAAATGCTGTAAGTATCACAAACTATATGGACATTCCACCGATTGATATTATTTAAAAAATGTGATAGAAACACTAGCCAGAGAAGGTCGGTTAGAAAGATACCTCGCAGAAAGATCGGACGATCCAGGAAAAAGGAAGAGGGGTGATGAAGACAGGGTTGATGAGATCGACCACCACAAACTCCTGATAGGCACATCCACATGATAGTTGGATGATTTGCAGGAGGAGTGGTAACAAAGTCTTCTCGCAAGAGACATCTAAAAGAAGTCTACCAAATCAGTGAAGAATGCAAAGTTTCCGATTTATCCACAATCTCATTCACCAAATAAGATGCTTAAGGAGTAACCCCTGGCCATGACGATCCTGTTATGATTATGATGATACTCGCCAATGCAAATCTCTACGGAACTCTAATAGATCAGGGGAGCTCAGCCGACATATTATTCAAACGTGTTTTTTGACAAGCTTGGGTTAGAAGAGAAAGGGCTGAGAGCCTATCCCGACAATCTTTTCGAGTTAGGAGACATGTCCATCCGACCTCTCAGTTTCATTTCCTTGTATACCACTTTTGGTAAATGTTTGAAATCCAGAACTTTGAGTATAGACTACATTGTGGTCGACATGGCATCAGCCTACAATCCATTGATAGGTTGGACAACTTTGAACCGACTAGCTGCGGTCGTTTTCACTCCCTATCTCTGCATGAAATTTCCAACTTCAGAGAGAATCGCTAACATAAGAGGAGATCAGAGGTTGGCGCAAAAATATTATAATGAAAGCTTGAATCTACGGGGAAGCATTAAGGGAAAAGAAGTCAACACCATTGAACTGGGTGGTGTTCGAGCACGAGAAGAACTACAACCTCAACGTAGTGGAAAGACCGAAGAGGTTTAAATCAGAGATCAGGCAAGGAAAACAACAAGCATAGGAGCCAACCTGGATAAAGAATTGAAAACATATCTCGTTAAGCTCTTACAACAAAACTTCGACCTCTTTTCTTGGAAAGCATCCGACATGCCTGGTGTAATGCCCTAACTTTTAGCACCTCATGATCACACTAAAAGTCCTGGCGTTATCTACCTCTACTCCTTTAATTTCGTACTATATAGTACGAAATATATTTATTTAATATTGAGCCTTCGCGAATATAACCAAATTTTTAACTATGAAAATGAAAAGCCTTTTTCTTTAAACCACGTAAATACATAAGTATAATCACATAATATAAAACATATATATCGGTATCCATTCCATCCTCAAAATACAAGTTCTGCCCCTCTAAACACTCAAAATAAAAAATGACGAGGGATAAAATCTCAACTAAACCAACAACAGAAAATACAACACATATATAAATAAAGCTTTATAAATCGATCACGGCTTCGCGCCAAAGCTTCCTGAACCTATCAATGAAAAGAAATCTGTAGGTGGATGAGAACATCATCCTCGCAGGTTTTCAAAACGGAAGGAAATACCATCAAAGCAAAGCGATACATGTAAATAGAATTAATTTCATTATAAAATAGTTTATCCTTGAAATAACCTTTTGGAAAAGCTTTGTGGAAAAACTTATTTTGAAAAGTCGTAAAGAAAACTTCTTTAGTTTACAAATCAGTAAAGTGAATAGTTTAAAGAAATGAAACGACCAACGACATGCCTAAAGGCTTCCTAGCCAACTTACATTGCTCACTCGTACGCAACCAATACATAAATTAGAGTAATAAGATAGCGCCTAGTCCATCCTGTCTCAACCTCCATCACCACATATCAGAACCAACCCTCAGCGTCACCACCGCCAGCATGAAGGACCTTTCAATTGTCAAACATAGATAAAAAAATACAAAGCATACACAAATAGAAAGTACAAATAGAGCAATTAGATCAAATAGCAGATAGATGCAATTACTCAATTAGGCAAACCAAGAACAAGATTCACACCCAAACAATACACACAAATGCAAATGATGCATGCCTACCCTATGGTTAATGAGCTCATCTGTCAGTTATACAGCCAAACCTGATATGTCTAGTAGCGAACCCTGGGCAGTCCCTGCGTGCGCGCATCTACCAAGAGAAATTTTACATCTTCAAGGAGGAGCATCCAGAAAGGTATAAGTGTCCGGCCACAACTTGCGACGCAGGGTCAACATTCTAACTGGGAGCAAGTGGGACAAAACCACAATCCTTGCATCTACCCCAGAAGCTCAAATATCAACTGGGAGCAAGTGGGACAAAACCACAATCCTTGCGTCTATCCTAGGATCTCAAACGATAACCCAAAGCAAGTGGAATCACTCCACTGCATCTACCCAGGCAAATACGTTTCACCATGTCCCAGAGCAAGCAGAATCACTCCACTGCATCTACCCAGGCAGGTGTACCTCATCAGACTTAGTCTCATTGTCATGCTTATCCTCAATCACATTTCTCATTATCAATCAACATCACTCCTCATCGTCATAATGATTCTATCTCAACTACATCCTGAAGCAAGCGAAATCACTCCACTGCATATACCCAGGCAAGTATATTTCAATCTCAACCATAATAAATAATCTTTACTAGTCATCCTCTTAATCATTCTGTTCAATCTTAATCATAATCATATCCAACGTTAATCCTATCATCATTCTCATTTATAAATCTCATTTACAATCTATTCTCAATTCATATTCAAGCATAATTAAACCCATTCATCATCATCCCTCATTATACTCATTTACCATTCATCATCACATTCCATTAACTCTTGTTTCTAACTCCTCTATCAAAATCAATTATCACTAATCACATCTCAATCTCAAGCATAACCTTCACACTCACACTCCTATTCTCAAACCCTTAAATTTATAATTAATTTAATTTTAAGAATCATTAGCTAGTAAATCAAATCTCTTTTCGTTGTTATTAAAAACCAAATAAGTTAAAATCATAAATAAACTAAATCATAAAAATCCGATTCTCTTTCAAATCCTTAAAAATATTCAAGACTTGTCTCTTTTGATAATTAATTCAAAGTCCAAAACATTTTCTTATTAAAACAATCCCTTACCTCAAAGAATCACGCCCGCAGCGATTTTAACGCGATAAATCTCTTTCTCCACCCGGCCCGTGACAGCGGCGACCGCATCCGCAGCTCCGCTTACTTCCGAAACAATAGAAACAGCTTTGACTTCAACCATGCAATCTTGATAACGCAATCCTAAATCATCAATGTCGTAAAATCTTTAATAACTTCTCCTCCGCCAATCTCCCTCTCTTCGCGAACTCTTTCTTCGGCTTCACCCATGGACGACAGTGACACTGGCTTCGCGGCGAGGACGGCGGCAGCAACATGTAGCTCATGACGACGACGACGGACGTGACGATGACTCCCAGATGCAGCATCTTCTCCCTTTCGTTGCTCTGGTTCACGCCTCTCCCTCTCCTTCGACGGTGACACCATGGCAACGATGACACTGGACGACGGCGACGGAACGTAGCTTCGAAGGCGACAGCTCCCTCCCAGGCTCTCTCTCTCTCCTTCGCAGAACTTCTCTCCACTCCGTTTGGTCATCTCGACGGCGACTAGTAGGGTACAGTGACAGTGACGGCGAGGCCCACCAGCTCCAACGCATCTCCTTCCTCTCTTCCCTCTCCTCTCTGCTCTCAACGTTTCTTTCTTTCTTTATTTCTAAAGGGGAGGTGGCTAGGGTTTCTTTGGGTGATGGGGGAATGTGTGTGTTTTAGGGTTAAGGTTAGATGAAAATTAGGGTTTTGTTTAGTTAGGATTAGAGTTTGATTTGGAAATTTTGGGTTAATTGGAGTTTGGTAAATTTTAATCATATTAAGGTATAGAGTATTAATTAAAAATCTAATTTAATCCCTTAAAATTACTTTAAAAATATTATTTAATTATTAATTTGCTAATTGGCTTTCAATCAAGTATTTTTATTTAAAATTAGAGATAATATAATTAATTTTTCTTGTTTATAAAAATTAAAATATTAAATTCCAAAATCTCAATTATTTAAACTAAATCATAAAAATTCTTATTCTTTTACAACTACTAAGCTTTATAATTTTAATATAGAAAATTACTCAATCATTATAAAGTTAAGTAAAATTTCTATTTTGATCATCAAAACTTGATTTAAATACTTTTAATAAAATAATTTCTAAAAGTAAAATTTTTAATAAATAAATAAATTGAAATTAGCTCAAAATAAGATTTTCTTAAAATCCTGGATCTTACACCTGGGATACACCCCAACCTCATACCCGGGCTCACAACCTGTTCAACAAAAGCGACGAAAGCTCAGTCCTGAAAGAGCACAAGTCATTGAAGAGCAAGTACAAACTTTATTAGAAGCCAGATTCATAGGAGGTAAAATACCTTTTGTGGCTGGCTAACGTGGTACTTGTAAAAAAACAAAATGGGAAGTGGAGAATGTGTGTCGATTATTCCGACCTCAATAAATCCTATCCTAAAGACCCATACCCACTTTCCAGCATTGATACCTTGGTGGATTCAGCTTCAGGGTATCGGTACTTATCTTTTATGGACGCATACTCAGGGTACAATCAGATCCTGATGTATAAGCCAGACCAAGAGAAGACCTCCTTCATCACCCCCAAGGCTAACTATTGTTATATGGTGATGCCTTTTGGATTAAAAAATATTGGAGCCACCTATCAACGGCTAAAGAATAAGGTATTTTTATCCCACCTCGGTAAGTTAATGCAAGTCTACATTGATGACATGCTCGTCAAAATAAAGGAAGACACTAATATCTTGTTTGACTTAGCTAAGGTGTTCAACACAATAAAAAAGTATGGGATGAGACTAAATCCCTCAAAGTGCACATTTGCAGTGGAAGCCGAAAATTTTTTAGGCTTCATACTCACTCAGAGGGGCATCAAAGCCAACCCGGATAAATGTAAGGCAATACTCGAGATGAAAAGTTCAACTTGTCTTAAGAAAGTCCAATAATTAAATGGAAGATTAGCAGCCTTATCCAGATTCTTGGCAAGATTAGTCCTGAAGTCTCTACCACTGTTCTCAATACTCAAGAAAGGGTACCAAATTGAATGGACTAGAAACGTGAACAAGCTTTTCAAGACTTCAAAAACTTTCTGAGTTAACCACCAATCCTGACCTGACCTGTCTCAGGAAAAGAACTCATATTGTACTTAGTAGTTGCAAGTAGGGCCATAGCCTTAACTCTAGTCTGAAAAGATGAGAAGGGACATCAATCGATTTACTTTGTCAGTAAAGCCCTACAAGGGGCAGAACTAAAATATCAGAAGATAGAGAAGTTCGCATACGCCTTTGTCCTCGCTTCCAGAAGGCTATGACCTTACTTTCAAGCTCATACCATAAAGGTCTGAACTAGTCAACCTATGAAGCATATCCTCCAGAAAACTAATACTGTAGGTCGAATGTTACAATGGGCAATAGAGCTGTCCAAATTTGACTTAAGGTATAAAACTCATACAACAATCAAATACCAATATCTAACCAACTTTATGGCCGAATATACTGAAATCCAGGGAAGTCCTACAACTTGGAACTTATATGTAGATGGATCATCTAATAAATTTGGAAGTGGAGCAGGAGTCATTCTAGAGAACGAAGAAGAAACTCGGGTAGAACTTTCATTGAAATTCAAGTTTCCGGCCTCCAGCAATCAAGCCAAGTATGAAGCCTTACTCGCTGGCTTGAGTCTAGCAAAAGAAATCGGGCAGTAAAGTTAATTGTTTTTGTAATTCTCAAGTAATAACCTCTCAAGTGAATGAGACTTACCAAGCTAAAGATCCCAACATGAAGAAGTACTTGGAAGAAACACTCGAACAATTAGATCAATTTTCAGAAGCAGAGGTCTGACATATAACTTGAAAATCCAACATCCGAGCTGATGCCTTCTCGAAGTTGGCCAGCACCAAGCCAGAGGTCAACCATAAAAGCTTGATCTAGGAAACTCTTCACACGCTATCAGTAACCAAGGAAGTTGGCAAGTCAGGTAAAATGGCTATTTCATATCTAAGTTTAGGCTGGATGACTGTCGTTATTGAATACCTTAAATTTGGTATCATCTCTAAAGGAGAAAGGAAAGTAAGGAGGCTTATAAGGGAAGCACAAAACTACACCTTAGTCCAAAACATTCTCTATAGAAAAGGGGTACTACACTTCTATTAAAGTGCGTCCAAACCTCTAAGAATAAAGAAGTCTTAGAGTAAGTCCACAGCGGCATATTCGGAAACTATCTAGGAGCACGATCACTAGCTAAGAAAGTGATCTGAGCCAGCTTCTTTTGGCCGACCTTACAAAAGGAGGCAGCCGGCTTCGTCATGAAATGTCCGCCTTGCCAAAGGCATGCTAACTTTCATGTAGCACCCCCAAAAGAGCTCATTAGCATCACCTCACCTTGGCCATTTGTAAAATAGGGCTTAGACCTCCTCGGTCATTCCCACAAGCCCCCGACAGGTAAAATACCTCATAGTTGGTATTAATTATTTCACTAAGTGGATCGAGGCAGAACCTCTAACAATCATCACAGCTTAAATAAGTCAAAAATTTCTCTACAAGAATATTGTCACCCGGTTTGAAGTTCCACACTTTATCACCACGGACAATGGAACTCAATTAACTAATTCAGCATTCAGATGTTTAGTGGCAAGCCTCAAAATTAAGCCCCAATTCACGTCGGTAGAACACCCCCAAGCCAATAGACAAACAGAAGCTGCAAGTAAAGTCATATTGTCCAAGTTGAAATGCCGACTACAAGACGCAAAGGGATCCTAGGTTGATAAGCTCCCTCAAGTCTTATGTGCATATCAGACAACCCCTTACTCAACTACTGGGGAATCTCCTTTGCGACTTGCTTATGGTATAGAAGTCATGATCCATATAGAAGTTAATGAAGAATCCCCAAGGGTTAGATTATACGATGAAGTATGAAACATCCAAGCTCAAAAGGAAGAACTTGATCTCCTCCCAGAAGTCCGAGAACAAGCTTGGATAAAATAGGAAGCATTAAAACAAAGAATGGCCTTAAAGTATAACAAGAGAGTCATCAAAAGAAGCTACGCCACAAACAACCTTATACTAATCCGAAATGACATCGGAGCACCAAAATCGGGCGAGAAAAAGTTGGCTGTAAACTGGAGAGGACCTAACAAGATCACCGAAGTCTTAACAAAAGGTTACTACAAAATGTCCGACCTAGAAGGGAACGAGCTTCCAAGGTCATGGCATGTATGTAACTCGAAGATGTACTACAGTTAGAATCGCACGTTGCTTCTTGGTGTACTCTTTTTCCCGAATTCATGGTTTTTCCCAAGAAGGATTTTTCTAGAGGGGGTTTTAACGAGGCGCCATAGCAAGGACTAAGGGTTACGGATAAAGAAAACTATAAATAGCAAAGCAACTTATGTGAATCATTTTCTCATTAATGATATTTCATTTTTCTACTAATTTTTCACTAAAATGCACTAATTTAAACTCGAAAAACCGCGAAAATCATTGCTTGACCTAGGTGGTCGACAAGATAAAGCGACAAGGTCCAAATTAATGTAAGAAGTTATATAAGCAGATCATGATCTGACCTCATTAAAACTTAAAATGAGGCAAGCCCAAAAAGAATTACAAAATTAACTTATTAAAACCAACTACTTAAAGTCGGAGCGAAGCTAAGTAAGGGAAGTATACAGTCCCAACCTTACAAGAAAGACCAATGTCACAACCGACTTACTTTGACCGACATCTTTAGCAGCTTAACAAAATCAGTATCAAAAAGTTATCAAGTGACTTAACGGAAATATTTACTAAGTCACAAAAACTCTATAGAAACAGCTATGCCAACTAAAGACAATCCAAAAAAAGATGTTAAAAAGACATTTCTACAAAAAACCACCACAAATCAGAGTAGTGGAAAAAGGTTTTTTTAGCAAAGTATCAAAGCAAAGAAATAAAGTATCCAAACTACAACTATTACAAAGTAAATTGTTCATAAAGACCCATAAGTCGAACCATCCAAATTCTGAAAATTGAAATTAAGTTGGATGAGTCTGCTCACTGAAAGTCATATTGGAGGTATCTTCGGGCTACACGGAGGAAGTCGGGAGAGTTTCAGGCTGAGAGGGAATAAGCTCGTCTTCCATCCGAGTCAAAAAGCTCTGAGAAGCTCCCTCAGCTCAGACTTCCGGAGTCTTTGGGTCGGGCATATGAGTGAGTTCATCGTCTTCAGGCGCGAGGACAATATTCCCATAAACCACGATCATGTCAGGGCTAATGAGGGAGAGGTCCACCTCGAGAGATATAACTCGAAACTAGGCCTTCAAATTTTCAACTAACTCATTCATTCCTTGAGCTATAGTATCCTCCAAGTTTGCATACCTCTCCCTTGACTTGGCTACCTCATCTACTAAATCCAGGTTTTCTCCAAAGACTCTGGTATAGCTCTTCTCAGCCTTCTTCTTTAAGCCCTCCGCCATGGCACAAGTGGCTTCGGATTGCTTCACGCTCTCTCGAGCCTTGGTAAGGTTGGAAACAAGTGCCTCCTTTTCACCCTTCCACTCCTTTTTTGACTCCCTAAAAGATGCCACTTCAGCTTGCAGGTCGGCCATAGTGAGTCGAGTGGCGCCAAGGGGACTCTTCTCTAATTCCCTCAGCAAAGCCGAGCATACCACGGTCGTCCGAATTCCACCTCGGACAAGTACTTGAAGATGGTTCTTTACGGAAACATCATTCATACTAATAAAGCTATGTGAAAGGATGTGTTTCTTACAAAATTTCTCACCATCAAAGCTCGATTCATAAACGCTTCCCGACTCAAAAGTCTTACTTTTTTAGACTTAGGCTCGGGAAAAGGAGGCGCAAGAGAAATTATTTGATTACCATAGTTAGAGGGAGGAGTGAAAGGATGAGGAGTTGGATCGGGAGTAACCTTAAGGGAGGCAAAAGCACCTGAGTCCGACTTGGAAGGAGAAGGAAGATCGCTGACTCGCCAGCTTCTTTTAATTGAATAGTTCGGACAACATCATTCTTCCTAGCACAACGAAGAGTTTTCATGGCAGCCGACTTTCGAGTCATTTTTTCTGCACGATATCAAAGTCGGATCACATTAGCCAACAAAACAATCAATAAAATTGTATCTACAAAATGAAAAGAATGCTACCTACCTCAGATTGAATTTGGTTCGGATTTCCTAAATATTTTTTGGTGTCCAGATTAGGAGTTCGGCCCTAACACTCCTGGAATAATGCGACTACACTCTCCTCAACCTCATCCAAGTCATTTAAGATGTACTTAATAACTACAGGTTTTTCTCCCAATACAAGTTAAAAAGGGGCTCATCCCTCTCATCCAGAAAGAAAGGTCAGACACCCTCAACAGATCGAATTTTAAAGAAGTAATTTTTAAAGTCGTGGAAAGAGTCATCAAAAAATGGTAAAGACCTTTCTCTCTTGAATAGCTCGGAAGGAGATCCACCCCTGCGTCTTAGAACTAAAGGTTTGGTAAGTACAAAAAGGTAAAAAAAAAAAAAAAACTTTAACAAAGGGGGGACGTCGAGTTCACGGCAGAGGAGTTGATAAATTTTCAAAAAACCCTAAGAGTTGGAGTGAAGTTAGGAAGGAGCGACTTTACAAAGCCTAAGGACCTCGGACTCAAAGTCGGTGAAAGGAAAGCTAATTTTCAACTTTATAAAAAAGCATTCATACACGTATAGGAAATGGCGTTCCGACTTGTCAAGTCGGGAAAAGCAAACCCTCTCTTCAGGTTCGGCAACTATGACACCTACGAAGGAGCTCAGCATACTCATTATCAATATCAAAAATGACAGAAAGAACAGATACATCTACTCAAGTTAAGTCGGATAGAACTTTAGACAACATATTGAGAATTACCGAACGAGACATAAAAGCTACACCTACAACATAACAAAAGAAGATCATCACAACAAGTAAAAAAGTCGGGTACAACAACACAAGTATCAGGCAAGTCCACAAGAGGTCAAGTCATCTTCCAAAGAATGTTATATTTCTTACAACCTCTTGTACACAAAACAAATGCATAACATTACCAGACCTGGAAATGGCGCCATTTTCAAGAGATAAAATGGCACTATTTGGGGGCAAGATAGAAAAAAATTTCACACTCATATTCACAGCGGTAAGAACAATTAAAGTTCAAAACAAAGAAAGTAAATTCTCAAAATTGATTTTCGACATACAAAGAAAAACACAAAACCCCCAAACATACAAAGAATCATTGCCATCCCTCCAGTAATAACAAGTAAAAAATGATTCAAAAACAAGAATACAAGAATACAACAAAAAAAGCTCAAAGGTTAATAGAACCAACCTTAAAGAAAAAGCAAACACACAAATGTTCCATGCAAAGCAAATATTCAAAATGGAGAAGCCTTGAAAAGTTGTAATGAAGAAAATGAAAGGCCTGAAGAAAGGGAGAGGGATAACAAAAAACGTTTCAGAAGGAGTGAAAAAAGAAAAAAGAGAAAAAGTTTGGATATTTATAAGACACTAGGAGTAAAAGAGTAATTTCATACCCCTTTCATTTATGGTGCACGGTTACCAAGGTAATCATAAAGTAACGTACGCAGAATTAAGAAAAGACGTAACGCCTCGAATTTTAAAATAATGTCGAATTTCAAAACACGTCGAGTACCCGACTTAGTCCCAAGGAAGGCAGTTTGCCTGATTTGATGTTCTAATCCACAAGAAACCAGTCTGATCTACATATGCTCGAATCCAATCTCGTAAAATTCGGACTCAAACAGGGGCACTGTTTATACCCGACCCAAAAATATAGCCAGGTCCTAAATGAATAAAAGTCTACCCAAGAGAGCTAGCCTCATCTATACTTTTCCTACCTCATAAAAGTCGGACGCAACGACAAACAGCTCATCTCAACGTATCTGAATAAATAACTAACTCCTAAGATATCTTCCATTTATCTAGAATAAAGATCTCAACAACTTCCCTAAAAAAGGGAACGGTCATCCACCATCAAAGGTGGAACTACTCTAAAAGTAGTTATATACTCTACTATAAATACATTGACACCTTCAGGTATATTCAGGAGCTAATCTATTAAAAACTTACTTTAAACCCTTGCTAACTTAAGTATTGGAGTCTCTTGTAGGTATCACCCACATTTCCTCACGAAGAACTCCAACGGCAACACTTCGACACCAATAAAAGTTAGATGCTTCCTCAAAAGGAGCCTGAACCTTATGTTCATGCCAAAAGCAACTCCATTTCAAGTAATAATCCTCGAAACAATTATGTATAACACGACATGAGAATATATCAATATACCAACGCAGAACAACAACAGAATTCTGTAAAGAAATTTATCATATGTTATATATATTGCAGTAAGTACATTTTTATTAAAAAATAGCGTCTACAAACTTGTTTTATAAATTAAAAATAGTTCATATTTAGTTGATTTGGGTTTCTTTTAGTCCGCAAGCCCATCCTTTCATAAAAAAAAAAAAATTAAGAGGTCTATAAATTTTATGGAAAGAAAAGGTATGTAAGTTTTATATGTAAAATAGAGGATGATATTCAAATTTAAAATGACTTCATATTCGAATCATATATGTATAACAATTAATATTCACTATGTTTATATAAAAAATATCTACTAAATAAATTATTAGTATAAATATATATCAAAAATAAATTAATAAAATATATATTTATATACAAATATATAATAATTGATTTGGTAAATATCTACATTTTTATGAGTGTATTTTTTAGGTATATATATAAATATTTTTTATATATATACAAATATACTTTTATATATAAAAATGTATATAAATATATATTTTATTAATTTATTATGAGTATTTATATACATTTATATATAAATATTTATATAAATACACTCATAAAAATATTTATATTATATACAAATATACTCATAAATATTTATATATATACATAAAAAATTATCAAAAATACTTATATATAAAAGATATTTTTTATGTATATATAATATAAAATATTATATATACATAAAAAATTAATTATTATATATTTTTATGTATAATTTTTAGATATCTATTTTTATGTATAATTTTTTATGTATATATAATATTTTTGAATAATTACTAACAACACAACAAAATAACTTTTAAACGAATTGAAACTATCTTGGAGTGTTGCTCTATGCTCTTTTAATGATTTGAAATTATCAACATTCAAATCAACTATATTATTGAAAAAAAAAAGCTATATTACCACTAAAATAGTCATTGTAATAAAATATATAAAATAATATACATATTTATACACAAATACATCTAAGTATCTTTTGGTCTAGAAGTATTAATTAAGTTAAATAACGCCATAGAAGATAAAAGAAGGACTAAATACGAGTTAAAAAAAAAAACCGTCATATGCATCACACTATAAGACTATAAGCAAAGAACATGGGTTCAGTCAAAGAAAAGTCCATAAGCGTGATTTTGGAAAGCCTATTATGTAGTGATGCTTATTGGGCTTAAGTCCACTTATATTATGGAAATTGGATATGCAAACCTTGGACTGAAACTGCATTTACTAGAAGAGTACATAAGGGTTCAAACTTCAAACCCTAGCTATGATTCCTGACCCAAAAAAAATTCTAGAAAGTGGTTATATGAAACCCATGGAGAGGGAAGGAGGTATGTGTGTGTTAGGGTGTATGACCAAAAACAAAATCTCTCTATCATTGTGGAACCGATTCGGGTGCATGTTAGGGGCCATTTGGAAGGTAGAACCCTCCAAGCTTAGACATGTCTTAATGGAACAAAGACACAACTTCTGACCAAAAAAAAAAAAAAATTTAACTTACTACAAAGTTGCCAGCCAGACGAACCCATTCTCTATTATTCGCGATAAAATGGTCCCGGCCCTTTTGATTTTCACTTTTCAGCAGTCTCTTCTCTCTTCTTTGTCTGTATCTTTTTTTTTTTTTTCAGTATTTTGATGAGTAGTTGCTTTCTTCTGGGTCTTTAACTCCCTACTTAGTAGATAAATAAAATATTTAGTAGCTAATACCAAAAAATATATATACTTAGTAGTGACAAGGAAAAATAAAATTTAAAAATATTATTTATATATTAAAATTAACTATTAAAATTAATTATTATATATATATATATGTATATGTATAATTTAATTTATTTTTAATATATTTTATTTTAATAGTTGATTTTGATATACATTTGATATGATTGAATAAAGTTATACTCAAATTCGTTCATTGAAATTTGTTCATTCAATAACTGCAGCTTCGGCTCTACTACTTTTTCTTTTGTGGACCTAAACTTGCTGCGGCTGGTTGCTCAGTGCTCTCACCTCCCAAAAAGAGGTCCTTACATCATCAACTTTAGTTTTACTTTCACACCCTAATATTCCTAAATTTAATATTGACTAAATATAATTATCGTGAAGAAGTCACCAATTTATTATTGTCATTATCTTTTGTTAATTTAAACTTGTGAAGGTTTACAATCCTTACAGATCAGAAGAAGAAAAAAAGGGCCCAAATGGGCGATTATGATTGAAGATAAAAAAGGGTGCCAATAAGGCAATAAGATATCGTGTGGAGATGTGACACGTGGCGCATCATGGTGGAAGGATGTGGACAGCGCCCATACTTCACTTTTAACGACTCCCATCACTTTGGGATTCGGATTTTCAAAGTTCAGTGGTGGGCCCTCAAACGGTCTTCACCCTTCACCCTTCACTAACCGTAGATCGTTACCTACAGTGATAAGAACTCGTTGCATCTTACGGTTTAAAATAAGAACTACTTAAATAAAAACGTTTATAGAACATATTTTTTTAAAAATATTAAAAAATATATTTTTAATAATTAAAATTTAATATATATAATTAATTAAATTGTATTATTTTTATTAAAATTGGACTAAATAAATCAGTTTAATTAAAAAATCGATAAACTAAACTTTAAACCGATTTAAATTAATATTTTTTCATATAAAATTATTATAATACTCTTATTATAAAAATGACTAATATATATATATATATATATTTTTTTTTTTTGAAAAACTTAAATCCTAATTATATGATGGCATAAAAAAAAGAGAAGGATTAAGATTTAGAATTCTTAATATATATATATATATATATATATATATATATATATATATATATTTATATTGTAATTATTTTTTTATTTAAAAATATTAATTTAGACCAATTTAAAGTTTAATTCATCTATTTTTTAATTAATTGATTTGTTTGGTTTAATTTTGACAAAAATAATATAATTGAATCGATTATATATCTTAAATTTTAATTGTTAAAAAATATCTTTAAAAAAAGATGTTTTAGGTGTCTTTATATAAATGATTCCTTTTAAAATAAGAATTTATCTATCTATATTATTAGAATATACAAGATTATAAATTAAAAATATTTTTATTAAAATATAAAAATTTTACATTTTTAATGTATTTATTTTATATTTATTAAAAAAATAATCTTTTTTATTAATAATAAATTTATTATATATTTCAAAAATATATATTAATTAAACCCTTAAATAATTAATTATATTATATATACATTAAAATATTAATAAGAGGATTATTTTGCATAAAAATAATTTTTGTTGACCATCTGGGTTCGAATCCTACTGAGAGGTCTACTAGAGATCAGAAATTGCTGAAAAAAGAACAAGATGTTTCTTTTGTTCTTTCTGGGCGATCGAAAAGTAAAGAAATGGTTAATATATTCAAGATAATTATGTATTTACAAAATACTGTCTTCCGATAGACTTATTTGAGGGAGGGTCCCATTGGCGTACATCCAGTAGGAATTGAACCTACGAATTCGCCAATTATGAGTTGGACGCTTTAACCATTCAGCCATGGATGCTTAGCGGAGATCCTCGTATATGGTGAATAACCAAATTCCAATTGAAGTGAAATCTTTCGGATAAATCAATATCTCTATATGAAAATGGCTCACTAATATATATTTTATTATAACATAATTCAATCATAAAGTTAATTTATCCTTAAAAGATGGTTCAGTTGTAATATAAAAAAAAGATTAGATAATATATTGCAATTTAAATGAACTCTAATAATTACTTCAAAATATAATAATACTTTTAATAAAAAATATTATTTTTAATCCTTGATCTTTATTTTTGTAAAATTGATTAACTTCTCTATTAATATTTTTTTTCAGTATTAATAAAATAATACTACATGATAATTAAACTATTAATTTATTTGTTAAGAGCTAATTAAGATTGAAAAAAAAAAATTGTTAGAAATCTCCTTGTCTTTTAGGAGTAATTGTTAATATCATTTAGTTTTTTTTTTTTTTTTTTTTTTTTTACTTCTTTTTAACTACATCAGCTAAATCTACTTTGTAAAACTAAGAGATATTAAATTTTTAAATTATTTTTACTTACAAAAATTAAATGAAGAATATATTAATAATAAATGTATTACATAAATATATTTTAGAGAAAAATCATTCACAAAGAGACTAACTCATCCCATGAAGTTAAATATTAAAGGCTGAAATGAGTATTTTTTTTGTTGGAGGCCTCAATCGTAATACTTCGAAAAAATTATCAAATATCGAAATGGGTATTCATTAATCACTCTAATATATAATATAAAGATACTAGACAATCAAATTTCTTTTAACTAAGTTTAACTAAGTCAAATTTATATAAGCATATTTATATTCTCGTTCACATTTCTCTTCTTCATCCTCATCTTCTACCACCTTCTTTTTTATTATTATTATTATTATTACTATTACTACTACGTTTTTTTTTTCTACCACTTCTTTCTCTTTTTTTCTATTTTTTTTTCTTATCTTAGTCCTCCTCTTCTTTCTTCTTCTTCTTTATTTTTTCACAATCTTCTTTTCTTGTTTAATTTTTTCTTTTTTTTTTTCTCCTCCTCCTTTTTTATCCCATTATTATCACTATCATTATCATTATCTTCTTCTTAGTTCAATATCACACAAACATTTTAGCGATAACAAAAATGACATAAAAATTTTAGATTAATAATACAAAAAATCTATTGAAAATAACACATAAATTTTTTATAAATAACACAAACTTTTTTTAAAAAATTCTATTTTCAAAATATTAACTCACTCAACTAATACAATATATTCAAATATATTATTTAAAAGAATATAACAATTTGTTACAAATAACACAAGAATGACTAAATACCTTATATCTATATGAATTCAATACCACTCAATTAGTTACATGATAAGAAAAATTACTTAAAAAAAATTTATGTGTCATATGCAAAAAGTTTTAGTGATATTTTTCTAAAAAATTCTGCACAATTCAAAATTTTTCTTCATCTCCCTCTTCTTCTTCATCATCATTTTTTTCTTTTTCTTCTTGTTTTACATTCTCATAATTCTTCTTATTTTACTCTATTAACAAGAATCTATGTCACGGTTAAAAAATTTCGTTATCAAAATTAAGAAACTTTCTGTGTTACAGTTAAAAAATTTCGATACTATTTCTAATAAACTTTGTGAAAATTAAAACCCCCTTCCCTTCTCCTCCTCCTCATCATCATCATCTTGTTTTACATTTTTAAAATATTTCTTATTTCACCCTCTTAACAAGAACCTGTGTCATAGTTAAGAAATGTTGGTGTCAATTAAAAAAATTTGTGGCGCAGTAAAAAAATTTCAGCTTGTTTTTTTTGCATAATTCAAAACTCTCCATCCTCTTCTTTTTTATCATCTTATTCTTCATTTTCTTTTTTATTTTCTTCTTTTTGTTTCACCTTCTTAACAAGAATAAAAAAAATTGAACCAAAAAAAATGTTACAATAAATAGAAAGAGGAAGAAGAGGAGAAGGAAAAAAAATACAACCGCAACAAGAACAAAAGAAAGATGATATGAGAAAACACATGAAGAAGAAGAAAGAACGCAAAAAAGAAGAAATGTGTGATTCACGCACACGTTATGTGAGTGATTTTTGTTGAGTTTGGATCAACTTTATTAAACTTAGTTGATAAAAACGCTTAGATATATAATGGGACCATATACAATATATCAATTGTTAGATCCGCATTTTTACGCGAAAACATTTTTGAGTTTTTGTTCATCTTCTTGACTAGGGATAAACGCGGCCTGGATTAGATGGCCAAAATCTCAATTCGATCCGCACTAAAACCATCGAATTAGATCGGATCCAATATATGTGTTTTTTAAACTCATATCCGATCTGATTCGATTGCGGATCAATCGGATATCAGATATATCTGCAAAACATAAAAATACTTTAGAAAGCTTATTTTTATTAAAAAATATCAATACAATTTATTTTTCATTCTTTTAGATATGTTTACTTTTAAAATAATAAAAAACATACTTTTTTTGAAATAATAAAAATAAAATAATATAACATATATGATAATTATTAATTGAAATAAAATATAAAAGAATATTTATTTATTTATTTATTTATTTTATGCGAATCCACATGTATATGGATACCAACCTGAAATTCACAATCCGATCCTATTAGTATGCAAATCGGATCAATATCCACAACTTTTGAATTAAATTCGAATAAACACCGCGGATATACGATTCTAATTTGATCCATGAACACCTTTGTTCTTGACTTTCTCCCTTTAGAATTTTACAAATTTGATATATAAGAGTCACAAATTTAGAAATACACACTTTAATGACGGAAAAATGACAATCTGTCTCTTATCTTTTTTTCTCATTAGATGCACGAGTCCTTCTATAAAAATTTCCAGTAAAGGATGACGAAAAATGATTATGTGTGTCGTAACTTGTATGACTTGACCCTCATCAGTCTTCCGTGAATGATAACTATTTGATTGATACTATTTACCTCCTACATGATCATCAAAATGATGTCCCAATCAAATGATCATCATCTCTCTGCAATATTTTTTTAATGACTGTATAGGCGATAAACAGTCACAATCAAATGGTTATTGGAAAGCTATATTTTATAATAATTTTTTTAACATCAAAAGTTCCAGTAATGATTATTTAGATATTGAGCCAAATGATGATTTTTAACGAATTTTTAAAAATAATTTGTTATTCTATTTTAAATTTATAAGTTTGTAAAAATATAATTTTTTAGAATTTGAAATAAAATATAAAATTCTAATTTTTATTTTTGTTCGTTTTGATTTTTTTAATATTTTATTTGAATCCAAATAAAAGTATTTTCTTATTAACATTTATATTTTAAAGTTAATAAATATTAACTTAAAATTAAGAAATGTCAATAATATGTAGTAGTAATAAATCGAATCAAGCTTATTCGATTTACTATGTATATATTTTATAGTAATAATACTAGTAAATCGAATAAAGTTAATTCGATTTACTACTAGTACAACATAAACAAGATAAATTGAATCAAGTTTTAAAAGTGTATTTTTTTAATGTAAATTAAATTTATTTGATTCGATTTACATAATGAGTCAAATGAAATATGCATGTAACTAAATTTAATTTAGGATATCTGTATAATTTTTTCTCATTCAATTTATCTATGTAGATTACCCTAATTTTCATAATTAAAGTAAGAATGTTATTAATAAATTAATCGATGTCATTTTTTTAAAATTAATTTTTGTCATTTTTGTATATGGCGATTGGATGTGAGTAACATTTTAAGTTGGTTTTTAATAATTTTTATTTTAGAGAAATCAGTTCTTAACAAAAAAAAATTTCTCTAATAATTTAAAATATTATATGAATTAATCCCTAGAAAACAAAACAATTTAAAATTTTCACCTATACTCATTTTATATTAAAAAATTAAAATTAAAAATTAATGTGTTATATTGAAAAAATACTAGAGACTAATTGTTCTTTTTATTTAGTTAGAAACTAATTTATTAATGTTTAGTTTTATTAAAATAACTAATTTAGAGGGGAAAAAACTTATACTTCTTAAATTAGATTGGATTGATAGTATAATTAGTTCATTTTTTTAGCTTAAGTAAATATTGAAGGTTTGAATCTTGTTTTATATATGCAGGACAAGCGACAAGTCATTAAATAAAAATTATGGTCAATTAATCTTTAAACTGTCGAGTTGAAAAATATTTTAGGACTGAAATTGAGCCGAGTTAAGTCGAGTGAGACTAAGTGCATGTTTGGGCGTCATTATTTTGTTAAAAAAAGATCTTTTTTCAATGAAAAAAGATCTTTTTTTATTTTTTAACGTGTTTGGCAAATTTTTAGTAGTAAAAGTAACGAAAATTATAACTCGAAAAAAGATCTTTTCTTAGAAGCTCACCCAAACAAGCCCTAAGCTCAAATTTGAGTAACAAAAATTGAGCTCAACTCACAGCTCAATTCATTAACAATCGAACCTATTTGTTAAACTCAAATTTGACTCACCAAAAACTCACGAATTGGCTCAACAAACAAAAACATGATCTATAAATTTATATAAATAAATTATAACTTATATATAAAAACTATCAATCTTATATATTATCTATTTATTAATAAATATAATTTACGTCTTCTATCAAAATTATATATAAAAATAACTTTTATTATTATATTAGTCTCGATATCGGCTCATTTAATATATAAACTAAAATCTAGGCTTAAACTTGACTCCCCATCTCATAAATTTAGCTTATTAAGCTGTTAATAAGACAAATTCAAGTTAATTTGACTCACTTCTAATTTTAAAATATGTTAAAAATTTGTTTGGATGTTATTAAGTTGTTAGTAAAAAATTGTTTTTAATATTTTTTTTTTATCTTTTAACGTACTTGTTTAACAAAATTTTAGTAATAAAAATACTAAAAAAATAAAAAATAATTTAAAAAAAACTATTATTTATATTTTTTAAAATATTTTTATTTAAAAATATTGTTAACCTAATAAATAAATAAAAATATTTTTATATTATTATATATAATGGTTAAATAAAAATATTTTTTATATAAAATTATTTTTATTTTTCAAAAATACTTCTAAAAAAATTATTAATTCTTTTTATAAAAATTCTCCCGAACAAATTTTAAGAAATAATAATAAAAAAAATTACTTAGGTTGATTTTATTTCCGTTTTATTTAATTTTCATTTCCCTTTGCATCTATATATAAATGCAAGAGTCCGCAGCCTTGCTCGCATTGTACTAGTAACGAGTGAAAGAAGAGAAATTTGCGAAGCACAGAAAAAGATGGGCACCAACCAGGTTTGTGCAGTACTAACAGTCTCTCTGTTTAATTAATTTTATTTGGCCTTGATTCACAAATTTGGAGTAATTAATTAAGTTTGTGAATTCGCGCAGAGTGAGGTTGAGAGGAAGAGTGAGAAAGAGCTCAAGCATCTTGGCTTTGTGAGGATTGCAGCGATTCAAGCCTTTGTTTGCGTCTCAAATCTCTATCAATACGCCAAGCATAACTCTGGCCCTCTCAGATCTGCCGTTGGAGCGGTTGAAGGGACTGTTTCCGCCGTTCTCGGCCCCGTATACAACAAATTCAGGGATGTACCTGACGATCTCCTTGTTTTTGTCGATAATAAGGTCTCTCTTAATTTTTCAATTCTTTTAGGTCTATATTATGCATTTACGAATGATTTATTTTGTTTATTGATTTCTGTAGCTGCTATGTGTGAATTCAGATCAAGATCTGTTCGTTTTGCAGCTCCACAAAGTTTGGTCGATTACAACCGTCTTGCAACTTCCACTTCCTCCAAAGCATTCTTTCTATTAACAGCACGATTCTTTTTCTTTTTCTTTTTTTATTATTATTAAAAAAAAACAAACGCATGATTATCTCTACGCATGCATCCAGAGTATTTTTTTTCCCTTCTGAAAACATTGCTACTACTAGTAGTATATAGCAATGTCGAATTTTGTGTGTCAGATTAACTGGCCTCTTAGAAATGAGATTAACTCATGTTGTTCAGTTAGTGTATGATACTGATGAAACCTGTTTGCATGCTTGGAATTCTATTCATTGTTAGTGAATTGGGAGTTGGAGAACTAATTATGAATGTGGGGCATTATGATTGTGGCAGGTGGATGAAGCTAGCCAGAAATTCGAGGAGCATGCACCTCCATTAGTGAAGCAGGTAGCAAGGCAAGCAAAGGGGTTGATTGAGGAAGTGACACAGAAAGCAGAGAAGGTTGTGAGTGAGGCTCAATCCGGAGGAGCAAAAGCAGCTGCACATTATGTTGCTGAGGAGTCCAAACACATTGTGCTAACTGGCTCAGTTAAATTGTGGAACGGTCTAAACCACTATCAACTGTTCCATGCAGTGGCAGAGATGGCTGTTCCCACTGCTGCACACTGGTTGGAAAGCTACAATCATGTGGTTGAGGACATGACTGCTAAGGGTTATGGTGTTTTTCAGTATTTGCCTTTGGTTCCAATTGATGAGATAGCCAAGGCATTTAAACAGGGAGAAGGAGAAGCGAATGTCAATGAGAATGGAGATGGAGGTGTCATTACTGGACAGATAGCACAATCTGAGTAATTTAGCTAGTATGTACTTGTGTTTTAAGAAAGTCTACTTTAGATTAATGTTATGGTATGGTATCCTTGTGGGGTTTAATTAAAGTGGGTATGTACGGGGTTGGGGTGTGAATGGAAATGTAAGAAATGGGTCGAGTTAAAAGACCCATGTAGCTAGCTCTCAAGTCTCAGCAATTATGTAGAAGTTAATGTGACGGTGTCAGTTGGTGCGATAAATGGTGATGCTTGTTCCGTGCTGTTCTTGCATAAATATTTGCTTAATAGATGCAGGATACTAGGACTTGGGTGACTCCGTCACCATTTCCTGCAACTTTTAAATTACTATTCATAAATGCCATTATGGATATGATTGAGTGGCCTCGAACAAATATATAACGTCTCATCTCCGTTGTTTTTACTTTTTACTCTCTAGAGTTTAATATGATGTAAGAGACGGAGCTTAACAACTGGTGTGCTCAATTCAAGGGTTTTTGGGGCTTTTTTCTTTATTAAAAAAGTTGGTAGAGCTTTGAGTAACACAGGTTTAAGTTAGGTTAGAATTTAGTGTGGAGTGGGCATTGGCACACACGAAATATGTTGGTTTATCTTTAATGGGTGGACTTTTCAGTTGTCAATGTACCAGGAATATGGAGGAGTTTAGTCTAGTAGGATATAGGTGAGCTAGAGAAATGTGATATACCGTTAGTAGGGTTGGAAATAGGTTAGGCAGTCTATCAGGGCTTGCAATTTGGCCTGAATTTTGGCTTGATCTGTTATAAAATAATTCTAAATAATTCAAGTTAATTTAAAAGTTTAATTTTGTTAATAGATCAGGACCAAATTTATAAAATAATCTAATAGGCCTGTGTGTCTGAGTTTGTTAAAATATAAATAAATACAAATATAATTTTTATAATTAAAATAGTTATTAAAAATGTTAAATTTGTTATATTTTATTATAAATACTTTTTCATATTTTAAATAATTTAAAAATTTAGATATTATTATAATGATTGAATTTAGTATATTGTATATAAATATTTTTTTAAAAGAAAATTAATTTTTTTAAAATATTTTTTATTTTAGTAAAAAATTATATATATCAAACATTTTACCAAGCTTCAAGTAAGACCAAATTCAATAACAAGCTAGATTTAGTACTTAAAATAAAGTCTATAACAGGCTACAAGGCAGTTCAGATCAGTTAAATACATTACAGACTTAGCCTGTTAATGATGAAACCTGGTCTGTTAAGGGTGTAGTGCCCTGACTTAACCTGTTTCCACCCCTAATCGTTCGTCTCTACCATTGAGATATAACATAAATTATAGGATAAAGTATATTTTTTGTCCTTAAAATTTGTTAAAAGTTTCAAAAATACTCCTAAGTTTTATTTTGCATCAAATTTATTTATAACGACTAATTTTTCAAAAGAATTTATTACCAATTCAGGAATAACTTCACAAGAACAACCTTTAACACAAGCAAATCAAACATATTTATCATATATTTTTGTTGGATTAGTCCTAATTTTTTTAAAAAATTAGTTGTCAGGTGTAACACCCTATCCCCCCAAGCTTTACTTCTAACTATAAAGCAAAGGACGACAAAGCGTCACGATAGTTCTAAAACTCCATACAATAGTATACAAACAAGAAATATTAAGACTAGAAGTCTGATAAAGGAAAAAAAGACTGAAGATGTATAAAACAGAGATACAAAGTGCGAAGTGTTCACACTTGATAACTAAAGCGCATAAACACGAAAGAAACAAAACATAATATATAAAACCTTGTAAAATAGCTCCAGGATACACAAGGTAGTTAATATAAGATAAACAAGTTATATATATCTCAAAAGGTAACTAGTCGCAGCCCGCAGAGTTTACGCCGACTAGATAAACAAGATACAACATAGTTTTGATAATAAAAACAGCCACGTCTTATCTCTCAAAGTTTTCAGAAATAAAGCCCCTCAAGCATCAAAATACAGTAATCAAAAGTGAGAGATACTATAATAAAATAAAGCAAAAGATAAAACTCGAGCCATCCTCCACTTTGTCACCATCCACAAACTCACCGAGGTGGGTTGCGATCTGCATCTGAAAAACAACAACATATGGTATGAAAATCGGGGGTCTCAATATGGTAACATTACCCAATAGATAAGATATCAGGTTCCGCGAAGGCAAAGGCAATTCTAAAACTTCAAACCAATATGAAATGAATTCAACTTATAGTAAAACTTTAAAGAGGGTTATCTAACTTATGAATTTTCTATTCTATAGAACACTGCTGTCCCACAGTCTTCGCCAACATATCCTCCATGCGATCCCATCGCCACCGCCTACTGAGCCTCCTCAATCCCAGCAGAAAACACAGATAGATGCAAGTAAGTAAAACACAAGTAATAGCATATACCAAAAGTAATCCAATTAGCAAGTAAACATATTATACAAGTTGGCACAATGCAAGTAAACAAAGCAAACAAACACATAAGAATGCATATGATGAATACATGTCCTATTGGCCGTGATATCACTTGTCGGTTCAACTGCTAACCCGATACATCCCCTCGGAATGTCGCCTTTCTTTCACGAATATATAATTGCGCCCTGGGATATAGTGCCCTAGCTAGCACACTCTTACGGGATATAGTGTCCGAGCACACTCTTGTGACCAGAAAGAATGCGAGCAAAATACACTGCCTCAGACCTCACATCTCAACGTAAACGGGATTAACCGTCGTCCTTACGCTGGCGTCGCAACACTCGCACAACATGGTATGCACACTTTACTTTTGTGTATACACATGGTATGCGCACAACACTCGCACAAGCCCCTTTTATTCCTATAACGCCATCATACGTACGTATGGGTCATGCGTACGCATGACCTCAATTTCCTGCAATTTCTGCAGAATTCAGTTTTTAACTATAAATTTCAAATGCGCATAACTTTTTCATTAAAAATTATTTTCCGTCCGTTCTTCGAACGTCATAATCTACACGGGCCTATTTTTTATTTAAGATAAATTTCATAAAATTTGGGAGTCTAAAAACCAAGTTGTGACCCGTTGAAGTTGGTTAAAAATAGGTTTTTACCAAAATATACCAAACTCCTATATTTCCAAAACCTTCAATCCGATTCAATTCAAACATACCAAATTTCAATTCTAAGCACTTATACACACTTTCAAGTACTCATCCATCAAATTCCAACGATCTAAAACCTTCAACAAATAACAATTAGATTTCGACCCATCTCAATAAACCATTCAATCCCAACAACAATTCATAAGTTCACAATTCTAACCATCATCAACCCAAACATAATTCACAATAATAATTATCGTCACAATCATACTTTTACCATATTCATTCATTTCATTTTATCGACTTACCCGGTCACGGCATTCGACCCAATCCTTCTTATCATTTATTAATCTCATCATCACACATAAATTTTTCATTCAACATGCTCATACCACGTTCTCATCCAATAAATCACATATCATACATATTCAATCAACCAATGCATACAATTCAAACCTATCTTAAGGACAACTAGTCTAAGTTTCACACAACATTATATATTAACTAAAGGAAATCGAAACTATACCTTGGTCGATTCCCTCCCAAACACAAAATACCAACTCCTACACAACTTTCAGGTCTCCAACAAGTAACCAATGCTCAGTCACCACTTGAGATCAAAACCAAGTACTCCAAAACACCAATGTAACTCTAAGCAACATAAATTTCAATCTAATTCATGCAATATACTCAAAATTAACACTAGGACTCATATTATTCAACTAAACACAAGGATTTAGTGATACATTACCTTGTCCAATTAATTTTGAGGTGAAACCCACTACTCATCCAAACTATATTACACCTAAATAACAAAATCCCAAAGAAACTCAATACCCAAAAGCTATTTTCGAGTTTGACATAGGACAGAGAAATGGAGCTAGGAATTCGAGTTTCTTTACCAACTTTATTCCAATATAATTAAAGAGCTCGACGAGAAGAGTGCATGGCTGCAATCTGCAAATGACACGCCAATCGGAGCTCCGAATCACAAGATATGATCAAATGAAGGAGGTGGATAGTAGAAACTCGGGTTTCACTCTCTTCTTCAATCTCAGCTGGTTCCTCCCTTTATTAGTGATGAATGAGCTGAATGGCCATATAAGGCTTTATATATGGTGGACTTGGGCCCAATTTTAGTCCGGTCCAACTAGTTATCGTTTTTGGTTCATTTGACCCAACCTCGGGCCAAAACCCTTAAAATAAGTGTCTGGTTTTCTATTCTAAATATTTCTCTAAGTATTTCTATAGTTTTTATTTCTCATACGCAGTACCAGACAAACTTAAGCCCGTACTACTGGCAAAATTACCAGTACATATTTTTTCGCAGAAAATTACATTTTTCCACTCGGAAAAATTTGCTGAATCCAAATCTTACCTTCAAATTTTTAAATTAATATTTCTAAATTTTCTAACCTATTCCGAATAATTAAAATATTATTTTAATTGAATGGCTAAATAAATTTCCGGTTCTTACATCAGGGGTATATTTGATGCAAATAAAAAAATTTTGGGACAAAATTAAAACAAAATAAAATTTAGGGATATTTTTAAAATTTTCAACAAACTTTAAGAAAAAAATTATATCTTACCTTAAATTATATCAATGGTCAAGATTTTGGAAGCTATGTTTGAGTGAACATGAAGGAGAGGACCTCATGGTGGGTGTTCGTTTGTTGACCTGAACAGGTGTATGGGTGAACAGGACTGGCAACTCCAACGTCGAATGCTGAGTGTAGGTTGGCGAGGGGTGGTATTTGCAATGACACTTTGATACCCAAGTCAAAGAGGATTCAATAAGGTGTAGTGAAATTAGAGTTGAGTTCATACCTTTTGGGGAGCCTTGTGCCCCTATTTGTAGTAGTTATGAGTGCCTGCTAAGGATCTCTTGATTCAAGGGGATCTTGTGATTTCTTCCCTTTCCTAGCATAGACGAAGTTAATTGCGGGATCAAGAATATTAGATCGAATCTTGTCTTTTTTGGGTTTGGATGGGCCTCCCTCTTCGGGCCCTTATTGACGGGCTGCTTTGATGGGTCGTGGCAAAAGGTCCCAGTTATGGTCCAGAACAATAGTTTGAGATCGGCTTTGTAGTTGAGAAGTATTTGAGCTTTTGTATTATTTCTTCTGACCAATTCACCATGTACAACGAAAACTTGGTGTGTGAAGGCATACGAAAAACTGATTATTTTTATTTTTATTGTAGAATATTTGAAAATATTTTGATTTTTATGTAAATTTAAAAATAATTATTTTACATAATATTATTAAGAGGATAGTTAGTGAAAATATAAGAAATTTAGACATATAAAATTGAATGATATGTTAAGAATCTTGTCATTGCTTTGTGTCCAACTTGGTTGGGGTTATTTTTTGTTTCCAATGGTAGGGGAAAGTTGAGGGAGGTTGGGATTTGGGGATAGGGAGTTTAAGAGGCGCCAACGATAGGAAGTTTTTCTCTTTTTCATTGATGATATTGGTATGAAATGCTATGATGTTGAGACTCTTAAATATTGGGAATTGGGAAGGAAATTTTGTTGCAATGTTTGATCAATTTGCTCGACTACGATCCATTACAAGCTCAAAGAATTAGACATGTCAAACATGGAATATGTTTTGTTGGAAAATTAGCCCAAAGGATTTGTTCGTTTTTATTTCTTATTAAGTATGATTTTGATCCCTATAATATTGGCTAAAAATTAAAGTCGTCCTTAACGATTTTTTTTCATTCAAAATCGTCCCTAACATTGAATTTTATTTCAAAATCGTCCTTTTAGACCAACACCATTCTTCCCCAATTTTTCCCTATCATCTCAATTCCTCATCTTCTCGATTCATGTTCTTATACCTAACAGAGAACATGTTCCTCTCTTCTTAACGCTTAGCTCAACATTGACGCAGTTAACGACCAACGCCTCATCATCCCTGATGTTCAATTCTCCGAAATTGAACTCAGAGAGATAGCTGGAATGGTGAATGACGTTGAACTTGAACGGAACTCCCATGTGCTTGGTGAACTTCTACATCATGGCACCTATCTCTTTCATGACCCTCTGTGCTGCGGGGACAGATCCTTTGTGAGCTTCGTCCAGGGGGTCGCCTCTTGGAACTTGAGCACCATCTCCGCTGCTGGCATTGTTACTCCATTTTCCGCATCTCCTCCTGCTCTGTTCAACTCCTGTGTCATTACCAATGTCTCAATCGCCTATGCATTGCTGCTAGCGTCTTTGCTTGCCTGTGTCATTGCTGCCAGTGTCTCTGTCCTCCTATATTACTGCTACCAGCGCATCTCTACCACCACCTGCTTGTCTACTCGCCTTTCTGCTCTCCTTTTCGACCACATCTCTGCTTGCCTTTTTGTCCTGTCTTTGCATATCTTGTCCGACTCTGCCGTGGTTGCTGCCCTCTCTTGTCCCTAGTTAAGACTTATTGCTCTCTCAATTTTTGTATTGAATTTACTAGGAATTTGCAGTGAATGGAAAAGATGAGGGATTGGGATGACAAGAAAAATTAGGAAAGGGTATTTTTGTCTAAAAAGACTATTTTGAAACAAAATTTAACATTAAGAATGATTTTAAACGTAAAAATTTTTTGAGTGATTTTAACTTTAAGCCAAAATCATAGAGATTAAAATCGTATTTAACCTTTTTTCTTTCTGTTGATATAAGAAGAGGTATATTAGTAGAAGAAACTGGTAGCAAATTGCTAACAAAGAGATTTAGATGATGTGAAAATTAGCTAAAAACAACAAACAAGGTGCATGACAATTATGTAAAGAAGAGAACATGACCACCAACAGGAATTCCAATTCCAGTAATTGAAGAATTTCATTTGCTTCATAACTTTTCAACAACGACGGTCAACAACCTTGTCTCTTAGCTAGGCATTTACGAGAAATCACTACTTCCATGAGGGTCCTTTTTGTCATTACATCACTCTTTAAACGATAAAAGGTTTATTGCAACGGATTCGAACAAATAAACATTATATTTCCATTTTTGTGAAGGAACAGGTCATAATTTTTTTATGGAGACCACTCTAATAAATATATTAAAAATGTCTTTGTTTTTAAAGATGTTTACATGTGTCATATTATTATTGGATATTTTTATTAAATCGGTTAATAATTTATTTTTTAATAAATCAGAATAAAATTGATTTATTAAAGCAATAATAATAAACCTAATTATCGGCATTATAATTATTAGACCTAATTTGATCTGATCGAATTACACAATCTAAATCGAATATTTTTAAATTTTTTGATAAAAAAATAAATGTATCCCCGATTTTTTGTTTTGCGGACATTTAAATCCCTAAAAATTTAAAAATACAATTAAATTCTTAAAAAAAATTAGGTTTATTGTTATTGTTATAAAAAAAATCAGTTTTATTTTAATTTGTTAAAAAATTCAAAAATAATCGATTCATTAATTATTAGTACGTCCAATAATAATGCTACACATAAAGACGCGTTACGGGAGCATCCTTTTTCCTATACATTATCTTATCAACTTTTTTCAATAAAAAAAAAAAAAGGAAAAAAAACTCAAAAGATAGAGCTTAAGTCAATCCATAGAGTACATAAACTTTTGATTATAGCCTATAGGTAAAACGGTAGAAGCTCAACAGTTACTATTCAAGTAAACACAAGCATGATAATAATTCATATGCAGTCATTTTTATAAAAAAAATTATATTTAATAATTATTAAATGATATTTTAATTAAAAAATAAATTATTCAATAATTTTTAACTATTAATTTCACATTAAAAAATTGCACGCGATGTTACGTTAAATTTCACCTTTTACAAATGCTACACACTCTTATGACGAGAATGATATGGCATCCTTGGGCGCTTCTTGTCTCAAAACTCAAAAGTCTTGAAGCCGATAGAAAATATGGATGGCACTAAATTTCAGTGAAAATATTCATCTAAATACGTTATATGGCCATAACTGGCGCAGGAATATTATCAAACGTAGCACACAAAATCACCAAAAGAAAAAGTATAGATAAATAATTTTTAATTAGTTAACTTTAAATAATTATAATTAATAATTATTAATTTTATATTTTTAAAAAATAAAATTTGAATAATTATTAATTAATAACAATTTAAAAAATCAAGGTCACAAAGGAAATATTTGAAGTTCATTTGCCTGTATTTGAAAAGAGAAAACTAATATAAGAATAAGGATGAACATGAAGTGATCATTGATAGCCGAAAAAGAGTGGAAGAGTACCTAAGAAGTACGGGAGGAGTTCCTCGTAGGGCTCCATGCGGCCTGGGACCTTGGCGATCTGGGCGTCCCAAGCGAGCTGAGAGTTGTGGCGGTCAAAGGTCCAGAAGCCATAGGGTCGCATAGGGATGCTCCACATCTCCTTGGTCTTGGCGCACCTTTCTTTCACGGCATAAACGTGCTCTCTGAACTTCCGATCCCTTTGCTCTGGATCTTCCATCATCTTTAGTATCAAGTGTTTCGCAAATTCCATTATGAATCCCATCTCATCTCCCCTTTCTGCTCTGCATTTCAATGCGACAACACAAATCGTCATAATCTATAAAGTAAGCAGAAGATGAATTAGAGGGATAACACATATTACGTACCTGTTACTGTTAGGATATGCAACTCCGACCACAGCTTTGTCAAATACACCCTGCAGAACAATTGTAGCGTATGTATTTCCTCGAAGGAGAAGAAAACTATGCTCTCTCTTTGGCTTTTCAAATTCATTTCATAAATCAGTTTAATCTTTAATATTATGTAATGGCTAACAAGTGTCAGAATAAGTTCATAAGTAATTTTTTTTTTTTTTACTTATAACTTATAAAAAAATTATAATATTAATATTTGGTATAATTTTTAAAATTAATTGTGATTTTTTAAAAATTTATTTAAAGTATTTATAAAGAAGTTAAAAAAATTGACTTCTCCTACAATAAAAAATTTCTTATCACTTTTTTTTAAGATAAATATTTTTATGATTAAAAAAATCAAATACAAAATTATTTATCTACAAGCTTCTTTGAATATAAAAATTCTTATGTTTTAAATTCTTTAAAATAAAGTTTAATTAAATTGTTTATCCAAACTGAACCTAAATCTCTCACTTTCAGAAACTAAGCTTCTATTATGGGTAACAAGTATTGCCATGTCTTCTTTTTCTGATTTTTTTTATATTTAAATTAAATAAATATAATATTTACAAAAATACACGAACAATGAAATATTTATCAATATGCACAACACATTATATTGTTCCAAAAATCACATTACAGACATATCTCATGTACTCTGTATTCGGATTATGACAAAAATACAAAAGTAAAAAAAATATATTATAATATTCTCAGAGAATATCCGAGATATATTCTTAAAAAGTTTTTGGACTTAACACCCAGGATAACTATATAGTCTCAGTATCTTGGATGATGTATATTATCGTAACGATTTAACCATAATATTACGTATTAGTATTATTATACTCGTATGGTTAATTAAAAATATCCAATTTTAAAAAAAATAACCATTTAAATTGTTTAATTAAAAAATTAATAATTTAAAATTTTTAAATTATCTAAGACACTATAAAAAAAATACTGAGTATCGTTGAATTTAGTCAATTTACTATCAAATTTATTCGTCTAACGGTAATTACCGTCGAACTCTCTGGCAGATCACCTGCTCAGAAAACCAATTGGTTATGGACGAATTTTTTTGACAGTAATGTTGGTGCTAAAAATATGTTGTCTCGTGCCATATTACTGTTGGATTAATTCATCGGTAATTCCGACAGTAATGTTATTTTTTTAATTTAAAATAAATTGTTAATTTTAATTTTAAATTTTTTTTTTACACAATTAGTAGTCAATTCATAAATAATACAACGTGCAAATAAAATAAAAGTCAAGTACATCAAATAAATATATGAAACAATAAAACAAAAACCTAATATCTACAGATCCAGGTAGTCGTCATCAGTCCTGTGGTCCTGAGTCAGCGGCACAGAAGTCGGTGACGATATTCGTGTGCCACCCGCGTTACCGCTGCCACCTGCAGCAGGACCGCTGGCACCAGCAGCAATACTGCCACTAGCAGGGTCGATGGTAGCAGCACGCATCTGGCCCTGATACACCTCCATCTGAACCTCCATATGCTGCATCTACTCCAACGACTCCCTAAACTCCAACCTGAGCTCAACCGTAGACATCACGCAGGTGAGGATCTCCTGATACCACTCCCGACAAGCTCTTGAGCCTACTGGTGAAGGCTACGATGGAGCCTCAACGTCGAGGTGCGAAGGCTGCTGGTGAAAAACGATCCCACCCCGTATACGCGGTTCTTGTACGGGACTGAGGCGGTCTCGTGACAAACCACATCGGGGTCGACGGCTGAGGCCGCAGATCCATCGGCGGCGTCCTCCCCAATTTGCTGAGACTGCTGAGTCATGGCCCCTAGTCTCTGTGTGTAGGACTCTTATGCAATTAACACAAGTTACGGTGATTAGTAAGAGTGTAAGACAGATATACAGTTAATCTCCAATAATTTTATAATAGAAAATAATCAGATGTATGTTTACTCACATAATGGTCCCGAGACCGCTGATTAGCAAATCCCGCTTTGTTCTCTTTCAACGTGTGGGTGTACTTGAATGTCTCTGCAAATGTGGCCTCACGGTCCAATGACTTCAACTACACAAGTTACATTGAAATACAAAATTCTTAGAATGCCCTGTAGTGATATGCAAAACAATGTAACGAAGTTATTAACAATATTAAAAGAACTACATACCAGTCTATCCTTCGCCTTCATGAAGGTCGCCGAGCCGCCGGTGTACTTCGACGACCTGGACGATGCCTTGTTAGCTTAGTTGGTGAGACGTCGATGCCTAAACCCTGCATCGGTCTACCAATGAGCTAACAGACCCCTTTTTTACCTCTGGTCAGAGCCAGACTATCCGATGGTCCCACCCATGAAGAACATCATCCAGCATCTGCTGGTGCCGCCGACCCATCCTATGGTCGAATATCTTTCGGATGGTCAGGTCGTGCTCAACATCCCAAATGAAGTACAGCTGCAACAAAGAAGCTTTAAATTTAGTTAAACAAGATAGAGGATATAAACTAGCTAAAAAAGGTTTAAAGCAGAAACAATGAAAGTAATTACTGCTCATTTCTCAAACCAGCACGGCCTAGTCTCAACGGGGATCTTCGTGTAGCTGGGTCTAGGCTGGTCGTCATCTCCTGAGTACACGCATTCGGGTTCGGCAAAAACATAACAACCACCCACAAACAAGAATCAACCTTAATAATTAAATCTAGAATACAGGAATCAGGAATCATAATAATTAAAACTAAAAAACAATAACCTGCAATTTACATCAACCTAAATCCACTAAACAGGAATCAGATTTCAGAAACTTTCAGCATTAACAGGAATCATAATCATTAAAACTAGAAAACAATAACCAGCATTCCAAATTAACCTAAATCGACTAAACAGAAATCAATTTTCAGAAACTTTCAGCAACAACAAGAATCATAATCATTGAAACTTAAAAACAATAACCAGCAATCCACATCAACCTAAATCCACCAAACAGAAATCGGGTTTCAGGAAATTTCAACATTAACAGGAACCACAATCATTAAAACTAGAAAATAATAACCAGCATTCCAAATCAATCTAAATCCACTAAACAGGAATCAATTTTCAAAAACTTTCAGCAAAAATAGGAATCATAATCATTGAAATTTAAAAATAATAACCAACAATTAACACTTAAATCAACTAAACTAGAAACAATTCAGGTATTTTCAGCGATAACCATAAACAGGAAATACATGAGCATTAAAGGTGATACTTACCTCGTGCTGCCATCAGGCCAAATACGCAACTTTACGATGGGAGGTGGTGGAGGGGCATCAGCTGTTGCCTCACTTCCGTGACTGGACTTCGAGGTCGCGGCATCTGTCACTGGAGTCGGCGTCGTCCTGGATGTAGGCTGCTGAATGGTAGGAGGCGGTGGTGTCGCCATGGACGGTAGCACGTAGTTGGGGTTAGGGACCATGATGAACGGCTGGTCTGCAAAACCCGCAACCTATGGTGTGACCGGCATGGTCAGAGTAAAAGGAGAGGATCCATAAGTCCCGGGGGTGTCAAAAGAAACCCTTCCTCTACCCCGACCACGACTATGACCACGACCAGTAACCTGATCTGCAGCACCTCTTCCTGTCGTCATGTCTGCATATATCAAAATCAGCAACAATATTCAGACATTTCAAATAACTCTAGCAACAATATTCAGCAATTTAGTTCAATAATCGAAACACTTTTCAAAGTTCAAATTCAAATTCAAAATAAGAAAAATCAATTCAACAATCAACAAATCCTCAGAATATTCATAAACTCAAATTCAGCCATCTTCAAACACATATAAAAACACAGTCTCCATACTCATCATATACATCATCTAACTAGATTTTCATAGCAAAAAAATAATAATTAGATAGAAAAAAAAGGATTTTTTTTACTCTAAAAAAAAATCTGTTAGGATAATGTTTCATTCAATATATAGTTTACATACATGTGGATATAATCTATTAAAAGAAAAACAGCTGGATATAAACAACGAGACATAAACACCCATCTCCACTTTCATCAAATAGAAGACAAGGTTAAACTAGTTTTCTTTTTCAAATATGCATCCTTAATAAGCAACATATGCTTCAATATAACTTAATTTCTCAATCTTGTTAGATCTGTTAAAATGGATAGCTTGACAATTTTTTCAATTTCCAACAAAACATTTTGGCCTGATATAGAGATTTTAATTAACTCAATATAGAGATTTCAATTAATAAAATAAAGTATAATCTAATCGAATTTCAACATACATCAGCATTAAGCAGACAATCTTTGATTTTTAATATTCACATTTGAATATATTACCTATTGTTGCAGAGGCAAAATCGATTTGAGAAGGAGGATGACGCATGACAGCGTGCAAGCAGCACAACCACGGAGGCATGGATGACTTTCCACGAGTAGCAACAACCACCCACAGAGACAGCGGAGGGAGGCACGACGAGACGCAAGCAGGAAGCAAAGTCGAGCAGAAACGTGAGGAAGGAGAGAGACGAAGCTGGGCAGTGGCGGTGGTGGCTTTGTGGTGCGGCGTGGCAGTTCGGAGAACGGATAATGTTAACGATGAAGTGGTAAGGAGAAAAGAGGGAAAAGAAGAAGAACGAAGATGTCTCGGGGGGGTGAGTGAGCTGACGGCGACGGCGACGGAGAGAGGGCTGTGATAGTGACAGTGTCAACGACGGCAGAAGGTGGCAGTATTACTAACCCAATATGTACTATCTCCAAAGACTATTTTTGGTCCAACACAAATGGTTTGTAACTTGTAATTCTATTAAATTATTGATAATATTTTCCGTATATTGAAATAAATAAATAAATATGATCATTTTTATAATAATAATAATAATAATAATAATAATAATAATAACGAATTTAAAAATGATAGTTTCATTTAAATTGAAGTTTAAGGCTTGTAATTCGTAAAGTACGTTATGAATTAAGAAAGCTAAATTCTAAGAATTCTCTAATTCTAGGTATTATTTAACCTCCTCTTTGTTCTTTTCTTTTATTTATTTTTCATTATAAAGGGTTGATGCCATAAATAATGGTTATTTTTATTCTACACAAACAAGTTGGTTTGTCATGTTCTAATTTCTTTTTGGAATTTCGCCAGCCCAGCAGCCCTTGTGATTCTAATGGCGGACAACGTTAACCGCTTAAGTCTATAAAAGAAAAAAGAAAAAAGAAAAAAAAAAGAAACAAAGTTAGGTAGAAGGCTATGTGAATGCAGACATGAGAAATGAGATAACCGAAGCAACAAATTAACAATATTTAAATTCTTTTTTTTGGTGACAACAATATTTAAATTCTACTCAGTCGTGTCTGGTTTTTTTTTTTTTTTTTTTTTTTTTTTTTTGTTATTACAAATTAAGTATTGCTTTCTAATTTCAAAAAGCTATTAATTAATTTTTATTTATACTATATCCTTTACTATTAAATAGAGAATGAAAATAGTATTAAAAATACTTTAATCTTTTTCTTTTAATTGTTTATATTTTTAGCACAACTAAAAAGAAACACATAATAAGAATGTGAGAGAGTAATAATTAAGATTCTGGAATCAAGAAGTTGAATTTTCTAAATTTCATTGATTAAGAATGAGAATTTACTGCATCTTCTTACAATTTTTTACAATCAACATGGATAATCAATTAAATTTTAACTAAGTCTATACTTTTAATTAATAATAATTTATAAAGTTTTTTTTTGGTATAATAGACTAATAGTCTATAAAGTTTTTAACAATTTTTTTTTTGTCTTAAACAACTTTCAGTTCTCTTAGGATTATCAGGCGTATGGGTTGGACTTATAAATGCGGAGCCCAATCTAAACAAAAAAGATAAAAAATATAAAAAAAGTCAAATGAACCATCTTCCATTCTCCCTCACGTGGTTGAAGGCTACATACTAAACAGTAAACACTATTTAATTTAACTAGCTTGTGATCTAAATATATTTGAGAGTAAATAAATTGTCAACATTATGTACATACTTCTCTGGTAGCAACTTCAATTGAGAAGATGATTTTCTTATCCCTAGAGGAAAGTAAAAGCATTCTTTTCCCTCATGTATTTCATTTAGTCTAATAGTATTATTATTCACTTTAGTGTAGTAGTGAACTACTTACACAATTAAAAAAATTCAAAATTTAAAAATGACATGAACTACTTTTAGTTCAGGGATGAATTACTTTCTAATTTGTTCCAAAAAGAAAATTTATTTACCTTTATTGGGGTCTGGCGCCTTTAATATTTTTAGCCATAAATTGACGACAATAATTCCGGATGTGGGCCTTCATATTAGATTGGGCTTGGACCACCTACCCATACCTCTAGGGTTTAATGCGACTGAAATAAATAATGAACATTGCAGAAAGAATAAGTGCGCTCCCACCCACCATTCCCCCCATTCCCTTTACCTTCTTCGTCCTCTCATTAAATTATGTAAGTATGCTTTCTCTGAATGACATATTAATAATCAATGTCATAAATATTCAGCTCTTAACTCACATAACTTGTGGAATATGATTCAATTTTTCTAAATCAAAGAATTTTATAAACGGCTGGCATACTCCAATTTGGGAATAAATCTTCTCAAATTTTTTAATAATCGAAAGAATAAAATGTGATTTTTTATTATTAATTTTATAAATTAGACAAAAAAAAATTATAAAAAATATTAAAAAAATTAAAAATTATACTTTATTCTCTCCATTGTTACCAAAAAAAAATTGAAAAAATCTATTTTCTTCCCATTTGCAAAATCTATTCCCGGTCCTAGCCAGATGCGTGTTTCTCCTACTTCCTTAATTCTTTATTTCTTTCCTTCTTTTTTTTTTTTTTTCCTTTTAATCCTTTATTCTGGTTCCTAGTTGGTCATCCCCTAAATATTGAACATGCCATTTACATTATTATAAATAAAGAATAATATTAGGTATCCAGTAAATATTATTATTTTTTATTAATACTTGATTAGCAACAATTTGTATTTATATTTATAGAAATTTTGCATATAAAAATAATGAATTATACTTCAAATAACATAATCTCTTCATGCTCATCTAAAAAATCGTAGATTTGAGTCTTCCTATCTTTAACAAAAAAAAAACATAATTTATATTTATATTTATTAGAATTATATATATATAAATTAATAAAATTTATATACATAAATTAATAAAATTTATATACATAAATTAATAAAATTTATTTATTAAAGATAATTTAATTTTTATATTGATCAAATGATGAGGATTAAAAATACTAAAAGTTGTCCTTACCCATTCCAAAACTTTTTTATAAATGAATAAAATAATGTGCATGACTTTCACAGCGTTTAGAATTCACGATACGGATTGTATTCTCAAAGGTACCCATTTTTTAATGTCGTTTACAAGGTTTAATACTTTAAAATTAAATAAAAATATTCTTTGTGTATTACAAAAATATTGTTTGAATATAAGTTTAATGTATATTTTTTTTAACAAAATCACATAAAAAATTAGCGTGCTCTATAAATAATTAATGAGACCCGCCTAATAATAATTGGCAAATTAGTGTTTGTGTAGAAATATCTAAAGTATTATATTATTAAAAAAGTACCCATTAAAAAAGAATACATGATCATTTGTTTTAAGAGGAGATATTTGGTGTTATTGCTTATTGAGATAAATATTGCTAGTTTTCCTTGGTTTACTACCAGTTGGATTAAAGGGATAAAACTCAAACGTGACCCCTAATTTTCAATGAAACAGACAGGAAATGACTTTTTTTTTTTTTAATTTATTACACTTATTTTTCCTTTCACAATGTCTTGAAGCTACTAATTAATTAATTAAATTAATAATTGCATAACGAGATCATTTCATGCATGTGAGGATGCTACCATAAAAATTAGAAAGCTATATGTGTTTTTATTAAAAAAATGAATAAAAATGCCATCTTTTCACAATGTTAACTTTATTTTGTTTCACAAGGAAACCCAATTACCCAAGTAATGCAGCCGCACTAGATCAAGACAAGAAAGATAAGCGGTGCTCCTTAGTCCTTACCACCAAACCCCTATTTTAAAATTTCACACTAACCCAAAGTTCATTGTATTGTTGATGTCTAAAACATAAAGAATCTTTAAGAAACAAACTCTGTAGGAGTTAATTAAATAAAATTTTCTAGTTGCCTTGCTGTTAATAAAGGAGAATTGTAACATTACTTATCAACTACAGCATCAGCTCAAAATCTTAATTTACTTTTTTCCTTTTTTTTTTTTCTGTGGGGTACACAGTGATGAAGAATTTACCGAAAATAACTCAGGTAATTAGGCCAATAAAAAAGGAATGAGAAAATTTTAAAAAATCTCCTTCATTTTTTCTGGGAGTGTTTTCCACTTTTCCCACTATACATCAAAAGGAGGACGCCATAATTTTCTCTCTCTCTCTCAACACCTCATCTAGCATAGTTCCGTTGAACCGTCAAAAATAGAGACTTCCCGTTACAGTTACTGTCACCGTTACCATCATCGTTACATTAAAAAAATTTCATCTAACTATCCACCGCCATCACGGCGTCAGCGCCTACGTCGTCATCAACGACGTCATCCCCGTCGTCCTGGAGCCACCGCTCCACGGGGGTGCACTCCGCCTTGTGCCGAAACTTCCAATCAAGCGCCTGGCAGGCGCGTGAACAATAGTTCACCGCGCCACACACCGAGCACCTTCGAAACTCGTGCTTCCTCGTCTCTGGCCGACCGCAACCGGCATGAGAGCACAACCTCAGTCCCGGACCGGCAGACGCGTCCCGAGCCGCGAACCACTCCGACAGGAACCTGCTCGCCGGATGTGCCTCCGGCATCGGAACATTGCACCCGAAGTCGCTCAGCAGCGGGCAACCTGCCGCTGACCCGGCGAACTGGCGGAGCGGGTGGATGTTCCATGTCAGCCACTGGCGCGCAGCAGCTCCGGCGGAGATCACGGCGGCGAGTTCCCTGGCGTTGGCCTGAACAAGGAAGCGCCTCCCCTCCGCGATGTTCTGGCGAACGCCGTATCCATCCTGAAGGCAGTGGCCTAGCTCCCGCAGCGCGTCGACGTGGCCGAGGAAGGCGGCGCGTGCGCACAAGGCAACTCCGGCACGGAGGTCTTTGTCGTTCTTGGTGCCTCCGCTACCGTTGAACTGTATAACGGCAAGCGAATAGAGAGCTCGCGCGTGAGAGTTCATGGCTGCCTTGGCCATGAGCGAAGCCCCGCTCCCTCTGTTCTGCAAACAGTAGAACCGAATCTGCAGAAACAGAAGAAACAGTTTTCCCGTTCAAAGCTGCAACTCCAAGATTTCAAATTCCAAATTCTTTTTTTTTTTTATATAGTTTGAATTTTTGAATCAGTTACTAACCATGCCTAGAGTATAGCATGCTTCAACATTTCCTGCATCTGCACACTGTTTGAGGAACCGGTGCGCCGAATCGCACCAGTTCTTTGCTCTAATAGAGAAAGTCCTCGGAGATGCTTTCGATAACACAAGAGAATGGAGACCTAAACTGTTTAATCTCTTGCATCTGTTCAACACAAAATAAAATAGAGTATCAGAAACTGAATTTCTAATCAAGTAATATTTGAATTAATTAATTAATACATACGTGATTAAAACATTGACAAAATCGGAAGGGGAAGTAGCGGAGGAGCTAAGCTTGCAGAAGATAGAGATTACAAGGTCGTCCGGCAAAGACTCGAAAAAATCGCATTCGTCGGCGGCCTTTTCCGGCAACCTCTTGTGCCTTTTCCTGAGGCTATAAATATTAGAGTCTCCGGAAACATTATGCTGCAACTTGTTGCTCTTTCTCTTCCCAACCCCTACGGGACACATCCTTGTTACTACTCCAGGTGCAGAATAACACAATCCTCTTCTTGTTCTCATTCCTCCGAGTTAGCACTAATAATCTCTTGGTTGAGAGATAAAGAGGGAGAGGAGCGAATGAAGCAAGGAGGTTATATATAAAGAAGGGACAATGGGGCCTTCACTCCAAACCACAACAACAGCTACGACGCAGCCGAACGTTTATTTATTTTATTTTATTTCAATCTGACACAATAATATCGATGTGGGCCCGTGGCCATTAATTTACAGAAACAACCCTAATGTTGTCGTTTATAATGGTCAAATGCCGTTGACCCAGATCCGCATAGGCGTCCTTCCCTCCTGCGTTAACCTGATGCTGTGAAATGTAATAACAGCGGTTGGCTCCTCTTTTGTACTGCATCAACAACAATATGCTTCACCCTTGTCTGCACGCTTAATTTTTTTTGCGTGTTTTATTAGAAAAAATTAAATGAAAAGATAAGAAAATAGAGAATATTAAAAAGGAAAGAGAAGAGGGGATATGGGGAAGAAAAGAGTAAAGTAACACACCTTCTTGCCGGTTGGCCCTCGCTAAATATGCATCCACCATCCAGTTAGTTTTGAAAGCGGTTAAATTTGTTGGGAGTGAAACAACTAACTTGGGTTATTTTGAAATTCAACGTGTAACCTCACCCCAGGTTTCAAACAACGTTCGCGATTCTCGCGAGCGCGTGACCTACACTTGCTACTTTTCGAGCGTTCCCTCATGGTACGTATTTCAAGTTTCTCACAATCAACAGCCACTGGACATTAATTAAGTGGGTAAAAATATTGCGGGAACAAATTCAGGTACCGAGTTCTGGATGGACACTCGCCTGTGAACGTTTATTTACACGAAAAAGTTTAGGGGAAGCAACTTTGTTAAATTTTGGTCAGCATGTACATCAATCTCACACCATTAAAATTATCATTGATAACTATTTGATGACTACAAATCACAAAAATTACTGTCCTCTAGAATTTCTCTATTTACACAGACAGAATAACGAAATATAGAGATACACATAAAATTATATTTAACAAAAATATTATATTTATTATAAATAAAAATATTATATTTTAGAATATTAAATTAATGTATTTTATAATTTTTTTGGTTAAAGATATTAGAAAAAAATATAATTTATTTATTTTATTATTATTATTATTAAATGTTTATAAATATATTTTTTATGATCTTATTTTTTATTTTAAATTTTATGTAAAGAAAAAGTAAAATAAATAATTTTTTTGTTTATTTTTATTTTATATTAAATTTATTATCAAATAAAATATAAAATTTCTGTCTTTATGTCTTATTCTTTGCATCTTATCTCATCATATTTTTAAAATTAAACTCAACTAAAATATTAAATATTTTCTTTTTTTTTTTCTTGTCTCTGTTTTTTTTTTCACAATAAATAAAAAATTCAAAGCTTTTTTAAAGAATATTTTTCTATGTCACAGAAGTAATTTTATTAATTACCCAATCAAAATTTTAAAAAGTGATCAGTCATAATATATAATTTAAAGAATGTTAGAAAATTAACATTTTTTAATAAAAAAATTTAAATAGTATTGAAAGAAAAATGTTAGTTTCTTAATACATTACACAGCTATATACATATATAAATATTAAATTCATATTTTAAATATTGAACTTTGACTAGCCCATTATATTGTTTTTAGATTACTAATTAGATAATTTTTGCTAAATTAAATATTGAGCAATACTACATAATCAGTAGATATTATTATTTTTGTCTAATATTTAATTAATAATAATTTATATTTATATTTATAGATATTTTATACATAAAAATATATAATTTATATTTGTATTTATTAAAATTTTATACACATAAATTAATATAATTTACACACATAAATTAATAAAATTTATTTATTAAAATAATTTAATATCTGTATTAACCAAATAATAACTAAAAATACTAAAAATTTTTTACCAAAAATTTCTCCTAAATATATATACATGCTAAAGATTAGGGGTGTTTAAATTCAAACCGATCTAAATTAAACCGCTCATTCAATCCAATCCAAACCGAAAATCGATTAAAACCGCACTAATTTGAATTTGATTAGATTATATTTTTTGCAAACCGCTAGATCGGATCGGATTTCGGATCTAATTTTCATAATCGATCCAATCCAATCCAAATCACACAATGTGCTATAATATTATTATTTTATTATTATATTTACAATTATACTTATAACATGTTCAATTTTTTATATATTTTTATATTATTTATATATTATTATTATTTAATAAATATTTTATGTTCAAAATATTATTTATTTATTTATTTATTTTAACTAATCTATAATTTTATTTTTATTATTATGTTATTATTATTGACTTTTTAAGATATTGTTGAGACTTGTTATGTTATTGTTGATTATTTAAAATTTGATGTTGAGAGTTTGAGACTTGTTATATGTATTTAATTTTTTTAATTTATAAAACAGTAAATCCAATCTAATCTAAACCGCTTGAAATCGGATCGGATCGAATTCTTTTTTAAAAAGCATCCAATCCAAATCGCACTACAAATAAAATTAATGTTTGCATTGAATGAATTTTTGATTCAAAATTGATCCAAATTACATCGCAAACACCCTCGTAAAGATTAAATATGTACATAAAGGGAGAGGAAGATTATCAAAATTGTACAGTGAAAGTGAAACAAATGCAAATAAGGATATTTCCTCAAAGATGACAGCGAGGCCTAAACTATTAACTTTAAAAAATTATAAAGTTAAAATCAGGATAATTTTCTTATAAAAATCCAAAAAAAATATATATATATAGGATTTTTAATCTTACTTTAATCCTTTCCCTAAGAACGGACATTTGTCCTAAAGGTAGTGACCACCTTATCGTATTAATCTCCCAGTTCTAGGAAGAGTGTCATGAGATTCTGATGTGTCACAATCTTGTCTCAGCAGTTCGTAATGTTTTTGAGTATAGCTAGCTAGCAAAGTTTGGAATTTTGAGAGATATATATAGACAAAGGTGAGAGTCCAAAAGGGAGGCTGCTTCTGATATCATCTTAGATCGGAGAATGAGACGCGTGTGTGAGAAATTAGAGCAACCCATAATTCTCGTATGTATATTACACACTTATATATATATATATATATATATATATATATATATATATATATGACCCTTTGTGCCTATCATCTGTAATCCTCCATCACGCACTCATCCTCATATATTCCGTCTAATTTTTTGTGCTCTTCTATATGTGTTACCAAAAACTGTATGTTGATATATCTTTCTATTTTGGATTACAATCCTTTTCACTTCGCGACACATGGCGTCCTATTATACAACTATATATCAAATAATGTTCTTCTATATATATATACAGCACAAACGTAATTAAGTTTTTCCATATCTAGATCCATGAAATGCCAAAACTATGCTAAAGACCAGTTTGTCTATTATGACTTGTGAGCAACAAAAACAATTCAACTACACCACTAAAGTACGTGTATAAAAAATTAGTTATGTAATTAATTAGTGGTATAAAATACAAACAAAAATATTATACGCACAAAATTAAATTGGTAAATCAGTCGTTATATATTTATGTATAAATATATATTTTATACGAGAAATTGCTCAAAACGTATACTTTAAAAATAAATTAAATAATATATATTTTATATATAAATATATAATGATTGGTTTGGTATGCACATATATATATTTTTTAAATTCATCGGTCTTTATTATGTAAGTATTTGTGTCCTTATTAATAGTATATGTTTTTAAATTGCTAATTCATAATAATCTAAAGTTTAATTTAATTAGTTAATATTGACTTGCGAAATTTAAAAATGAAATTAAACCCCATATAATTTGTTAAATGCATTTAGTGTTGGAGTAAATGTACACATAGTACGATAGTACTATATATACCAAACAAGTTATTGGCGTTAAAGAAAAACGTACAAAATTTAATCTGGTTTAGAAAGCAAAGGTGAATTGAATTGGAAGGTGGAGAGAGGCGTGTATGTGAAGTGGCATGGGGCTTGGCTAGCTTGTGTCTGCTACATACTGTGAATGGTGAATACCTTCTAGCCTTTCTTTTGTGATAAACAAGATAAATGTGCATCTATCTTATCCGAATTTTTGTCTCTCTTTATTCTGTGCTGTTTGTGAAGCTGCCACCAAGAAGAAAAAGGTCACTTGTCTTTCTTTAACAGTGCTTTCTATGTGAAGTTACACATGTCAATTATCGGAAGGCTTTCTCGTGTTAACGTCAGTGCAGCTGGAAAAACAAAAACAATGGTAAGGGAGAATAAAGGGGTGGGGTAAAAACGCATCAACCGGGGAACCAAGTAAAAGATTGGGAATAATTGGATTGTGTCACAAGTTAGTTGAGGACATGTTAGATGCAAAATCCAACACTCCACCACGTCACGTGATAGCTATCTATCTTTCTACTCCATGCGAAGAATCATCATATCGAGAGAAGAGGAACCCACTGTGTGCTATTTCATGCCTAATAAATTCATCCATTTAACATAACAACAAACCAAATGGGTACATGTACTTTTTATTACATTTAATTATGATTGAACTCAATACGTGAAAAACCACATTAAGTATAATTACATAGTGTCTAATGAAAAAGGATGGTATAATTGATATTTGTGTTGACCGGTGCAAGGTGCCTAAGCTAGGAGTAGTTGTTTGTTGGGGGAGAGATACCAATAAAAAGTTGAGGGTAAGGCTGCAATCCAAGTAAAGTCGAAAGGAACAAATTAAAGGGAATAGTTGGGAATATAGAAAATGCAAAATATGTAACATAATTTTGTGTGTGTATGATAATGTTAATTGAAAGAGAGAATCAAGTGAAGGAAGGTAGGACCGGGTTTTTGTTGGAAGGTTTCTGGACAAATAAGTTGTTCCCTGGGAGTGATGCAACAAATATGCCACGTGGAACCAATCTCAAATGCCACGCAAGACAATTTTTGAAGACGAGTACATGCTAAGTGTCGCAACGCTTCATTTCCCTCCTCTCTTCTCCCTTCAAATTACCCCTTGCTTTGTTTTTCTTTTTTGACTTCAAATCTAATCTATTAAAAGAAAAAACGTATCATCCAATATACTACTGCCTTTTGCGTATAACAACCAAGCATTATTATTCCAATTCCCGTCGTCAAGAAATTTGGGAAACGTAGAGATTTGTTTCCCACAATGATTGATTTTGCCTTCTTGCCTCGAGGCAATATAAGCTGTCGCCTGCTTCTTCTATGCCAATACCTACGCCAAAATTCTTACCTTCTCTTTAATTAACATTCAATAATTTTCCTTTATTATTAATCAAAATACTTCTACTATGTAATGTTATTGTAATTAATTTAAACTTTCTATTATTTAGAAAAATTAAATTAAACACAGGCAGATCAAACTAGAGTAGTACATATGCAAGCATTTAATTTTGACATCCCAATCAAGTCACCATAACTATATACTACATTAACTGGTTCTAATGGGAATCGGTTTAATTTTTTCGTAAGTAAACATAAATAAATTTGGTTTCATTTTATTCATATTTAAAATTTAAAATTAAAATCCGATTTATTCCCTATCTTTATCTTTTTAACTTTTGGTTAATAAGTCAGTCCATTCAATTACAAAAAAAAATAATTAAATTTGACAAGGATGGGAACCAAACTAATTAAATGGTATGGTGATATATAATGCATGGGTTGGACAGCTATAAAATGGAGCCACACAATTTCCTTCGGCTAAAGAAAGATAAAATAAAGGTGCGTTAACGTTGTACGTTATATATGTAATATAACCCATTCATCTGGGATAGCATTTTCTAAGTGGTTAGGTTGACTACGTGCCCCTTATTATTGCCAGTCGTGGCATTAGCCCACACATTCGCCAATTGCCATGCATGCATCAAAGTCCGTTTCATGCTAGCTTATGAAATTACCCCTATGCCCTCCCCCCTTATATTTAATAATAAACACATGGAGCCCTCTGCCCTCGTCCTCGAGGTTAAACAAAAGGTTAACGCACCAAAAAGAAAGGTAAACTGAATCGTGCTATGATTGCGTCCACGAATATGAGATGTGAGATTTGAAGGGAGGAGGTTGGGATATTTATTTTTGAGAGTATGTGGTGGCGATCCTGGTTGACGTACAAATATGTCAATCTCATTCCTCATTCCGTACGCAGAGTTTCATCAAGAACAAAAATAAATTAATTAATAAAGGGAAGAGATTAAACTAAGTCACCAATTGAAGCAACGAAAAAAAGTAGATCACTTCATTTATAAACCATTGCACGGTGCATGCCTTCTTGTTATGACACTCAAGGCAAATGCAAATAGGGGAGTTTAATTTGAACAAGACAAATGCAGAGGATGTTGCTTAACGCATTTGCCAAATGCCACTACTACTACTCTTTCCCTCCTTAGGGTCCCTCGTGACTGGTGTGAGCATGCATGTGCACGTGACATGCCATCAAAATTATAAAGTTAAACGACGGTTGAGTTGAGTATGCCCTAAGCTACACATTGCTTGTTTATATTCAGCTCTTGCTATATATATAAATCAAAACAAATCTCACTCCCCCCTCTAATAATGATTTTCCATTATATATAATAAATCCACTATTACTTCAAACTTATGGAACCTATCTTTGAGAATTCGAGCCTGCCTCACATTGTGCCAAGCCTCAGGATAAGCACAAAAATTCAATCAATTGTGTGGGTCAGGAATCAACCTTCTTAGTTATTTCCTTGTTTTCTTTCTTTTTTTTTTTTGAATAAAAAAAGAGTTACGAAATTGATTTATTTAAGGTAAAAACTCATGTGCAGTTGACTTTACGTGAAATTGATAATTGAGAACCATTAGATTATTTGACTAATTTGAGTAAATTTTCATCAAAATGACTTTTAACTATCAATTTCACCTGAAGTCGACTGCACCTGAATTCACCTTTATTTAATGTTACGTTATTGTTTGTTATTTTTCAAGTATGGACAAGACTTGCTAGTGTAGAGGCTAGAACTACACTAGTCAGATAGAGGTCAACGCGGGGAACAGCAGAATTGTCGGTCCACACTCCACATGATGCATGCAGCCAAGACTCGTCATTCTAACTTTTCTATTCAGAAACTATGTATACTTTACCCCGTATTTTGGAACAGTCGTTTAAGTTTCTATATACGTATATTATACTTTGTGATAAAGTACCTAATCTTTCATCTCCGTGTCCGTGTAACGGTGTAACCGTATGTATGTATTGCAAATACTTCTATTCTATACCTTTCAATTTTTCATGTGAATGAATCTGACACTATTTCGCTTTACTCTCCGTCCATGACTTTGTCCTTGAAAGACATGTTACAACAGTCCAAAAGGTGTGCTAATTTCGGTGGTTTTACATGCAACAAAACTCAAATTCAGATAATTAGTGCGATAAATTAGCATGGTTAATTAATTGCTTTTTGCTTTTTCTTTTAATTCCGTTCACGAGTTTTTAGTATTTGTCAGTTAAAATTTACTTTCAAGTGAGTCAAAAGAGTTAATTTTGACTCGTACGTACATACAGCATGTGAAAGTTGCCTTGTCTTGGTAGTTTGAAAAGTTTGCTAATAAGGAGTTATATGGATGTACACGCTACCTGGAAACTCATATCCTACATTACGTATTAGCACATCCGACGGCAACAAAATATTTAATACCACATTGATTATTCATATCACTCTTGATAATAAATATTTAACGTCAAATTTTTATGATGTCTTTAAAAAAAAAAATTTTGCTGCAAATAATCTTAAAAAAAATATTCTGAGGCAAAAACAATTGTTAGGATATATACAAGTGATAATTGGTCAGTAAAGTGGTAAAATAGGTAGTGTTTTATTATTATTGTGCTTCATAAATTTGTTTGTGAAATCGCAATTGGATGGATATGTGATATGATGCAGTAAAGAAAACAGGGAGGGTGTTAGTTAAACTGCTTAGTTTCATGGTAATATGGATTTTATTGGATGAGTTTATATTTGTGACTGTTTGGCCGTGTAAGCAAGCTAAGGAGTGAGGTTGCTTTATGCCTCCCAGTGGCGGGACAAACTACTTATCCCTGCTGAATGTGAATGCTGATTTCTTCAACTTTACGTGCATGGTAAGTGAACTTGACCCAGTTTAACTACAAACACACGCACACTCACCAAGTAACCACATAACATACTAAATCATAACAAAAAATACTATTTACACAATAAAATAGCTATCAAAATCAATTTTTATGTATTTATGGATAAATATATGTATAATTTAATTTATTTTTAATATATATTTTATATTTTAATGTGTATTTTATTATAATAACTAATTTTAATATCGAATTTTAATATACATATAACATGATTAAAATCATAATTACGATAACATGCCATTAATTTAACACACTAATTCCTCTGGTAACTTACGATATATATATATATATATATATATATATTTGCTCTCTTGATTAATTTATAAAAAAAATTTAGAAGCAACAATTTTTAGTATTTTTAGTTTTAACAAATAAAATTTATTAATTTATGTGTGTAAATTATATTAATTTATGTGTATAAAATTTTAATAAATATAAATATAAATTATATATTTTTATGTGTAAAATATCTATAAATATAAAGATAAATTATTATTAGTCAAATACTAATAAAAAATAATAATATTTGTTGATTATATAATATTTTTTTTAATTTATTATATTAATGCTTTCACCAATATTTGAATATCAATTTATCTTTTTAATATTAAATAAAAAAACTTGAGGCCAATAATTTTAAATTATTTTAGTTTGTACTTTTATACAATAACTTAATATTTTTAATCCAATAATTTAATATGATATTTTTAGCATATATTTTTAAATATTATTAATTAATTATTTAAAAAATAATAAATTTGTTAGTTCTTTAATATTATTCATATTAAATATCCACCCAGACCCATTAGCATATTAATTTAGTCTTATAATGTAATTTAGTGGTTGACTTACTCTCTAGAAATGGATGACTACTTAATGCCACAAATACACCAAAAAGGATACATAATGCTACTAATTCTCTTATCTAAAAAAATTATTGCTAGTATCTAAAGTTTATTAATTTATTATTCACATATATTTAGATGAATAATGTGAATTATGATAATAACAGGAATGAAAATAAAGCAATAAAAAAGAATTGTTTGTTATGAAGAATGAAGTCGAGAGTTGGAACCTGTTGGCCCAGAAAAAATTGCAAATACGACCCTAGTCGTCATTATGTTCCCACAACTTTTACGCTTTTCTTTTCTTTTAAAGGGGCCAAAGTAACAGTAGCATTTGACTGTTAGAGCCACTTCTATTTAGCCACGTAGAAGCACAGTAACCTGGGGTTTGAATTCGAACAAATTTGTAATTGAAGCGAACTAGTGCCAATTCCTATCTTTGAAAATTCTAAACATTCCGGCTCATTTTCCATTTTTACTGAGGATAAATCGATTTTTGTCACAAAGAAAGATTTCGGATCAATTTTTTTTAGACAATAAATTTTTTATTAAAATTTTTTTTAAATAGTAATAAAAATTAAATTTTTATTATAAACTTATTAATAATTTATATATTTAAATTTTTTTACAAAATATAAATAAAACTTTACAAAAGTAATTATTATTATTTTTTAACAATTTTTAAAGAGAAATTATATTATCACAAAAAAAAAATTAAAGATTGAAGTTTTTTTTTTTTTTAACAGAAATCACCTTATCTTTTTGGAATGAAGAGAAATCGAATTGGTTTTTTACTCTATGAAAATTAAATTTAATTTCTCTTATAGCGAGTCAAGAAAAATAGATAAGGTTGAGAATTGAGATTACGAGTGGGTGGAACACAATCATTGCAATTCAAACCTCATCCACACACAGAATGGCTAATGCATTATATTGTGCGAGTGGTGGGGAATCACCTTTATATTTATGTACAATCCCACTCTCCGTTTTTAGTAGGCCATGGAAGAACCAAACAACTATTTAAAATCATGCATTGTAAAAAATATTCATTTCTACGGTGATGCAAAATTCCATGTTGTTGTGTACTTGTAGCTTTGATCCTTTGAATTACGATGGGACTACTCGGAGAAGTTGGCTATAGTGTCAAATGAGCGATGCAACATAACATTTAGTTGAAGAAAGGAAAACGATAAAGCTAGCTATTAGACTCTAAGTACAACAAAACAGAGATGGTAAAATATACCACTTTTGATGACTAAAAAATATAACAAAAAAAAACTAGAATCTAGATTTATCTAACTAATCTACAAACCTCATCCATAAAAATTTGTCGCCAGTTTTATCCCTATATAATAATATGAAACATGCGCGAATTATAATATTATTGAGACGAAATCAAAAAGCAGAGCGCAGAAATAAAGTCATGACGCAAGGTTTCATTTCTGTAGTATGATAAAATTGAGGAGCGAGTGGGATTCGATTCAGCAAAGCAGGTTTTAGCGATACAAACAAATTAAAAAGCTCTCAAGTTCCACGCGTTCTACAGGGATATAATAAGAGGCCGGTTTTGTTGATTAATTAATATACTCATTGAATTGATATAAGATCAAGTTTGACGAAATGCTTATAATGTTTCGTAACACATAGTCGGTGACTAACCCTTACCAAAGATCACAGTATTCTTGGCATGGCACTGCCCTTTAATTTGCTTATTAGTTCTGTTCTGTTTCTCTTTTTGAATTTTATATTTTGATTTGTGTGGTCCATTCCTTGCCATCGGCCAAGTTCATGTTTAATTAATATGTTGTACAAGGAAAGATAAATAAATTAATGGTGTGAATTAAAAACGTGATGGGTGGCTGCAGGGTAGCGTAAAAAGGGTTAGATAGACATAGAGTCATTGTGATCCCTGATTATGGCGTGTTAATGATAGGAATAAAGTATGATTAAGCAATTGGGATTTGTGAGAATTTAGCGTAACGAACCATAAATGGGATTAAGGAGAGGGAACCAATGTTGCTTAACGCATTTAGCCAAAGTAGCCCCTCTTCCTCGTATAGCGAGAAAATATCCCCCCCACTACTCACGTGCTGCCCCCACTCTCTTGAGTAATTCTCAAGCCATCTAACATTCCCCTGTTACTTTCACTTGTAACGCATTATCAATTCAATTTTCTTATGTCCTACTAAATTATTATCACCATAGAAATTTAGGGGGAAAAAGTTGGATGTGTTAACAATTATAATTGTTTCTACAACAGTAATATATTTTATTTGCAATTAAAGTACCAGAATTGGAATATGTTTTGAAAGCAAGTTGGTCAAAAGTGAAATAGAGAAAGTTGGGCTTTGTGGCTACCTGCACCCACTAATGTTTCTCTTTTTAACTGTCATGATGTATAGTCAACAGAGAACATAATTTGAGAGTCGAGAGTAGTAGATCGATATAGTAAAGTAAAGAAGATCATAAACCAAAAGCTGGATAATAATGAAGAGGAAAAAGCATAGCATTTCAAATTGAATTTGTTTTAGTAATAATGAATAATATTGATTCGGGAGAGTCAACTAATTTTCCACAAGTATAAGCAAAAAAGGTTAGAAAAAAACAAAATTGAGATGTGGTGTAATTAGAATTGCTTATTGCCGGCTATTGTTGGGACACTCCTTTACGTGAATGGTAAGTGAAGTTAACCCTCAATTATCTTATTATGCAAGGGTTAACAGCTGGTTTTTTTTCCTTATTATTGCATTAAATAATTATTTTTATTATTCAAAAAGTAATTTCACCAGGGATAACAATATATGTCATGAATTACCCTATATTTTTCTCATGCAAGAAGTAAAGCTACATAGTTAAACTTTGTCTTATATTAAAATTTTATTTTAATTTAGAGAAAAATGATTTAGGGAATTAGCATTATAGCATCTAATTCAGCCAATATATCAGGTTGTTAAGCGCAAGCCTACTAAAGAAGTTTTGGTGAGTTTGAATTTTGAATAATTTTTAATTAAATTTTAGATGTTTTTATTTTTAAGAATTTTAAATATTTTTTATTAAATATTACTATAATATTGGCTTGTAAAAATTTTTCTTTAGAACAACAAAAGTAATAACTAACAAGATTAAAATCAACTTAATTTTTGATAATAAAAATTTTAATATTCCATCATAATTTTTTAAAAAATTTTTAATTGTTAAATAAAGATAAGTACATAAAAAGTTCTGCAGGAAGAGTATATTTGTAACACCCTATGTAACACCCTATCACACAGAGTTTTACGCTTAAGCCGTAAAATAGAAGTGGTGTGATATTACGACTTCTAAAATAAAATATATACATATAATAGCAGAAAGAATATAATAAACTAGGAGTCTTGAAAAACCAGGTGAAACAAAAATCGCGAAAATAAAAGCGCAACGCTCAGAAAACGAAATTACTTGCGTGCTAAGAAATCCAAAGTTTATAAGTATAAATAAACAAAAAGTGAGATTAAAGAGTCAATGATACAAACTAACTAGCTCCTAACTCAGCCTGCGAAACCAAGGCTGCCCGGAGAATATTTACGTACATATATACATATCCCAAAATGCCAAAATATATAGATAAAATCCTAACTCTCCATAAACCTCTAAGAGGATCAAAATAAACAAGTCGTTCGGAGAGAAAGCTAAGTACATATACATATGAACTATACAACAAAAGAAACCCAGAAACCACTCTGCTTCAGAAGTCCAGACGCCTAGCGATGTGCCTCTCGACCTGCATCTGAAAAACAATAACATAGTATGAGGTGAGAACCAAAGGTTCTTAGCATGGTAAAGGTGCGACGCACATAATATATAAGGTCCTGGGAATGCCAGAGGCAATCCTAGAACGCCGACACTCAGATTATACAACTTAATATACTAAACAGAAACCATAAAAGGGTAGCTATCTAGGGAAATCCAAACCCAACTTAAATTTAATCTTAACACTAGACCTGTTCGCCTTTCCTCCGTTCCTCCATCACCAATGATTTAGCAAAGACAGACAAACAAACAATTTCTCTTTGGGCTTTCATGAGGAAGAGTGAGCTTGAATCCTGAGCCTTCCTCAAACCTAACTGGTGCGGAATTTATAACCACAAACTAACCGGTAAGTGCACCGGGTCGTACCAAGTAGTATCTCAAGTGAATGAGAGTCGATCCCATGAGGATTGATGGACTAAGCAACAATGGTTAAGTGATTGACTTAGTTAGGCAAGCAGAAAATGATGTTTGAGAGTTCAAAAGTATTAAACAGTAAATTCAAAATATCAAAAGGCAAACAGTAAATAAGTTGTGAAATATATATGGAGAAACAGTTAAGGCTTCAGAGTTATCTATTTTCCGGATTGACTTTTCTTACTAACTATTTTAATCATGCAAGATTCAATTTATGGCAAACTATATGTGACTAAACCCTAATTCCTTAGACCTTTTTAGTCTCCTCCAACTCTCATCAACCGCCAATTCCTTGGTCAATTAATTCCAATTAGAGGGTGAAGTTTAATTCTAGTTATATGCCACAGAAATCCTAATTACCCAAATATAAGAGGATTATATGTCATGTATCCCGTTAAATTCAGATAATTAGAGATTTAGGAGAATATGTTTTCAAGCTGTTGTTCAAGTAAAGAGCTTTTCCAAGTTATACAAGAACTCAATTAGAAAGAGGGTCATACTTCCGTTCCACCCAAATTCATAAAATAAAGAACGAAAACAATTCTTGAATTATATGAATCAATACATGAATTCAAATATAAAAACAATAGAATCAATCGATAGAGCTCCTAACCTTAACAATGGAGGTTTAGTTGCTCATGGTTCAGAGTGGAAACTAGGATTCTCTTAAACTGTAAATTTGGAATGAGGTGGAATAATCCAGAAGAGAAGTTTTTTTTTTCTTTTATATCTAATCCTAATTAATTTAAAATCTATTTTTATTTAAACTAAAATAATATCTTTTCCTATTTTAAAATAAAATAAAGTTTAAATCAGAATTAATTAAAATCTTCGAACAGCCTTAATTTGGACGCTGGGACCACTTGAATTGGAAGATCATGCGCCTAACTTGAGTTCTCATGCGCCTTACTTGGTCATGGCCGCACGGATTGGAGTTTGAGTGAGTGAGCTTGCGCCTAACTCCAGCTTTGGTGCGCCTTACTTGGAGTCGAACTAATTGGTGCGTGTTGTTGTTGCTGTCTTGCGCCTAACTTGAGTTCTTAAGTTAGGCACAGCCTTGGCCAAATTGGTGGGAGAGAAGTGTAAACTATTATATATCATTAGAAAGCTCTAGAAGTTAGCTTTCCAATGCCACTAGAATCACGTCCATTGGACCTCTGTAGCTTGAGTTATTCAGGTTTGAGTGCAGAGAGGTCAGGGTTGACATCATCATTCGCCTTCTTCTCTTTTTCTGCGGAGACTCCATCAAATCCAGCCAAATGCTACATAAAATAAACAGAATTGCACACGACTAAAAGTAACATTCATAGTGGCTAAAAGATAATTAATTATTGATTAAACTCAATAAATTAAATACAAATTCACTAGGAAAAGATAGGAAAGATGCTCACGCATCACAACACCAAACTTGAATTGTTGCTTGTCCTCAAGCAACTAAACTAATATAGGCTTAGGATGTGAATTTGCATGAGAATGAGAGTTCGATTAAGCTCATGTCTCTTCTTATGGTGGGGTTTATAACTGCAATCCTGAATAGTTCTGGCATCCCATTCTCCTTTGAATTAGAAGGATGTCATTGTCATTCGGAATTAAAATCCGGATAATATTATGAATTCTCTAATCTTTTGTACTTCAATTTAATCCTTGAACACAGCAAATTTCCTTTGATTCTCTTTTCTTTGGTGCTTTTCACCTTGAGCCTAGCCGTGACTTTAAATGTTTTGTCTCAAGATTTACTTGACACAAAAACACCACAAGCACTTAACCGGAGAACTCTCTTTAAGTTCTGATTTTCCTTTCAGTTACTCCCAGACAGTGGTGCTCAAAGCCTTTGGCATACTCTGTTAAATGCAATTGATCTCGACTCTTAGTGCTCTGTCTCAAGGATTACTTGACACATTCACACCACAAGCATATGACTAGGGAAACAACTCTTTGAGCTTTTAATCATGTCTGACCTCCCTAGTCATTGATGCTCAGAGCCTTGGACCTTATTTTTATTTTTCTTTTGCTGTTTCTTTTTCCTCAAGGATTAAGCTTTCACTAACTTCAGAGAATTCATAATAGTTCTCTAAATTCCTGTTCCTTATACATCAACATCCTATGATTCAAATTCAAATATGTACGATTCATGTTATGCATTCAAAATCACAAAAAACACCACCACATTTAAGTGAATAAGACTATTCTTTGTTATAGACTCTAATTCTCATGCAATACACATTTTTCTTCTCCCTTTTCTTTTGGATTCAAGCTCAGTGAGCAATACATGAGACACTTTTCAGAATTAAAAGTAAATAACTGAAATTTCAAAAAAACGGAATTAAACTAGAACCTAGAAATTTAAATAACAAAGGATCATGCAGAAACCAAGTCAAATAGCAGAAAATAGGGATATAACATAATAAGAATGGAAGAAAATATAGAATGAAAGGAACTCAACCACCTCAGTTATCCTAGTGGCCGTCTCATTCTTCAGGCTGTGCTCTTCCGTGAAGATGATTCTGGGACCACTTGAATTGGAAGATCATGCGCCTAACTTGAGTTCTCATGCGCCATACTTGGTCATGGCCACATGGATTGGAGTTTGAGTGAGTGAGCTTGCGCCTAACTCCAGCTTTGGTGCGCCTTACTTGGAGTCGAACTAATTGGTGCGTGTTGTTGTTGTTGTCTTGCGCCTAACTTGAGTTCTCAAGTTAGGCACAGCCTTGGCCGAATTGGTGGGAGAGAAGTGTGAACTATTATATATCATTGAAAAGCTCTAGAAGTTAGCTTTCCAACACCACTAGAATCACGTCCATTGGACATCTGTAGCTCGAGTTATTCAGGTTTGAGTACAGAGAGGTTAGAGTTGACAGCATCATTCGCCTTGTTTTCTTTTTCTGCGGAGACTCCATCAAATCCAGCCAAATGCTACCTAAAATAAACATAATTGCACACGACTCAAAGTAACATTCATAGTGGCTAAAAGATAATTAATTCTTGATTAAACTCAACAAATTAAATGCAAATTCACTAGGAAAAGATAGGAAAGATGCTCACGCATCACTAACCCACCTTTCTCTTTGGGCTTGCATATGCTATCCCAATTTAGCAAGTGTATTTTTCTTTCTCCTTTGCTGCTTTCTCATAAAAAAATTCTACAAATCTTGTCAATTTTTTGACCCACTGCTGTTGGGATCTTCATGCTCTGCATGCAATAGCTTGGAATAGTTGCAAGAACCGACTATTTGAGCGTGCATCTTCTTGCTAAAAAGAAAGTCTTCCTATTCCAGCTAGATAGCTTGCTTTGCATCTTATCAACAATAAACTGAAAGTGTTGTTTGTTGCACCATTCGTGAATGAGTATAACTCCCAAGTTAACAGTGAGGTTGATTCCTAGCTCTTAACTCAAAAGATGTCTAGTGTTATAGTTGACGTTGCTAGAGAAGAAAACATAAGACTTTCCAAGATTAACCTTCTGATCCGAGCAATCACAAAAAAGAGAGAGAGCATTCTTGATGATCTGGAATTGCTTCATATCCACTTTAGCAAAAAGTACTAGGTCATCTGCAAAACGGAGATAAAAAATCTTAGGTCCACCCTTTGAAAGCATGACAGGTTCCCATTTTTTGTCATGAATTAATTTATTTATCAAGTGAGATAAGCGTTCAATACAAAGAAAAAAAATATAAGGGAATAAGGGGTCTCCCTGTCGTATTCCTCTGGTAGGCCTGAAGGTCTCTGAAGGAGAGCCATTCCAAAGAATATTCATGGAAGTCGTTGATATGCAGTAGCTAACGACTTTAGTGATGTTCTCCAGAATTCTTGCATCCTTAAGAGTGTCCATTATGAACACCCAGTTTTGTCTATCATAGGATTTTTCAAAGTCAATTTTTATAGCCATAAAGTCCTTCCCATGCTTTTTATTTCTCATAGTGTGAACCACCTCTTGGGCTAGTAATATATTGTCTGCTCTCACTCTGCTAGGCACAAAGCTAGATTGGGTATTAGAGACAAGAGTGGGCATAAAATTTTTCAGTCTTAAAGCAATAATTTTAGTTATAAACTTATAACATATGTTACAAAGACTAATTGGCCTAAAATGCCCAAAATTTTTTAGCGAATGGATCTTAGGAATTAAGGCAATTAGAGCCTTGTTAATTTCTGCAATATTGTTTGGTTTTCTAAAAACTCCTTTCATCCAGTCTGTGAGAGAGGTAGCCACCACATCCTATGCTTGTTGATAAAATTTTGCTGGGAGGCCGTCACTTCTGAGTGCCTTCCAGCTACCCATAGAGAAAATAGCATTTTTAATTTCCTTAGTTGTCACCTCTCTTGCAATCTCTTCATAATCTGTCTCCTGCAATCTGAAAAACTGATTAGAAATACCAAAGGGATTAGAAACAAAATCAGAACAATAAATAGTCTTAAAGAAATTGACACCCCAATTTTTTAACGTTTTCGCATCTTCCACCCAATCTCCATCTTCACTTTTAAGGGCGGTTATTCCATTCCTCTTCCTCCTCCCATTAGCCTTTAAGTGAAAGTATTTCGAGTTTTTGTCCCCGAAAAAAATGGTGTTACATCTAGACATTTGTTGCCAATATGTTTCCTCTTGTATCGCTATAAACTCATACTCCTTCCACAATTCTTTTTGTAGTTTATCCAAAAAGGGATCGTGATTAAAAGAACACTTTTTGTTGATGCCTTCCAGCCTTAAAAAGATCCGTTGTTTTTTCTTGAAAATGTTTCTAAAGACCTCTTTGTTCCATATCTTCGCCTTCTCAATGAAACTTGTTATATTATGTAAAAAATTATTTTCTTTCAACGAGCTATTTTTATCCAAATTGTTCTAATCTTCATATAGAACCTAAGGGGCAAGGAATTTGAAGGGTTTAGGTCCTTCATCCCTATAAGCCAAACGAAATTTCAACAAAATGGACAAATGATCTAACTTCAGTTTGGGTAAGTGCTTAACACCAACATCTGAAAAAATATCAGAAAAATTTACATTACTTAAGAAACGGTCAAGATCTCTCTTAATATTACCCCCTTGCCAAGTGAAAGGGGGTCCAGTAAAACCTAAATCTTTAAGCTCACAATAAATTAAACAATCGTTAAATTTATTAGTATCAAGAGATAGTTTAGAGGATCCTCCTGTATCGTTTAGGGAGAAAATATAGTTGAAGTCCCTTCCAACCCACCAAGGACCACTTAAAGTAGTGGCAATATCTTTTAATTTGGTCTAAAGTTCATTCCGTCCCCCCACCCTCGGACTTCCATAAACCGGTGTATAGAACCAAGGATTGCTATTTTGCCACTGGACTTAAAGGTGAATAAGTTGCCTATGAATGAGCATCGGCTTAATTTTCCAAGAGTTCTGTTTCCAGAGACACCAGATACCCCTGGAATATCTTTCTGCATCACTAATGGACTAAGAGTCAAATTCCAATTTTCTAATAATCGATTTCGCTTTCAAACCTGAGACATGGATTTCCAACAAAACACATAAATAAGTTCTATACTTGATTATAAGGTCATTAACAATAGATTTGAAGCCTTTAGCCGAGGCTCCTCGACAATTCCAAGTTAAACATTCATGGATAACAATAAAACAGGAAAAATTAAAATCATAGAGATATAGAAGAAAAAAAATCCCTGGTTCAGAGAAGTTAATTGGTCTAGGTTTCCATGTCCTTTGGTTCCTCAGCATTTCCAACTGCATTTTCTTTAACAGCAAATTCTTCAATTTTATTCATTTCGATAGCTATTCTATTGGCTTCACTACTCATATCCCCATCTTCTGGTGGTTTATCTTTGTAATATTCGTTGTCTTGTGCTGAAGTTTATCCACCCATGATTTTCGTGATAAGAACATCTGATATTGTGTTGCTAGAACCATTTGTATGAATATAGTTCCCTTCTTTGTGACTTAGGTAGACTTCCTTAGCCAATCTATTGAATTGCCTCCAGTATTCCAAATGTCTTTGATCTTGACCTTTTTTGTTAGTCTCGTGTGAGTGTTGGATGGCTTCCACAATAATGATAGCTTTCTGTTTGTTTTGATTGTTGCTCCCTGGATTCAGATTATCGTGGTTCTGTTTTTTGGGATTTTCTGGGCCCTTTTCTTTTGTGTTCTTGTTTGGAGGGTTTAATTTTGGTGCTCTTTTCTAGCTTTGGTTTCTGGTGTCCAGCCTATTCGGAGGCTGATTTGCTTTAGAAAAACCCTCTTTCTTCTGTAATATACTCCTTTGACTTGCCTGATTGATGTTTCCTTTATTTTTTTTCTCTTGCTTGATCTTCCTCCACTCCTTGTAGAGCATCAAATATGATATTGAATTTGCCTTTTTTATTCTCACCATTTATATTTTCTAATCCTTACTTGTATCTTTTTGGAGGCTTTTTGACAACCATTCACGGACCGTAAGGACTTTCTTCATAAATATCTGATTTTATTCTTAAAATTTCAGCTCCTAATTGTTTATTGTTACTATTATTAGTAATACTACCATTTGATTTTGTTGATCCCTGAAGATCCGTAACATTAATATCTTTCCTGATTTGGTCACCCTGAGCTTCCTGAGTTGTCTGGTTCTAATCTGTGGTTGCGCTATTGGTGTTCTGGCCGGTCTAATGAGTCGTTGCTGCCTGATTCTGGTTGTCTTCTGTAGCATTCTTCGCTGTTTCAGGACATCTATCACTCTTCTGTCCATATCTTCCACATTTAAAGCATATTTGGTGAAGGTCTTCATATTCAAGTCCGAATTCCTTCCTCAAAGCTCTGAATGTTGACATCAATTTTCCTCAAATCAATTTCCATGCAAATACGAGTAAATTTACCCCTTGAATGTATAGATGTGTGCTCATCCACTTTTAACATCGTTCCGAGCATTTTTTCTACTTTTCATAGGAAATACCTATTATACAATTCTGCTGGAAAGTTAGGCATTCTTACCTAGACTGCTACTTTTTAGACCTCACATTCCTAGAGAATAAATGGTGCATAGAATTATGATCACACTTTTCACAACTCTGGTACAACTAACCAGTAAGTGCACTGGGTCGTCCAAGTAATACCTTACCTGAGTAAAGGTCGATCCCACGGAGATTGTCGGCTTGAAGTAAGCTATGGTCATCCTGTAAATCTTAGTCAGGCAGATTCAATTAGCTATGAGTTTTGATAATTGAAAGATAAATAAAACGTAAATTAAAATAAAGATACTTATGTAATTCATTGGTAGGAATTTCAGATAAGCGTTTGGAGGTGCTTTGTTGCTTCTGAACCTCTGCTTTCCTATTGTCTTCATCCAATCATGCATGATCCCTTCTATGGCAAGATGTATAAGCCTCTCAGTGAAAATGGTCCAAGTAAGGTTTATGCACGGCTAATCAACTGTTAGATTTCTCGTCTCGAATGAAAAATACCAGGCACAGCTACCGCACGACTAATCATCTGTCGGTTCTCACTTGTGTCGGAATAGGATCTCTCTATCCTTTTGCACACTGTCACTGCGCCCAACATTTGCAAGTTTGAAGCTCGTCACAGTCATCCCGTCCCAGATCCTACTCGGAATACCACAGACAAGGTTTAGACTTTCCGGATCTCAGGAATGCTACCAATTGGTTCTAGCCTCTACCACGAAGGTTCTAATCTCACGGACTCGGTCCGTAAATCAGAGACCCAAGAGACTATACTCCGGCTGTCGTCCAATGACTACGTTGAGCATCATGTAGACCGCTTGTGGTTGTCAGGCACGCGGATCTTGGCTAAGCGAGTAACGAAGATAGTGGGTGATTATCACGGGTCACCCCTTCATTCTGACTTAACTGAATTAAGTACGAGAGTATATCTTGGAGAATAAGTAAGCGTGAATTGAAAGAGAAACAATAGTACTTGCATTAATTCATGAAGAACAGCAGAGCTCCACACCTTAATCTATGAGGTGTAGAAACTCCACCGTTGGAAAATACATAAGAGAAAAAGGTCTAGGCATGGCCGTATGGCCAGCCTCCCAAATGTGAATAATGGCATATGCTCCGATAAAATATATAAAAGGTGCTATTTATACTAAACTAGTTACTAAGGATTACAGAAAATAAGTAACTAAGTGCAGATAGTGCAGAAATCCACTTCCGGGGCCTACTTGGTGTGTGCTTGGCCTGAGCATTGAGCTTTACAGGTACATAGGCCTTTTATAGAGTTAAACACCGGCTTGGATGTCAGTTTGGGCGTTTAACTCCAGTTCTGGTGCGAGTTCTGGCGTTTTACGCCAGAAAAGGGTCTTTGGCTGGCGTTTAAACGCCAGTTTGGGCCATCAAATCTTGGAAAAAGTATGGACTATTATACATTTCTGGAAATTCCAAGATGTCTACTTTCCAATGCAATTGAGAGCGCACCAATTGGGTTTCTGTAGCTGCAGAAAATCCACTTCGAGTGTAGGAGGATCAGAATCCAACAGCATCTGCAGTCCTTTCTTAGCTTCTGAATCAGACTTTTGCTCAGGTCCCTCAATTTCAGCCAGAAAATACCTGAAATTATAGAAAAATACACAAACTCATAGTAAAGTCTAGAAATTTGATTTTTGCATAAAAACTAATAAAAATATAATAAAAAGTAACTAAAAGATACTAAAAACTATGTAAAAACAATGCCAAAAGGCGTATAAATTATCCGCTCATCACAACACCAAACTTAAATTGTTTCTTGTCCCCAAGAAACTAAAAACAAAATAAGATAAAAATAAGAGAAAATGCAATAAATTTCAAAATATCAATAAAGTGTAGTTCCAATTAAATGAGCGGGACTAGTAGCTTTTTGCTTCTGAACAGTTTTAGCATCTCACTTTGTCCTTTGAAGTTCAGAATGATTGGCATCCATAGGAACTCAGAATTCAGATAGTGTTATTGATTCTCCTAGTTCAGTATGTTGATTCTTGAACACGGCTACTTTATGAGTCTTGGCCGTGACCCTAAGCATTTTGTTTTCCAGTATTACCACCGGATACATAAATGCCACAGACACATAACTGGGTGAACCTTTTCAGATTGTGACTCAGCTTTGCTAGAGTCCCCAGTTAGAGGTGCCCACAGTTCTTAAGCACACTCTTTTTGCTTTGGACCACGACTTTAACCGCTCAGTCTCAAGCTTTTCACTTGACACCTTCACGCCATAAGCACATGGTTAGGGACAGCTTAATTTAGCCGCTTAGGCCAGGATTTTATTCCTTTTGGGCCCTCCTATCCATTAATGCTCAAAGCCTTGGATCCTTTTTACCCTTGCCTTTTAGTTTAAAGGGTTATTGACTTTTTCTACTTGCTTTTTCTTTTTCCTTCTTTTTTCTTTATTTTTCGCCATTTTTTTCGCAAGCTTTGTGTTTTTCATTGCTTTTTCTTGCTTCAAAGAATCAATTTTATGATTTTTTAGATTATCAATAACATTTCTCTTTTTTATTATTCTTTCAAGAGCTAACAATTTTAACATTCATAAACTTCACTATAAAAAATATGCACTGTTCAAGCATTCATTCAGAAAACAAAAAGTATTGCCACCACATAAAAATAATTAAACTATTTTCAAGATAGAATTTGAAACTCATGTACTTCTTTTTCTTTTTCAGAAAACATTTTTCATTTAAGAAAGGCGAAAGATTCATGGAACATTCATAGCTTTAAGACATAGACACTAAACACTGATGATCATGTAATAAAGACAAAAACATAGACACAACATAAAGCATAAAAACCGAAAATAGAAAAGAAAATAAATAAGGAAATTAAAGAACGGGTCCACCTTAGTGACGGCGGCTAGTTCTTCCTCTTGAAGATCCTATGGAGTGCTTTAGCTCCTCAATATCTCTTCCTTGCCTTTGTTGCTCCTCCCTCATGACTCTTTGGTCCTCTCTGATTTCATGGAGGATAATGGAGTGCTCTTGGTGCTCCATCTTTAGTTGCTTCATGTTGGAACTCAAATCTCCTAAAGAGGTGTTGAGTTGCTCCCAATAGCTTTGTGGAGGAAGGTGTATCCCTTAAGGCATCTCAGGGATTTCTTGCTGAGGAATTTTCTCATGCTCTTGTTGAGATCCATGAGCGGCCTCTCTTGTTTGCTCCATCCTCTTTTTAGTGATGGGCTTGTCCTCTTCAGTGAGGATGTCTTCCTCTATGACAATTCCTGCTGAATTGCATAGGTTACAGATGAGATGAGGGAAGGCAAACCTTGCTAAAGTAGAGGGTTTGTCAGCCACCTTGTATAGTTCTAGAGGTATGATCTCATGAACTTTTACTTCCTCTCCATTTATGATACTATGGATCATGATAGCCCGGTCCACCGTAACTTCAGACCGGTTGCTAGTAGGAATGATAGAGCGTTGGATGAACTCTAACCATCCTCTAGCCACAAGCTTGAGGTCAAGCCTTCTCAGTTGAACCGGCTTGCCTTTGGAGTCACTCTTCCATTGAGCTCCTTCCATACAGATTTCCATGAGAACTTGGTCCAACCTTTGATCAAAGTTGACCCTTCTAGTGAAAGGATGATGATCTCCTTGCATCATTGGCAAGTTAAATGCCAACCTTACAGTTTCCGGACTGAAATCCAAGTATTTTACCCAAATCATTGTGAGCCAATTCTTTGGGTTCAGGTTCACACTTTGATAATGGTTCTTAGTGATCCATGCGTTAGCGTAGAACTCTTGAACCATTAAGATTCCGACTTGTTGGATAGGATTGGTGAGAGCTTCCCAACCTCTTCTCTGAACCTCATGTCGGATCTCCGGATATTCACTCTTTTTAAGCATGAAGGGGACCTCGGGGATCAACCTTTTCTTGGCCACAACTTCATAGAAATGGTCTTGATGGACCTTTGAGATGAATCTCTCCATCTCCCATGACTCGGAGGTGGAAGCAACTGCCTTCCCTTTCCTCTTTCTAGAGGTTTCTCCGGCCTTATGTGCCATTAATGGTTTTGGAAAAACAAAAAGCAGAGCTTTTTCTCACACCAAACTTAAAAAGTTTGCTCGTCCTCGAGCAAAAGAAGAAAGAAAGGAGGAGAAGAAGAAGAAATAGAGGAGATAGAGGGGTGTGTTGAATTTGGCCAAGGGGGGTTTAGTGTTTATGATGTGTGAAATTGAAGGTGGTAAGGAGGGGGTATTTATAGGGTAAGAGAGAGAGAGGGAATTCGTGTAATAAGGGGTTGGATTTGAGAGGGAAATGTTTTGAATTTGAATGGTGAGGTAGGTGGGGTTTTATGATGGGTTTTTAGGGAATAGTGGATGGATGTAAGTGGTGAAGAGATTATGGGGAAGAGGGTAGGACTTGATAGGTGAATGGTGTTTAGGGAATAGATATTGATGTGATTGGTCAGGGGTATTTGGGGAAGAGTGTTATGGAAAGGTGTAAAGAGGAGAGAGAGTGAGTTGGGGTAGGTGGGGATCCTGTAGGGTCCACAGATCCTGAGGTGTCAAGGAATTCTGCTCCCTGTACCTTTCTGGCGTTTAAACGCCCTCTGTGTGCCATTTCTGGCGTCTAACGCCAGCTTTGCTGCCTTTCCTGGCGTTAAATGCCAGGCTGATGCCCCTTTCTGGCGTTTAACGCCAGTCAGACACCCTTTTCTGGCATTAAACGCCAGTCTGTCTGCCAATTCTAGTGTTTAACGCCAGCCAGACACCCTTTTCTGGCGTTAAACGTCAGTCTGTCTGCCAATTCTAGCGTTTAAACGCCAGTAAGCCTGTTCTCCAGGGTGTGCTATTTTTTATGCTATTTTTTATTCCTCTTTAATTCTGTAGCCGTTTTTATGACTCCACATGATCATCAACCTAAAGAAAGCATAAAATAACAATGGAAAATGAAATGAAAAAGTAATTAACATAGATAAATAAGATTGGGTTGCCTCCCAATAAGCGCTTCTTTAATGTCAATAGCTTGACAGTGAGCTCTTAGAGAGCTTCAGAGAGACTCAGAGCTTAATTGTGGCTTCCCAACACCAAACTTAGAGTTTGAATGTGGGGGCTCTTCTTGACTCTGTATGGAGAGAATTGGATGAAAATTTTCATGCTTCTTGTCCATGTTTACAGAAGAAGATCCTTGAGCCTTAAACACAAGGTAGTCCTCATTCAATTGAAGGACTAACTCTCCTCTGTCCACATCAATCATAGCCGTTGCTGTGGTTAGGAAGGGTCTTCCAAGGATGATGGATTCATCCTCATCCTTCCTAGTGTCTAGGATTATGAAGTCAGCAGGGATGTAAAAGCCTTCAACCTTCACTAAGACATCCTCTACAAGTCCATAAGCCTGTTTCATTGATTTGTCTGCCATCTCTAATGAGATTCTTGCAGCTTGTACCTCAAAGATCCCTAGTTTCTCCATTACAGAGAGTGGCATGAGGTTTATTCCTGACCCCAGGTCACACAGAGCCTTCTCAAAAGTCATCGTGCCTATGGTACAAGGTATTAAGAACCTTCCGGGATCTGGTTTCTTCTGAGGTGATTTCTGCTGAGCCAAGGCATTCAGTTCAATGATGAGCAATGGAGGTTCATCCTCCCAAGTCTCATTACCAAATAACTTGGCATTTAGCTTCATGATTGCTCCTAGATACCGAGCAACTTGCTCTTCAACAATATCTTCATCCTCTTCAGAGGAAGAATACTCATCAGAGCTCATGAATGATAACAGTAAGTTCAGTGGAATCTCTATGGTCTCTGTATGAGCCTCAGATTCCTTTGGTTCCTCATTAGGGAACTCCTTAGTGGTCAGTGGACGTCCATTGAGGTCTTCCTCACTGGAAATCACTCCCTCTTCCTCCTCTATAGGTTCAACCACTTTGGATATATTGATGGCCTTGCACTCTCTCTTTGGATTCTCTTCTGAATTGCTTGGGAGAGTACTAGGAGGAATTTCAGTAACTCTTTTATTCAGCTGACCCACTTGTGCCTCCAAATTTCTGATGGAGGACCTTGTTTCAGTCATAAAACTGAGAGTGATCTTAGATATATCAGAGACTATGGTTGCTAAGTCAGAGATGCTCTGCTTAGAATTCTTTGTTTGTTGCTGAGAAGATGGTGGAAAAGGCTTGCTATTGCCAAACCTATTTCGCCCATCATTATTATTATTGAAGCCTTGTTGAGACTTCTGTTGATCTTTCCATGAGAAATTTGAATGATTCCTCCATGAAGGATTGTAAGTGTTTCCGTAGGATTCTCCCATGTAATTCACCTCTTCCATTACAGGATTCTCAGGGTCATAAGCTTCTCCTTCAGAGGAGGCTTCTTTAGTACTGCCGGATGCAGCTTGCATTCCATTCAGATTCTGAGAAATCATATTGACTTGCTGAGTCAATATTTTATTCTGAGCCAATATGGTATTCAGAGTATCAATCTCAAGAACTCCTTTCTTCTGAGTCATCCCGTTATTCACAGGATTTCTTTCAGAAGTATACATGAACTGGTTATTTGCAACCATTTCAATGAGTTCCTGGGCTTCTGCAGGTGTTTTCTTCAGATGAAGAGATCCACCAGCAGAGTGGTCCAATGACATCTTGGACAATTCAGACAAACCATCATAGAATATACATAAGATGCTCCATTCTGAAAGCATGTCAGAAGGATACCTTCTAATCAATTGATTGTATCTTTTCCAAGCTTCATAGAGGGATTCACCTTCCTTCTGTCTGAAGGTTTGGACTTCCACTCTAAGCTTGCTCATCTTTTGAGGTGGAAATAATTTGGCCAAGAAAGCATTGACCAACTTTTTCCAAGAGTTCAGGCTTTCTTTAGGTTGTGAGTCCAACCAGCAAAGGGGAAAAGTATAAGTCTATAGACCTCGGGATTAACCCCATTGGTCTCAACAGTGTCAAAGATTTGCAAGAATTCAGCTAAGAACCGATGAGGATCTTCCAATGGAAGTCCATGAAACTTGCAATTTTTCTGCATTAAAGAAACTAATTGAGGCTTAAGCTCAAACTAATTGAGATGCTTCTTCCATAGAAGTCGGAAGTTGATGCAGTAAAGTCACCAAGCACCTTCCTTGCATCTCCACCATTGTTGTTGGGTTCGGCTGCCATGTCTGCTTCATTTTCACAATTTTCTGTAAGGTCCTCTCCTGAGTGTTGTGCTTTAGCTTCTCTTAGCTTCCTCTTCAGAGTCCTTTCAGGTTCAGGATCAGCTTCAACAAGAATGTCTTTATCCCTATTCCTGCTCATATGAAAAAGAAGAGAACAAAGAGAATAGTGGAATCCTCTATGTTACAGTATAGAGATTCCTTTATGTGAGTATAAGAGTAGAAGAATAGAAGAATGAGAAGAGAGAGGAGATGAGTAATTTGAACAGAGAAGAAATTTAAGAAAAGAAATAAAAGTAAATTGAAAAGTAAATAAATTAATTAATTAAAAAGATTTTTGAAAAATTTGTTAGTTAGTTTTCGAAATTAATGAGAGAGAAAAGTAGTTAGGTGGTTTTTAAAAAAAAAAGAAATAGTAAATTTTTTTAAAATTAAAACAAACAAATCAAGTAATTAGTTGAAAAGGTTTGAAAGTCAGATTTTTGAAAAGATAAGAAGTTAGAAAAAGATTTTGAAATTAAATTTTGAAAAATATATGATTGAAATTTATTTTGAAAAATATATGATTGAAATTTATTTTGAAAAAGAATTGAAAAAAAAAATTAAAAAGATTTGATTTTTAAAATTAAAGTTAATGACTTGACTAACAAGAAACTAAAAGATATGATTCTAGAATTTAAAGGTTAAACCTTTCTTAACAAGAAAGTAACAAAATTGAAATTTTTGAATCAAAACATTAATTTTTAGTAAAGTTTTTGAAAATTTGAAATAAAAATAAGAAAAAGATTTTGAAAATTTATTTAAGAAATTCGAAAATATTAAGAAGAAAATTGAAAAAAAATTTATTTTTGAAAAAGATTTGAAAATATAACTTTTTTTTTAAATTGAAATTTTAACTTGACTAACAAGAAACAACTAAATTTTAAAAATTTTTGACAAAGTCAACTCAAAATTTCGAAAATTATGAGAAGAATAAGGAAATGATATTTTTTTACTTTTGAATTTTTAATGAGGAGAGAGAAAAATAACAAAATGAAACAAAACATAAAAATTTAAGATCAAAGCAAATAATGCATGCAAGAACACTTTGAATGTCAAGATGAATATTAAGAACATATTTTTGAAAATTTTTAAGAGAAGAAAGATATGTAAGACACCAAACTTAGAAATTTTTTTTGTTTAGACACTATGAACTCGAAAATGCATATGAAAAACAACAAAAAACACAAAACAAGAAAATCACAAGATTAAACAAAGAAAATCATCAAGAACAACTTGAAGATCAAGAAAGAACACAATGCATGAATTTTCGAAAATTTTAGAAAAATTAAAAACATGCAGTTGACACCAAACTTAAAATTTGACACTAGACTCAAACAAGAAATACAAATTTTTTTTTTTGTTTTTATGATTTTATTAAATTTTTTTTTCGAAAATAAAAATAAAAAGCTTAAACATAAAATAAAATAACCCAATCTAAGCAACAAGATGAACTGTCAGTTGTCCAAACTCGAACAATCCCCGGCCATGGCACCAAAAACTTGGTGCACGGAATTGTGATCACACTTTTCACAACTTCGGTACAACTAACCAGCAAGTGCACTGGGTCGTCCAAGTAATACCTTACGTGAGTAAGGGTCGATCCCACGGAGATTGTCGGCTTGAAGCAAGCTACGGTCATCCTGTAAATCTTAGTCAGGCGGATTCAATTGGCTATGAGTTTTGATAATTGAAAGATAAATAAAATGTAAATTAAAATAAAGATACTTATGTAATTCATTGGTGGAAATTTCAGATAAGCGTTTGGAGATGCTTTGTTGCTTCTGAACCTCTGCTTTCCTATTGTCTTTATCCAATCATGCGTGCTCCCTTCCATGACAAGCTGTATGATCCTCTCAGTGAAAATGGTCCAAGTACAGTTTCTGCACGGCTAATCAACTGTCAGATTTCTCGTCTCGGATGAAAAATACCAGGCACAGCTACCGCACGGCTAATCATCTGTCGGTTCTCACTTATGTCGGAATAGGATCTCTCTATCCTTTTGCACACTGTCACTGCGCCCAACATTCGCGAGTTTGAAGCTCGTCACAGTCATCCCGTCCCAAATCCTACTCGGAATACCACAGACAATGTTTAGACTTTACGGATCTCAGGAATGCTGCCAATTAGTTCTAGCCTCTACCACGAAGGTTCTAATCTCACAGACTCGGTCCGTAAATCAGAGACCCAAGAGACTATACTCTGGCTGTCGTCCAATGACTACGTTGAACATCATGTAGACTGCTTGTGGTTGTCAGGCACGCGGATCTTGGCTAAGCGAGTAACGAAGATAGTGGGTGATTGTCACGGGTCACCCCTTCATTCTGACTTAACTGAATTAAGTACAAGAGTATATCTTGGAGAAGAAGTAAGCGTGAATTGAAAGAGAAACAATAGTACTTGTATTAATTCATGAAGAACAGCAGAGCTTCACACCTTAATCTATAAGGTGTAGAAACTCCACCGTTGGAAAATACATAAGAGAAAAAGTTCTAGGCATGACTGTGCGGCCAGCCTCCCAAATGTGAATAATGGCATATGCTCCGATAAAAGATATAAAAGGTGCTATTTATAATTTTATACTAAACTAGTTACTAAGGATTACAGAAAATAAGTAACTAAGTGCAGATAGTGCAGAAATCTACTTCCGGGGCCCACTTGGTGTGTGCTTGGACTGAGCATTGAGCTTTACACGTGCATAGGCCTTTTCTAGAGTTAAACGCCAGCTTGGATGCCAGTTTGGGCGTTTAACTCCAGTTCTGGTGCCAGTTCTGGCGTTTTACGCCAGAAAAGGGTCTCTGGCTGGCGTTTAAACGCCAGTTTGGGCCATCAAATCTCGGGCAAAGTATAAACTATTATACATTGCTGGAAAGCCCATGATGTCTACTTTCCAACGCAATTAAGAGAGCGCTAATTGGGCTTTTGTAGCTCCAGAAAATCCACTTCGAGTTCAAGAGGGTCAGAATCCAACAGCATATGCAGTCCTTTCTCAGCATCTGAATCAGACTTTGCTCAGGTCCCTCAATTTCAGCCAGAAAATACCTGAAATTACAGAAAAACACATAAACTCATAGTAAAGTCCAGAAATTTAATTTTTGTATAAAAACTAATAAAAATATAATAAAAAGTAACTAAAACATACTAAAAACTATATAAAAATATTGCCAAAAAACGTATAAATTATCCGCTCATCAATAAACAGGGGTCTCCATCTTTACACCAAAATGTAGTGATCAGCAATCATCTTAGGACCCTTGAATAAGACATGAGAATAATCCTCCCGCCTCGAGAAATGAACTTGGAAGTATCCCCACAAGATCCATTACTCGAACTGCTTCTTTCTTCGTTCATTTCCTATTTATCCATCTCTCCATTATTTGAAGATTCAGATTTTTTTTTAGAGATTTGATGACGAGTGCTTGCTTCCACGACCTACACCATTCATCGTATTCTTCTAGAGAGACATCTATGACTGAGTTTGGAATAAAAGGAGTCTGATGGCTCTTCATATGCTCCATGGAATCCTCATTGAAGATATAATCTTCAGTGACCATCTCTACAATCTCATACGAGTTTAGCTTGTCTAAACCATCACTCATAACCCTATTCTTATAAGAAGATTTATTGCTGGTTGTTGCAATATTATCAACCTATATCCCTCTCATAGGTGTACCTTTTGGTTTCTCCATAACAAATTCTGATGCCTCTTTTTTTTGGGTAGCCTCCATAGTTAGTTTTTTTTTTTTTTTTTTACCATTCATTTTCACCCTTTTAGTGCTCCTTTCTACTATATCCTCCTCTTTAGTTCAGCGCTAATAATTACTGGGTTTATAAAAAGCATTTCGTTCATACTCAAGACAGATATAAGTACAAATATTCTGTCTATTGTCATATAATTATTTTTGTTAAACTAATAAATTATTAAATTAACTTAATTAAATTTAGTTATCAAATATTTATTTTATTTATTTATTGGTATTAAGTTACCAAAAATATTTATTCAGTTAATACTATCGAAAAATAAAAATACATCCCACAGAAAATTTATATAGTGCTACTACTAATACCCCACTTGTCAATACTTTAAAGTAAAAACAATGCGTGTATATCTTTAAAATTCAAATTAATATTTGTTGACTTTCTATTAAATGCAAAATCTGTAATTAACTAAACTAATACCGACAAGGCGACCATACATACTAGTATTAAAAATCGTATAAGCATTTCTTTGTCGTCTAAGTATTTCGCTGAACAAAACAAGTTTTTTAGCAAGTTCTTCATACAAATACTATATTCTATATATAAACTTGTATTGGTTTGTGAAATTATTAAGTAATTTTTCATATTTTACTTAAAATACAGGAGCGGAGCTAGATGAAATATTAGAGAGAGTAAAAAATATTTATATAATAAAATAAGATTAAAATAAAATTTTAAGAGAAACTAAACTAAAATTTATATATAATTTATATGTAAAAATTAAAATTAGGGAGATCATTGCCCCTTTTCTTACTATGTAGCTCCACCACTGTTAAAAAATAATTTAAAGAAAAATGAGACTCTCTCTTTTTTATTTATAAACTATACACTCTTTTTCTATAATATTAAAGTAATATATATTTTAATTTATTTGACCAAAATATCCACCAAATATATATATATATATATATATATATATATATATAAGTTATAATTATTTGATTAATTCAAATAATAATATACAAATATATATATATATATATATATATATTATTTTAATAAATTTTATTTAGTTTTAATATTTTATCATATAAATAAAATTTTTAACTTGTCACAAAATATATAATTAAATTTTTTATATATTTCATCATTATTAATGTAATTAATAATTTTTATTATTTTTAGTATTTTATCTTTAACCATGAAATAGATCAAGAATTTAAATTATATATTTTTGTAATAACTTAAAATATTTTATATTATGTTATAAAATATTAAGAATAAATAAAAATTATTATAATAATAAATATATTATTATTATTATTATTATTATTATTATTATTATTATTATTATTGAATCAACCAAATAGTTATCATTATTTTATATGTATAATTATAATAATTATTTATGAATATTTTGGTAAAATAGACTAAAGTGTATATGCTATTTTAATCTTATATTAAAAAAGAGGGTGTGTATTTTATAAATAATGGAATAGAGGTATCATTTAGACATCTTGAAAGAGAAGAGGGTACGGTGTAGGTTTTCTTTTTAAACATTGTAATTATAATTTTTAAGAATTAAAATAAATTAATTAAAACCCAACTTAATCTCTGATTTTCATTTTCTTTTAAATAAAGCTTAAATATGATGAGTTCAATAGCAAATTCTGTCCATCGTTCTATCTAGAAGTGACTAATCATAATATTATTTTTCAAGCCAATATGTGGAACCCGGTCGCGTCACAACATAAAGAAAGAAAACCAAAAGAAAGTTGTAGCAAACTTTCCAACCTAAACAAGAAAAAGAAACAATAAATAAAAGCCAGCCACAAAATTGAGAGAGATATCAAAGCCTTATATCATTTTCATATATCATAATCAATGTCATGATTTTTAAAAAAGACAAACATGTCTTGTGTAATTTATAGTTGAGTGTTGAGGCTTCGACTGTGGCGTATGTAAATGTATGCATGCATCTTGCAAAATAACAAGCAATGCGTCATGGTTCGACACTTACTTCCTATCTAATTACTCCTTCAAATCATTTGTCATTATAAAATTTCAGTGGATAACAACGAACTTGTTTAGTAGTGGTACTAATCTAATTAGCTCAGTTAAATCTTGTATATATAATTGGGGAGTCAGTTGAAATTAATTAGATGTGTGGCCGTCCAAATTAAATGACCGCCGGCAATCTCATTTGGAGTTAGAATTTGGCAGATTAGGTTTTATTAGAAACAATAATTCACTTAGGTTTATGTATATATAAAAAGACTATGATGCTTTGGTCGGTATTTTATCGTGATTATATATGTGGGTTATCATCAAATTTCCAGGGTAAACTTCTAGAAGTTGAAAATATAGTTACATGTTAGATAGATTTAGATTACTGGAATTTATTTATTCATTTATTTTTTATGGTTCACAACAAGCTAAGCTCACAAAGGAGGAAATTGTATAACTAAATGAAATCATACATCTAAATATATAACTACATAAGCAAGTAAATAAATATAATTAATAGGGAATTAATTAATAATCATCAAAACTAAATTGAAGGTATTGTTGAAATAGAAATTAAATTGAAATTACCTTTGTACTAGAAATATACATGTATTCTATTAAAATGTTTATTTTTGTGTTGTTATTGATATATCAACGGAAATGTTTGATGACAAATAAAATTTAGCAAAATACAATTAAAATTTATTTTATTTAATATTCATTAATTTTAACAATAATAAATAAAAATTAAATAAGATAAATTTGACTATTTTTATGTTGTCTCTCTAGTATTATCATTTATCAATATATAAATACATATATGAATAATTGATAAATAAATTTGAGATTTGGTTTAGTAAAGCTTTTTAAAGAGGTATGTGTACTTTTTAAAAGCACATTCATCTCGTTTTACATTTTGGCTTGTTTTGGTAAAGCTTTTCAAAGAGGTGCTTATACTTTTTAAAAGTTCAAACTCTTCATTTTGTATTTGGTAAATCAAAAAGACTATGTGCTTGTACTTATATTAAAAGATTGGGGTACTTTTGAAAGCATCTAAGATAGAGTTTTTTAAAGTTTGCTTGTGATTTTCAAAATTTAAAAGTCTAATATAACCTCATATGTTAACTAATTTTCAAATTTAATACTTACATTTATGTCTATTATAGTATTTTTAAATTTTAAAAGCTATTTTAGCAAACGCAATTGATGTTGTTTGTGTTTATTAAAAGCTATTTTTAATTTGATTTACCAAACATAAATATTACAATTTTTAAAAAACCATCTTTTAAAAGTTAATTTTTATAAACTACTTTTGAAAAGTAAAAACTTTACCAAACTAAGCCTTAGTAAATCAAAAGCTCATATGTTTGTATTTGTAGCTTTTAAAAATTAGAAATGATTTTAAAAGTATTTAAGGGTAAACTTTTTAAAATTAGTTTATGCATATCAAAATTAAAAAGTCTAATATAATCTCGTATATTAATTAATATTTAAATTTAATTTTATATTAATATCTATTATAATATTATTAAATATAAAAATTATTTTATTAAATATATTATTATTATCTATATTTATTAAAAATTATTTTTAATTTAATTTATCAAACATAAATATTATAACTTTTAAAAAATAAAAATTTCACTGAACCAAACCTGTTTGCGATGTAAATACGTTCAATTTAAGCAAAAAGTAAATACTAATATTCAATATACAGCAGCAATTTATGTTTATTGACTTTTCAACATCTAATATCCTAATTATTGAAAGTACATGCACGCACAATAAAAAAATGCTAAAATTTAATTGTAATTCTAGTGGAAAATCAATGTTTAATAATTTAATTAACATAATATTTTAATTATTTTTTAAATTAAATATTATATAAATATAGTTAATTTTTTTATATTATATGTAATTATTTATTACTTATAATTCTAGAAAATTTTAAGTTTTAACTGCTATATATATTATTTTAGAGGACTATATTTTATAATAATTGTTTCAACATCAAAAGTTTCAATAATAATTATTTATATGCTAAAAAGTTAAAAGATGATTTTAATGAATTTTTAGAAATTATTTATTCTTTTGTTTTGAATTCATAAGTTTGTAAAAATGTAGATTTTTTGAAATTCAAACTAAAACACAAAATTTAAATTTTTATTCTTATTTTTTTAATTTTTTTTATTTTATTTAAATTCAGATGAAGATATTTTTATATTGACATTTATATTTTAAATTTAATAAACAATAAATAAACGATTCAATAATATGTATAAGTAGTAAATCGAATCAAACTTTTCGATTTTTATTATTTGTGTAGCACGACATACATGATAAATCAAATCAACATGTAAATAGCATAAATTAAATCAATTTAATTTGATTTATATAAAAGTGTTTAGGACATGAGGTGAAATCAATTTTCTTTTAAGATATCTTTGTAAATTTAAGCTGGAATTATTTTGTTTGTTTGATTTATCACTTAATTTATATCCTATTCCTGTGGAAATTTAATTTAATTTAATATGTGATGAGCTGAGTTAACTAAATTGGTGGCCATAAATGTATTTGTCAACCTCCCTTGAGAGCAATAATCATGACTAAAACGAGGAGGAAAAAGAAAGTTTCTTGTACCTGTGTCCGCAATGTGTGCCTTTCAATGGATAAAGTATAAAAGGAATCACAATCAACAAGGACGAAAAAAATTGTAGACACTAAATTAATGAAAGAAAACGAAGGATTACAACTCATAATTATTTTTAGTATGAGTATTTAAGTTTGCATGATGTCTTATTCATTGGTGTTATTCATGATAGATTGATAGGTGAATGATTAATGTGATTTTGGGTTATAATACTATGTATCCAATTTGGTACTCATCATAATTAGAAAAATATATACTACAATAAGGATCAGATGCCGTATATACATCATGACGTTCGTATCCAGCTCTTCATATACCTACTTCTCCCTTGCTACTGCTTAATTAATTAACTAATTAATTATACGGTAATATTAAGAAAAAAAAATATTAGAAAGAAAAAAATTAATCAGATCAAATAGATTGAAATTACGCCCATGAGTTATAGCTCAAAATGACATAGTCTCTCCATACTCAATTAAGAGGTTGTAGATTTAAGTCTTCTGTCTTTGGTAAAAAAAAAATCCAACGAATTATAGCTTAAATGACATAGTCTCCCCATACTTACTTGGAGGTCGCGGGTTCGAGTCTTCTTATCTTTAGTAAAAAAAAGATTGAAATTACTTTATTTAGTATTTATTTATTACAGTTTGTATTAAATAAAACCAAAAGTAATAAGTTTAAAAAACTTTTAGTTAATATATTTTTTTTACCAAATATTTCTAAAAAAAAATTTAATTTGCCTTATTCAGTATTTATTAATTATAACGACAATTAATAAATATTAAATAAAATAAATTTTGGCTATTTTTTGTCACTCAAATATTATTGTTAATTATAATAGTTGAGTGCAGCTTCTTAACAACAGTAGTTAACATTTATTAGTAACAATTCTATATTATTCTACATACATATATTCTCTTGATAAATATTAGGGTTGTTACTGTATTATTCATAATTGAAGAGTTGTTACACATTTATTATTTATCGAGTTTGTTAGATTTTATATTTTCAAAACTTGTTTCCCTTGTTATCACGACCGTTACGCATGCAACAACTACTTGTTCCATATATGATATTTCAAAACTGTGATCTAGAAAATATTCAATCATGAAAATGGAAGAATACAAACGAAGGTCCACTAAGAATGCACACTCATCCATCTGTGACAGTTTAGGGTTGGGTAGGGCAGTTAGATTCAAGAAATTGTGATAAAAAATCAAGAATAACGAAAAGTTGCAAAATCTTTGTGTGTAACTTTTTACATCTCAAGTTATATACCATGTTGTCTTGTTTTATCATTGTGGTTGAAAATGAATCCATGGTCACACTTAATTTTAATATAAGTTAAAAGTGTTACCAATAATCTTGAGTAGCAAAATTGTTCATACCATGTGACCTTGTAATAATGAATAGCTGAACATACAAATTGAGGGGGGGAAACAGAATGATAATGCTTTAGGGCCAATTTTACTAACAAGGTGACAAAATAATATTGTGACTTTAGGGACTTAGCAAGGAAATTGGCCATAATATGAAGCAAATGTAACATGATTTAGTACTTTAGAACAAGTACTCAAATAGTTAATAGGCAGTGATGGATGAGAGTGTTGTTCTTTCTCCCACACAAGTCAATGATGCCCATTACACAGGACATAGTCTTTGCTTGTTGACTCCGCAACCAATAATAAAGGAAATGAAAAGGACCATGCAATGCATGAATTGAATCTATTCCAATTCAATTAGAGAACTATATATTACTGTGGACAAAACTAGAGGCCCCATCTGGAGTAATGTTTGCTCTTAAATCACTCAAAAAGAGATCTAGAGATCTCATAGATCCTACCTTTCCACTTAATTGTGTCTATATATACATTAGATTCTGAGATCTAAGGGTATAATAATTCTCAAAGAAACATGATTAGGAGATTGTTTCAGGGACAAGGACAATAAACATCACAATTGGTAGCACATGCTTTGATGAAAAAAGTATCACAAATCAAAATCATGGTCTTTGTTTACTAATAATATACAGCTTTGTTAATAATGTAGGTAGTAAGTGAAGCAATTTTACTACTAATTGCCATAGTCATTGCTAACCACCATTTGCTTCCTTAAAAGGACCATGTTCCACCAAACTATATCCATTGGTCGGCGCTTTACTTCTTGAAGCAATTTGTGGATGACAGACAGTTCAAATCTATTTGGAGCTAATGCTTGATATTTTTCACCAAACTTTCTCATTTCAGATACCAATTATGAGCTACACTAACGTTAAGAACTATAAATTTCTTAGAGAATAGGTAACATGTAGCCTTACTCATACTCTTGATTAAAATTATAGTTTACTTCAGGGATTTGGATCTTCCAATTAAAACATGTAATTATCTAGGAAAGACAACAATATCATTTGCATATGAGATGGAATAAGATAATTACTACATTAGAAGTTCAACTGTTCGAAAATTTTATATATTATATGTAACACACTTGATTTGAATTATCATAATCATATTAAAATTAAATAAAAAGTAAGTTAAAGGAAAATGGTATTTTATAAAATAAAGTGGTGTGAAGAATTATTTGAGTAAAAGTGAAGAAATAACTTTTGGAGCTAAGTTGGCAAAAGCAGAGGAGGGGGGGGATATCTACAATTGAAACGATTTGTGGCGGGTATTGATTTGAAGTGAGGTGACTAGGCTGAATAGATTCTGTGTGTGTGGTCCAATGGACAGAGAAGCATGCATTGTGTGACCAATGCCTCTGCCTTTTTTATCCACTTTATGCTTCGGCAAATGGAGCCGATGATTTTGCCTCACACATCAAGATAAGAATTAGTAAAACAAATAAAGAACTTGTGGCTAATTAACTTGCCTTTTGAAATGCCGGGTATTCTAATTAACTTGCTTAGCTTGTGATTCATACAAATAATTGAAAAATAAAATAAAAAAATTTCTTTTGAGAGATAAGAGTGTTTTTTTTTAGACATGAGTGCATCAAGAGGCTTCTACAGCCAGAAAATCAAATAGGCTTCTAAACTTCCATTTTTTTTTGTCTTGGGTTAGAATAGACCAAACAAACAATTCTGAGTGTTGGGATTTGGTTCGATTTGTAACGAATTTCCCGTCAGCATGCAATTTTCAGCCCGCATAAACAAAACTAGTGTTTGTACTAAGCCCAATACAAATATCAAAATACCAAGCCAGATAATATTCGCCCATACCGTCCAAAAAAAAAAATAATAATGTTCTTGCTTACTTAGTAACTTGGGCCAGAAAATATATATAATTCTGCTATGTTCGGTAACATGGTTTTGCTTTTGATGAGATGGAATATGAATTTTAAGAACCAAAGAAAAAAGTTTAGAATTGGCCATATAGATGGTGACTGTTCCCTTTTACCAGACATAAACGAGTTCCTGTTATTGCAGAAGCAATAGTGACACAGAAGAGTTTGAAAATAAAGAAGTATAGCAAGAACGAAAAAATAGAATTGAATTAACCAAAATTGACAATGAGTAAAAAACGCTAACTAATTACAATGAGTATTAGGCTTGTTGACATATAAAGCTAAAGGCTTCCTAACTAACTTATAACAAATTGCACAACATTGACGGTTAAGCCACATTATTTTGAGCTTTCTTGAACTCTAATTGCTCTTGCACTCTATCACTAGCCTTAACACTTCCCCTCAAATTCAAGTAAGGCCTTTGAACCACTCGAAGTTTGTTCTTTAACCTCTGGTAAGCACCTACAGAAAGAGGCTTTGTTAAAATATCTGCCACCTGTTCTTATTCTGAAATATGAACCACATGCTAAGTGTTGGACTTCCGCTTTTCTTTGATAATTTGAACATCAAGCTGAAAATGTTTGGTTCGATTATGTAGCATAGGATTGACAGTAAAAAAAATAGTGCTGAGGTTATCACAGTAAATTGTTGGAATTGTCTTGAGAGGAATCCTCAATTCAGACAGTAAGTGAGTTAGGCACACGAACTTCCCTTCACAGGCAGCCAAGCTTCTGAATTCAGCTTCAGTGGAGCTCCTGTTGATACTAGTTTACTTCCTATAGCTCCAAGTAATCAAGTTAGGACCAAGAAAAATACGATAACCTGACATAGACCTATGATCCTCTAGGTCTGTTCCCCAATCTGCATTTGCAAATTCTAAAGTCTATAATCCGTGCTTGGATTAAGCAATAGACCATACTCTTTAGTGCATTGCAAATACCTCAAGACTCTCTTTACTGCCTTCCAATGTGCCAGCAATGGACAATGCATAAACTGACTAACCTTTTTTATTGCAAATGATATATCTAGGCTAATGATGCACAAATACTGCAATGTACCGATGACACCTCGATTTATCACATGCAAGTTTGTCTTTCCATAATTCTATTTGTCAGAAGTTTAATTCATTGATGAGACAATTTTTATAGAAGGGTCAAATCTTTGGCAGGAGTCTTAGTTTAGTTAGTTGAAATAAGGTTGTGACTCCTAAAAGATTTTGGGGGACTTGCTATAAGAGATGCTAAGTGTGTCAACATTGTTTTATTGAAAAAATTATTTGGCAACTTTTTCACAACACAGAAAAGCTTTGGGTTCAAATCACGTTGGCTAAATATATAAATGGTAAGATGACATTGGATCTCAACAAATCTGCCTATGCTTTACGTCGCAGGAAAAACTTATAGAAGGTGATGAATCTTTTAAAAGATGGCTATGGATGGTGTACTAGAGGACTGTATCAATCCTTTTGGCATGTTCCTTGGAGCTCCTTTGGTCCTTTACACAAAGATCTCCCTTATATTCATATTACAGATTTCTATCTTACTATAGGTGATGTGTGGTACACTGACTCAAAAATTTTAAGCGAGTTCAATGCTGTCCCAAAAACATTTCAAACGTCCTATTTTAGTCCCAAAAACTTTCAAACGTTCTATTTCAATCCCAAAAAAATTTTAAGCGAGTTCAATGTTATCCCATCATTAAATTTGACACAAACAATTCACATATTAAAGAGTCAATAGCATTCGATTTCAATATGTAAGTAAAATCGATGAACCAACAATCACTAATATAAAAGTTTTTTCTTTAATTTTGAAGCGTTGATGAATGATTGTTAGGATTTGGAGTTTTATACAACAAAAAAATTGAGAAGAAAAAGTATTACAAGAAGGTTTTAATTATGTTTTTCTAACATATGGAAGAAGATATGACTTAACTAGTAATGTTATTAACGTCGTGTCACTCATTTCGTTAACTCTTAGTGTCAATTTTAACTGTAGGACCATTGAACCTATTTAAAAATTTTTAGGATTGAAATAAGACGTTTGAAATGTTAAAGACCAAGTTAGAACTAAGTCCAAACGTTGGGAACCAAAATAGTACTTTACCCTTAGAAATTTAATGGTAAAATTTGAATTAGGAAAATTAAATTGAGCGCAAATGGGAAAAATGCGTACCCGTGTTAAAATTTTCTGTACCAGCTTAAACCTATCTAGTACAGCAAGTGAGGAAACTAAGGCTATGAAAATGATAAGGAAAAATATTTAGAACGAAAGTTCGAGCAATTATCTTAAAGATTTAAGCCTAAAGTTGGGCCAAATAGCTAAGAATTAGAGTTGGGCCACATTTGGGTCTAAGCCCAATCATATAACCACACACTTAATGAAATTTCAGTCACCCCCTCTTCTTCATTTTTGAGAGGGCAACATTGATAGAGAAGAGAGGGAAGAGAGAAACCATGTCCTAACCCCACTATTCATCACCATCTTCATTTGATCATAACTTTTCCTTCGGAGCTCTGATTGTCGCACCGTTTGCGGCCACGCAAAGCCTATCTTCTCTTCTTCAATTCTATTTGAGCTTGGGTATTGAAGATTTTTTGTGATTTTGATGTTATAGGAGTTATCTAGCTTGGGTTCTTCATAGTTTCTATCACTAATTTTAGCGGGTAAAGGTAAGGACCCCTTTTTCCTCTTGGTTCGTAAATTTATATGAGCCCTAGTTTTGACGTTGTGTCAAATTGTATGATATTGTATTAGATTGAGTAATTGGAAGTTTGACTTGGTAAAATTTTGGAAGGAAAAGCTTGGAAGCTTGAAATTTGAAATTTGCAACATTAAGTAGGTATGGGTTTAAGTTTTAGATAAATACCATGTAATGTGACATAAAATCCTAGGCTAGTGGACCTAGGATTATTGTTGAATGTTGTGGTTGATTGTTTCGTTTAGAGAAAATTGTAATATGTTTGATATCGAATGTTAGTTATGGTTGTGAATTGTGAATCATATTGTTGTTGTGTTTGGATATGAGATTGTGGAATTATTGCTTATTATGGCAAGTGATATGGCAATTGGACAGGAGGCCGTGATAGAGTGAGAAATCCTTTACTTGGTAAGTTGAGGTAAGTGATGGTATGGCTATGTTGTGATTGATGAATTGATGATGTCGAGTTGGATAATTGATCTAATTTGGTTACGGATTGTAGGTGTATGAATATGTATGCTAAAGGTTTAATCGATTGATTAGGTTTAATCGACGGGTCATAACTTGATGCTCGGAGTTCGGATTTGAACAAAATTTTTCTTAAATTAAAGCTAGAAGAAAGATCTTTAAGACCATTTAAGAATGAAGGAAAATAAAATTTTGCAGAGAAAGTTATGAATGATTGAAAATTGGGGTTTAAAAACTGAAATCTGAATGTCGCAGAAAATTGAGGTCCTATGTACGCACGACCTATGCGTACGCATGATGGGTGTTACAGAAGTGAATTAGTTTTATGTGTATACCATATGTACGAACAAAAGCCAAATCATGCATAATACGCACGACTCATGTGTATGCACGACTTGCATTTTAGAACTGAACAATTTTAGTGTGTTTCTGTGTGTACGCACAAAAGTGGATTTGTACGTACGCAACATGCATGCATATGCATGGCTGTTCTGTTTTTTAAAAATGATAATTTTTAACTGTTTTAGCATATCCAATAGCTCTTTCACTTTCGTAGCCCCTATAATGAGTATAGAGATGGTGGATTAGAGGATAGATAGCGTTGGCAAGAATTTATTGAGTCGAAACATGTTGAAAGTGATTGAAAGGACGAGTTGATTTGATTGGATGATGAAAATGAGTTTGATTGATATGATACCTCCCTAGGTAGATGTAAGAGTTGTGGTTCGTCCCACTTGCTCCGGATTGAGATTGGAACTCCCTATGTAGATGCAAGGGTTGTGGTTCGCACCACTTATTCTGGGTTGAGATTGAGACCACCTGGGTAGATGCAAGAGTTATGGTTTGTCCCACTTGTTCTGGGTTGAGATTTGAGACATTTTATTGACCCTCCGTCGCAAGATGTGGCAAGACACTGAGGCCTTACTGGATGATTTCCTCAAGAGAGGTTGAGCAGGGCACACTCGGTAGCATTGATTTGAGAATCATGCATGATATTGATGAATAAGAATACCTTTTGAGGATGCGCGCACCAAAGAACTATCCAGGGTTCGCTACCAGACATGTCGGGTTTCGGCTTATAACCGATAGATGAGCTCATTGGCTGTAGGGCAGGCATGCATCATTTGTATTTGTATGTATTGATTGGGTGTGCATCTTGTATTTGGCTTGCCTTGTTGAATAATTGTATCTATAAGCTATTTGAGCTAATTGCTTTAACTATTCTCTCTATTTGTGTATTATTTGTATTGTTTTGTCTATGTTTGAACAACTGAGAGATTTCTTATGTTAGCGGTGGTGATATTGAGGATTGTTCCTGATGTGGTGATTGGAGGTTTGTGAAAAACTTAGGATAAATAGATAAAGGGTAAAGTATATTTTTTGTCCCTGAAGTTTGATAAAAGTTTCAAAAATACTCCTAAGTTTTATTTTGTTTCAATTTTGTCCCAGAAGTTTTCGATTTGCATCAAATATACCCTTGACGGCTAATTTTTCAAAAAATTTAAGACCAATTCAACAACAATTTCATAAGAACAACCCTCAACACAAACAAATCAAGCATAATTTTCATGCATTATTGTTAAATTGGTCTTAAATTTTTTTAAAAATTTAGCCGTCGAGGATATATTTGATGCAAATCGAAAACTTTTGGGACAAAATTGAAATAAAATAAAACTTAGGAGTATTTTTGAAACTTTTGTCAAACTTCAGGGACAAAAAGTATACTTTACCCATAGATAAATTAGAATCTCTCAGATTAGTTGTCATTTTCTAGTTTAGTGAGAACCCTAGACTTAGATCAATGAAACTTTGAAGATTAAGATTGCTTAGAGAGTTTCTGTTATCTTATATTGTATCGATTCAGCACTTTTACCCTAATGGAAACCCGATGGTTTAGGTTCCCACCAATATATTGTTTCTGTTTTTTCAGATGCAGGTCCCAGCGCTCCTCAGTGAGCGGGGGTTTTATCTGGAAGATGGCGCAGAAGACTTTTTGCTTCTGTTTTTGTTTTAGATTCTCTCCTTCTTTTGAAAAAAATTATATGATGTATTCATTTTGAAAACTTGTCTTTAGAGGCTTTTGATGTATATGTGGAGAGATAAGTTATGTATATCAAACTATTTTACTGTTGTAACTCTAGCCGGCCTAATCTTCACAGGCTGAGACTAGTAGATATTTATATATACTTATATATGTCTCTTTATCCTTATTCTTTCTTCAAACTTTTAATTATCTACCTTTTCCGATGCGCTTATGTATGGTACCGAGTGTGAACGATTGGCGAATTGTCATTTATCCGAGGTTTAAATCCTTTTATTTACAGGCTTCTAGCTTAATATCTCTTTCTATACATAAGTATTTATATCTCAACTTTGTGTCGTAGCACCGAACCATCACTGAAATATGACTTAAGTATAAGACAATTGAATGATAGGGTGTTATAGCAATAATGCTATCTTCAACTTTGAGGATGTCTGGTCCGTGGAGAGAATTGCATTTGCGTCTCAGCATATGGCTCATGGATGGTAGACTTGTCTCTAAAGCTCTTCTACCCTCTTGAAGCGGTATTCTTTTAAGACTTGGGAACCCCGAGGAATGAATGGGCGAAGGTTTATTGTGATGCTAGTCTTGTTCAGAGCAATAATAGAGCCAGTTTTGGTTGTGTTCTCCGTGATGAAATTGGTGGCTGGGTGAAAGGCGTTGTTGGAAAGCTCTCTGGTGGCTCCGTTCTCCGTTGTAAACTAGTAGCGATTTGGAGAGATCTCCTTCTTGCCCGTGAGTGTGACTATCAGCATATTGTTTGTGAATCTAATAGCCTCAATGCCTTTATCTTGGTTTTTTCTCAGATTGCCGAGGCAAGTCGGTCGAATGTCGCTGATCTTCTAGCACGAATTGCTGACCTTATTCATTTGGAGTGGTTCATTTCAATGTTGTTCCTAGAAAATTAAATTATGTGGCTGATAATCTTGCTAGATTAGGGGTTAATGGCTTAGTTGACTCTATGGAATGGTTTGCCCCGCCAGATGAGGTTTGGGAGCCTGTGACCATGAAAGCGGTGGCCCTGTGTGATCATCCTTTGGCTTGTGTTTTTTTTGTTAATACTTAAAGTGGTCCTTGAACTTGCAATTGAGTCTCAATGTCGTCCCTGAACTTAAAATTTCCCTAAATTTGTCCCTGAACTTAACAATGGTCGTCTCTGAAATACTCTTCGATGACGAAATAATGACGTAGTTAGACGGAGGCCACACTAGAAGCCACGCTTGACTGGTAAAACATCGTTGTTTTATTTTTTGCGCCCAAATAGAATATAAACGACTCCGTTTAGAGTATTTTGAGGGATTTTAACATGTTGGAGTTAAAACTCCTCAAAATACCCTAAAAGACGACGTTTATGTTCTATTTTGGCGCAAAAAATGAAATGACAACATTTTACTAATGCAGCATAGCTTTTAGCGTAGCCTCCGTCCATCACATCATTATTCTATCACCGAAAAGTATTTCAGGGACGACCATTGTTAAGTTTAGGGACAAATTTGGGACAATTTTAAATTCAAAAACGACATTGAGACTCGACTGCAGGACCACTTTGATTATTAACTTTTTTTTTTCTTTTTTTGTATCTCTACCAAAAACTGTAAAAGATATTTTGCATGCATGATCTATTGGTTCTAATATTGTTATTGGTTTAGGGTTAGAAAGCAGTGAATAAATTTGGCCAAGGTTCTTGAAACATAAGAAGAATACTTCTCGGATTTTGAACATTTATCAAATATTTTTCTTCAAATTTAATTAATTTTATGATTCCGAAAATGTTTAAATTCCCAATATTAACAAAAAGAAGAAAATACGAATGAATATTTTCCTTTTCATTAGAATTTTAGTCAAAAGAGAAAAATTGATTAAACGAATAGCCTAGAGGTGAGTGGGAAATGGAATTGAGAAGGGTGTCTGACTCTAACTCCGTGAATAGAAGTAAGCAAGTGGAAGGGAATCCAAACAAGCAAGCAAAGGATCTCTGGTCCCTACATAAAACTCCAAACTCCAAAACCCGGTTCTCATATCAGCCACCAGACACAACGCCTTCTACGTGTACAATTCCACAACCACTTTTATCATTTAACTAATCTTTTCTTCTTTTACTTCACCAAATCTAAAAAAAATCATTCACATCACCACTATCACCACAATCCACAGCCACAATATAACTCTAACTACGCAAAAAATCATACTCTTCTTTCTTCTCTCTTCCATATACCCTTATCTCCCACAAACCAAACCAAAATGGGTCCAATCGTGTTAACTCAGCTGGCCACCGGTCTCAGCGTCCTGGCCGGAGCGGTTCTCGTCAAGTCTGTCATGGACAACAACCCCAACACCATGGCCGGATCCTTCCCTCGCTGCCCTTCTTGCAACGGAACCGGCCGGGTCACCTGCATCTGTTCCCGTTGGTCCGATGGCGACGTAGGGTGCCGAACATGCGCCGGTTCTGGTCGCATGGCTTGCAGCAGTTGTGGTGGAACCGGAACAGGCCGACCGATACCCGCTAGAATTGCGGTAAGGCCTACGAACCGTCCCCCTCCCAGCTGAGTGAACCGGTTTGGTGTTATTTTTGTTTTGAATTATTCCTGTTGTTCGTTTCTCATCCGAAATGAATGGAATATGTTATTATATTTGATGTAATATATTATATGATATGATGGATGATGATTGTAAGACACAGAGGGGGCGATTATTAGTTTATACAATCGCTATAACAATACACTGTAATTACTAATTGGTTTTATCATTATAAAAGTTTTTACATTTTATTCGAAAATGGGAATTTGTTGTGCAAGTGTTGGCCTCTGTCCTCTGATTATTAACTGAAGCTGAGCCCATTATTTTGGTTGTGGATTGGAATATGGAAGGGGATTATTTTAATGTGATGTGTCAAGTATGTTATGATACTTGGAGTGATGTGCAAGGTTCGGAAAATTAGTTGGCATGAAACATGCTTAGCTACCTTAAATTAAAGGACAGAGCTTTTTCCATTTGATGCTTATGCTATCAATTTCACTTAGCATGTTTTTCCTTTAACTTGCATTGGTCAATCCTAGAGTTAATAACCGATCAATAAACAGTAGTCCGTTGTATGTCGAAGGAGAAATTTCTTGTCCAATTACTGAAAGTACTACATTAATGTTGTTCAGTTATATGACACGTGAAAAATGGTTGAATCGTTTCATAATGAAATTTCACATAAACTAAATGTACTGTGTTACTTAATAGTACTGTAGAAAGCACCTACATATGAAGAACCAATCAGAGTTACTTGTACATGGAAATCGGTCGGCAAGTTCAACTCAAACAATATTGCACGTTTAAAATTTGAATGAGTGTGTGCAATTGCTATGTAGGACATGTTAAGAATGTGCATGCATACAGCATACGGTGCTGATTGCTGAGTCAGTTGATAGCTCCATTTGTTCATATTGTTGCTTGGTGTGTGCATATCTTTTACTTCACACCGAGTGGATCATGATTTTTCAAAGTGGCTCACTTGCCCAAGGAATCTGCTTTCTCCAATTTTTGTCCGTGCTTCACATTTCTTCCTCAAGTCCCATTCATCTGTCTATCTAAGGAATCGACTCTGGTGTCTCTCTTAATGAGCTTGTGTTACGTGTTTTAGGTCAGAGCTCCTCTTTGCCAATCAGTTTCCCTTGCCAGGCGGTTACTGGTTTAGGGTAAAATAACAGAGTTAGAGGAAGAGGTAAAGTGACAATTAGAGGCAGGGTAAGTTTAGAATTTTGAAAAATTGTGAAGACATATTGGTCCAAACACATACTCCTCATGGTATGCAAGTGTTGATGTCTTGGATATTCTAACTAAATATATATTTTTAAAATTTTATCAATTATAACTAAATGTAATGCAGAAATATAAAAATAACAATACAGTTAGGTTACAAAGCGTTTTTTTAACCAAGTCATTGCGTAGTTATTTTTCTTTGTACATACGTAGATGCTGTTTCTTCTTCTTTCTCCTTATTCGTTATTGTTATCGTCTCGTCTTCTTATGTGCACTTTTTTCTTCAACGTCATTGTCATCGTCACTATCAGGGCCAAAGCTACCTATTATGGACGGAGGCAAAGACTTCCCCAAAAAACAAATTAATTTACAAAAATAATAAAAAATAAAAGAGTGTCCCCTACAAAAATGTTTGGCCTCCCCTTTTGAAAAATATATGGCTTTTGGTAATTTTCATTCAAGAAGTAGGTATAGTGAAAAATAATTTGAAATTAGTGTGTAACTTGGGCCATGGGCCATATACTTAGTTAAAAAAAAGTCTTAATCCATATTAAAAGTGAAGAGAATCTGAAACTGCAACAACAAGCCAACAAATCACTTCTTCAATTCTTCTCTCTTTTTTCAAATTGAAAACAAAACATCACTCCGTATTTCTATTATCATTACAACTTACAAGATAGCAAATAGTTTTTTGTCTTTCATTATTATCTCTCATTCTATTTTTTGTAAATTATTTTTTTATTTATTTTTTTGAATAATTTATGTATTTATTTATTTATCTAGTTTATAATCTTATAATAATATTTTAAGTTTTTGAAAGAAATTAAAAATGATAATCATGTAATTATAATGTTATCCTAGCATATATTGTTTTAATTTTTTTCTCTCATTATTAATTGTTTGTGACATTGATATTATTGATTTACAAAAAATAAAATTAATTGAGTTTAGTTAAGTTGCATAATGTTTATCTTATTATCTATGTAAATCTTCAATTGTAGAAATTTAGTTCAATCATGGAAAAGATGAAAATAATAGACACTTTCTTTAAAAAGACTAGTCAGAAGAGTGAAGATGTTTCTAATATTGTTACATCAACACCAACCTCTTTAATACTTTAGGCATCAAACATGAATACTTTAGTTCCTCAACAAGATAGTTTAAAGTCAAAGCGCCCATGACGTAATCCTGAAGAAATGGAAGTATGTCATTTGGTAAGAGATCCAGGAATTCGACCAATGATTTGGAAGTTTCATCCAAGTAAAAGAGATGAACTTCGTCGAGCTTATCTTAAAGTTGGACCAAATCAACCAATACTTGATAATTATCCATTCTCGGGCGATACAAGTCATCGTCATCGTTTTCAAGCTTCTTGGTTTGAACTATACCCTTCATGGTTAGAGTATTCTATTGAAGATGATGCTGTATATTGTTTATCATGCTACCTATTTGCTATGGAATCTTCAATCAATACAGGTTCAAATACTTTCATTGAAAACAACTTCAAAAATTGGAAGAAGATAAATAGTGAAAAAGATTGTCCTCTTTTGAATCACATTGATAAAGGTCTCAATTGGTTCCATCACAAGGCAACGAAATCATGTGATGATTTGATGAAGCAATCACAATATGCTGATACACTTATGAAACGACAAACATCAAAGAAAATTGAGAATAATTGACATAAACTTGGAGCATCTATTGATTGTATTAGATGGTTGACTTTTCAAGGTTGCACTTATAGAGGCCATGATGAAAGCTCGAGTTTAGATAATCGAGGTAACTTTATTGAATTGTTAAAGTTTTTGGGTTCTTACAACAGTAGTGTTTAGAACCTTGTTTTGGAAAATGCTCCTAGATTTGCTAAATATACTTCAAGTGATGTTCAAAAAGCAATTCTACAAGTTCTTGCTATAATGGTGAAAAACTCAATTAGAAAGGATATTGGAGATTCCAAATTTTGTATCATCATTGATGAAACTCGTGATGAATCTAAAAAAGAGCAAATGGCTATTGTTTTGAGATTTGTTGATGTGGATAGTTTTGTTCGTGAACGCCTCTTTGATCTTGTACATGTTAGTGATATTAGTGCTTTGACTTTGAAAAAAGAATTGGTGTCTGTGATTTTTATTTATAATCTCTAAATTAAAAATATTCGAGGTCAGGGGTATGATGGTGCTAGCAATATGAGAGGGAAATGGAATGGTTTACAAGCTTTATTTCTCAATGATTGCCGACAAGCATATTATGCCCATTGTTTTGCTCATAGATTGCAATTAGCACTGGTGGGTGCTTCAAGAGAAGTACTGCAAATTCAAGAGTTTTTCACACAATTGACTACTATTGTCAATATTGTCGGTGCATCTTGTAAATGACATGATCAACTACAAGAAGCTCAAGAAATTAAAAATACAAAATTGATTGCCAATGATGAGCTAGAAACAAGTCAAGGTGCAAATCAAACGGCCACTTTACAAACAGCTGGAGATACAAGATGAAGTTCTCACTTTCATTCTATTTGTAGCTTGATAAGAATGTTTGTAGTTACTCATACTATTCTTAATAAAATTATTGATGATGGTACAATTTTTGCTCAAAGAGGTGAGGCTTATAGTGTTGATAAAGTGCTATCCTCGTTTAAATTTGTTTTTTCGTTACATTTGATGAAGAAAATTATGGGGATTACTAATATTTTGTGCCAAGCTTTACAACAAAAATTTCAAGATATTTTAAATGCAATGCATATTGTTTCCATATCAAAATTACTTCTTCAAAAATTGAAGAATAATGGTTGGTGCAATTTACTTGAGATTGTTAAGAAGTTTTGTGAGAAACATGAAATTAATATCCCTGATATGAGTACACAATACACGATTGCAAGAGGTCGATCTCATCAACCAAAAATAATAATTGAGCATCATTATCGAGTAGATGTATTTTTGGCAGCAATTGACTCTCAAATACAAGAGTTTAATAGTAGATTCAATGAGAAAACTATGGAGCTTTTGAATTTAAATACTGCTTTTTGGACCCTAAGACAATTTTAAGTTGTTTAATATTCAGAAAATATGCAAGTTAGCTGAAAAGTTTTATCCTTCAAAATTTTCTAATCATGAAAAGATTCTTTTAAATGTTCAATTGCAACATTATGTATTTGATATACCGAATCATCTAAAAGATGTTGGGACACTTTCTGAATTATGTCAAAGATTGAAAGAAACAGGAAAATCAAGAACTTATCATTTGGTTGATAGACTGATTTGCAATGTCTTGACTCTTTCAGTATCTACAGCAACAACAGAAAGAGCTTTCTTGGCAATAAAAAATTGTTAAAACAAGGCTTTAGAGTAAAATGGCAAACGACTTTCTTGCAAATAATTTAGTCATTAACATTGAGAAAGAAATTGCAGCTACTTTCAATACAGATTCAATAATAGATGACTTTGAATCAAGAAAAAAACGTTGAGCTCAATTGTCTATGTAAGATACAAATTTTAATTCATTTCAGCTCTAGTAATATTATTATTAATTTTTTCATTACATAAGTTATGGTAGTGATTTAAATTATTTACATGAAGCATAATACATTTTTTAATAATTTTGCAGAAATCATCTTAAAAGGAATTGAATAGTATTTGAAGATTTTAAAGACAAGTATGCAACAACCTAGATTTACAATATTTGAAGTTAGTTTTGAGATATTTGTATCTAATTATTTTAATATACGATATGTTCAATTATCTTATAAAAAGTAAATTCTAAGTCTTAATTGTTATTTTCAATTAAAATTATATATATAGTTATTTTTAATTTTTTTGTTAAAATAAAAAACTAAAAAAATTTGCCCCCTGCTAAATATTGTCTAGCTTTGTCCCTGGATATGATTATTGTTTGGTAAGGACGTGGGTTTTGTCCTACTTGCATGATTGATAAAACACTTGCGCCTAGCAAGGATGATGGTTTGTCCCGCTTATTCAATGCTCTGGTGGAGATGTGGGGATGGTGATTTTGTTCTGCCCACATTCTTTCTGATCGTAAGGGTGGCCAGGCACGCAATCTCTAGATTAACTAGCCTCCAAGAGAAGGTGACAGGCACTCTCTCTCTAATACTAGCTTGTGATAAGTTTGGGATATTTCTCTTAGGGATGCACGACAGAAAGACCATATCGGGTTAGCTACAGGATGTGTCAGGTCTGACAATGTAATTGACACATGAGTTCATGACCAGTAAGAAAGGCATACATTTGTTTGGGTGCGCATTTTATTGTTGTGTTGTGCTTATGTGATTTATCTGATTATGGACTACGTATTATGTGCTTTATATATGTGCTTGTTTGTGTGATTTGATTGTTTGACTTGATTATGATTGCTGGTGGATGAAGGTGATAGAGGTTGAGGCGGATTGAACTCGGTATTGCCCTTAGACTCCAGTTTATGTGTTGAATATATAGAAAAGAGATATGGTAGTTTGTTGGGTAGAAAACTGTTAGGCGCATCTTTGGTCTCGACAGAAAAGATTTAAAAAATTCGGTTTACTTTTTCGAATCACACTTGACTAAGAGATATTTGTATACGAAATTATATATAAGTAAGTGAAAATGATTTGAAAATAAAGAAAATAAAGACCGCAAACTTTTATAAGATAAACTTTTTTAAGATGTGCGTTGACCAGGTGTATTTATTTCTATTACTTTTGTGGCATTTTCTTTTCCTACTGAGGATCATATGGTTTGGTTCTCACCTCCCTATATCCAATATTTTTCAAGAAAATAGATGAAGAAAGGAAGCCTTGGACGTGAGTTAATTGTTTTATTATCTTAGATGTTTTTCCTTGCTCTTTTTATTTTATGTTTTGTAAAGAGGGATAACAACTGTAGCTATATAATATATATTTGTATATTACTTGTATAAACTATTCTTATAAATAAAGAATATTACCATGATGTGGTTAAACCAAGTATCCTTTCCAATAATGTCCAGTATTTTTTAGAAGAGTTCATTCCCATCACAACGTCCTTAACTTCATCAAAGGAGACAGGGAAGGATAAGCACAATTTAGCTTGTTGACCTGACTGTGGAAGAAGAATATCATTAAGAGGGTCAAAATACACATTATCAGTAGAACAAAAGAGGGACTTGAAAAAATTATTACCTTCCTATTTAATGACATTGGGCTAAGTTTTCCACTCTCCATTAATAAAGAGCCCATGAAATTTATTACGCTTCCTTCTAATAATGGTTTGGAGGTGGAAGAAACGGGTATTCTGGTCACTAAACTTCACCCAATGCTCTCTGGATTTTTGATACCAAAGATGTTCTTCTTGTATTAAGACTGTATTATATTTCTCAATAAGAGCTTGCTCTTCTAATCTCCAAGCAAAAACACCAGTCTTCTCCAAGGCAATCTGTACATTAAATAACAACAACAAAGCCTTGTCCCACTAGGTGGGGTTGGCTACATGAATCAAACGACGTCATTGAACTCTACCATGTATCATGTCTATAGAGAGACCGTTTACATGTAGATCTCATTTGACCACCTCATGGATGATCTTCTTATGTCTTCCTCTACCTTTCACCCCTTGTCCATCTTCCATCTCATCCACCTTCCTGACTGCATGTTCTGTTGGTTTTCTTCTCACATGTCTGAACCACCTGAGCTACGATTCTACCATCTTTTCCACAATAGATGCTACTCCAACCCTCTCCCTTATATCTTCATTCCTTATTCTATCCAATCGCGTATGACTACTCATGCATCCCAACATCTTCATCTCTGCCACACTTAGCTTATGTTTGTGCTCCCCTTTGGCCGCCCAACACTCTGTACCATAAAGCATAGCCGGTCTGATAGCAGTGTGATAGAATTTACCTTTAAGTTTTAAAGGCACTTTTTTTGTCACATATAAAACCAGATACACTCTGCCATTTTGACCAACCTGCTTGGATCCTATGATTTACATCTTGTTCAATCTCTCCATTATCCTGTATGATGCACCCAAGATACTTAAAACTCTTCCCTACATAGGATGTTATCTCCAATCTTCACCTCTATATTAGAGTTTTTCCTTTGCAGGCCGAACTTACATTTCATATATTCCGCCTTGCTACGGCTTATGCGCAGACCATACACTTATAGAGCTTCTCTCAATAACTCTAACTTCTTATTTAGGTCATCCCTTGACTCTTCCATAAGGATGATATCATCGACAAAAAGTATGCACCATGGTACAGGCTCTTGGATATGCTCTGTGAGTACCTCCAAGACTAATGTGAAAAGGTATGGACTTAAGGATGATCCCTGGTGTAATCCTATACCAATAGAAAATTCCTCTGTCCCACCACCTTGAGTCTTCACACTAGTTGTGGCCTCATCATACATGTTTTTAATTGCACGAGTATATGCGATCCTTACTCTCTTCTTTTCTAAAACCTTCCATAAGACCTCCCTTGACACCTTATCGTATGCTTTTTCTAAATCAATAAACACCATATGCAGATCCTTTTTATTACTATGATACCTTTCCATCATCTTTCTTAACAGGTATATTGCTTCAGTGGTAGATCTACCTGACATAAAACCAAACTGGTTCTTTGTTAATTGTGTCTTTTGTCTCAGCCTCCGTTCTATCACCCTTTCCCATAACTTCATGGTATGACTCATGAGTTTGATCCCTCTATAGTTTTTGCAACTTTGTATATCCCCTTTATTCTTGTAGATAGGTAATGTTCATACCCTGACCCGAGAACGAGGTCTGGGCCAACAAAAGGGTAAAAAGGCCAACTTTCTAGGAGAGTCCTCCTACCTCCACCGACCTCTTTAAGGAGGTCGAGTATCAACCAATAGGCCCAAAAGGGCCCAAAACAGCGAGGTCACCGCCCACTAAAAGGCAATTACCAAAATATAAGATCCTACTAATAGATATAAGATAAGATAAAGACTTCCTCCCTAAAGGAGGTCATCAATTCTACTATAAATACACTGGAGCCCCCAGGTATAACACACGTTCTAATCTACTAAAAGCTTGCTTAAAGCCCTTGCTAACTTAAGCATCAGAGTCTCTTGCAGGTACCACCACCCAACCCCTCACGAGGAGCTCAGATAGACAACACCTCAACACCAACAGGTCAGACACTGACGCTCGAAGAGGACCCGGACCTCACATCCGGCCCGGACTCAATGTTTCAGGTAACCCTCGGAATATTGGCGCCGTTGCCGGGGACCTGGAGGTCATCCCACACCTATGGCGGACAATCAACCAAAAGACAAACACATTGCGTCTGACTCAGAGGAAGGGGCACAGACAGAGGACCATAACGTTGTACTCCCCCCTCCACCACCATACCACGGAAAAAATACCCATGAAAACTCCCATCCGAAGAAAACTCACTCTGACGCACGTCACCCCGAAAAGGAAAAACACCCCCAAATAACAGAGATATTGGACTTAGTCTGCGAACAGCAAGACCGCCTGAGGCAGCTTGAGCACGAAGCAAAGTGACAGTGAGAAGCCGAAAGGGAGCTAAGAAGAGAGGCTCAGAAGCGTAGAGAGCTAGAAGAAAAACTCCAAAAGATGAAAACTGACCTCCGCAATCAGACCACACACCCTAACAAGGACGAAAGTCCACTAGGAGGCCGGGACCCGTTTACCGAAGAGATTATGAGAGCAAAAGCCCCCAAAAACTTTAAATCACCTGACATTGACCTCTATGACAGGACGACTAACCCAAGCCACCACCTCAGCAACTTCAGAAGCTGAATGTACCTCACTGACGACTCCAATGCAACCCGTTGCAAAGCTTTCCCCACCACCCTCACTAAGGCAGCAATGAAATGATTTGACGGCCTGCCCCCAGGTCGGTCGCCAGCTTTGACGACCTCGCTAGGAAATTCCTAGCCAGATTCTCCATTCAAAAAGACAAAGTCAAGCATGCCCCAAGCCTACTGGGAATCAAACAAGGAGACAGGCCAGGGAGAGTCTCCAAGACTACATGGAGAGATTTAATAAAGCCTGCATAGAGAATTATCAAGACACCAACCTGAATGCAAACGAAAAAAAAGGAGCACGTCAAACAGCAAAAGAAACGAACGATCCCCTCCAAAGAGAAAGCCCCCAAAAATCCAAGAAAGGATCTTGGAGCTAAAACACTCGAGGAAGAAACAAAAAGAAGATTTGTTGGCAAAAGAAACGGAAAGAAAAGGTGTCGAGAGAATGAAGAAACACAAGTATCGCAGAAAATGAAAAAATGAAGGAATCTACGGATTCTTAAAGAAGATGAAGGAAGGAAAACCGAAATGGCAAAAAGAAATAAAGGCCCAATCAATGAGCCTTAAAAGCACTCACTGAAAATTGAGGAAACTATCACACGATTTTAGGCGAGCATTTAAAACAGAAACAAACGTTTCGAATTTCAAAATTAAAAGGACCAAGTCGCTCGACCTATCCAAGGAAGACACGTCCAACACCACATGCTCGAGCATGACCTAGGAAAAGATCGAAGCTCAAGCATGGGCGCTGTTCATACCCTGACCCGAGAACGAGGTCTGGGCCGACAAAAGGGTAAAAGGGCCGACCTTCTAGGAGAGCCCTCCTACTTCCACCAACCTCTTTAAGCAGGTTAGGTATCAACCAATAGGCCCAAAAGGGCCCAAGACAGCGAGGTCACCGCCCACTAAAAGGCGATTACCAAAAGATAAGATCCTACCAATAGATATAAGATAAGATAAAGACTCCCTCCCTAAATGAGGTCATCAATTCTACTATAAATACACTAGAGCCCCCAGGTATAACACACGTTCTAATCTACTAAAAGTCTGCTTAAAGCGCTTGTTAACTTAAGCATCAGAGTCTCTTGCAGGTACTACTACCCAACCCCTCACGAGGAGCTCGGATAGGCGGCACCTCAACACCAACAGGTCAGACACCGACGCTCAAAGAGGTCCCGGACCTCACATACGCCCGGACTCAACGTTTCAGGTAACCCTCGGAACAGGTACCAAGGTGCTCTTTCTCCACTCATCTGGCATCTTCTTAGGCCTTAAAATCTCATTAAAAAAACTTGGTTAACTAACTGACGCCTCTCTCTCCAAGACCCTTCCAAACTTGAATTGGGATATTATCGGGTCCTACTGTCCTGCCATTTTTTATCCGCTTTAGAGCCTCTTTTACTTCAAAGTCTCGAATCCTTCAATAGTAGTCGAAGTTTTGATCTTCTTCCCTCGTGCATAACCGACCAAGGCTTGGAATAGTCTTCTGTCCTTCATTAAATAACTCGTAGAAGTAGCTCTTCCACCTTTCATTGATCTTCTCCTCTTGAGCCAACACCTCCCCATCTTTATCATTTATGCACTTAACCTGATCCAAGTCTCTCGCTCTTCTTTCACGTCTCTTTGCGATTCTATATATACATTTTTCTCCTTTTTTCGTGCCTAAGGACTGGTAGAGATCCTCATATGCTCTTGTTCTTGCTTCACTTATAGCCACTTTTGTTTCTTTCTTAGCCGCCTTATATTTTTCCCAATTATCTGCATTGCGGCACAAAAACCACTCTTTAAAGCACACCCTTTTTGCCTTTATCTTTTCTTGTACACTCGCATTCCACCACCAGGACTCATTGTCTCTTGGTCCTATCCCTCTAGATTCACCAAAACTCTCTTTTGCTATTTTTCTAATAACTTCTGCCATCTCTTTCCACATTTCCTCTGCGCTTCCGTTCCCATCCCACTTTGCCTATTCTTCTACCCATTTTAGGAAGCTTCTTTGTTCCTCACCTTTCATCTGCCACCACCTTGTCCTTGGGTTCTTCGTATGATGTCTTTTTCTCAACTTTTGCTCAACGCAAAAATCCAAGGCAATCTGTACATTATTAATTTTTTTTCTCAATCTCTCTTTTCCTAGCTAAAATATTACTAAACACTTTTTTATGGAAGTGAGAGGCATTGAACAACAGCAAAAGAGGAAGTAACATTCGGTGAACCCTTAAGCCAAGATGTCTTAACTATTTTGGGGAAGGCTGGATGCCTGGATGAGTGGCCCAAGCCGCTTGGGAGCGGAAAGGGCGATTACCATTCCTCGACATGGGTTGGCCTTGACAGCGGATAAGGAGGGGGCAATGATCAGAGTGCAATCTATTCAAAACCTCCGTATAAGTTTCGGGAAAAAGAAGGCGCCAATCTGTGTTAGTTAAAGCCATGTCTGGCTTTATGGCCACGTTCTGAATGACCTTGAACTCTGTGGAACCAAGTAAAACTCTTGACAAAAGCCCCCATATCGAAAAGATTGCAGGCATTTATAGTTGTCTGACAAAGACTAGCACACCTATCACAATTTGAATTAAATGATTCAAGAAAGCCAAACTTCTTCTTAAATGGGGATTTTCATACACTGCGTTACATCTCCACTTTTGTGAACCATGAATGATGTCAACACTAACACATTGCTCATGAATATCCACAATTGAAAACTGGAGATTAGGCATTAAAGAAAGAAAACCACACCCCACCACTATGATCAGAAGCTTCAGCTATACCAATAGAACAATAGCCAAGTTTTTCCAGAATAATTTCAATCTCTCAAACTTCACATGGGTCTTAAGCACAATAAAAAAAGATGGATGAAATTTTTTCACAAGTTTTTTATAATGTACTCGAGTCATTCTATTAGATATTCCTCTCACATTCCACACAATTAAATTAAAATCACTATCCATGAGAAACACATAAGAAAGAAAAAGAGGAGTCAATTTGTAGCTAAGCTGCTATGCCATGTCAGCTACAGCATCGCTGACCTTAGTAAACTATTTATCACTATCATTATTGATTATGTTAAGCACTTCAACTTCCGAAAAAATTGTACTAACAACAGGTGAATTGTGCAACGATCGGGCAAATTGGATTGTTTGATCACAATACCCCCTTTAACAACTCCCTCTCTAGAAATTGGCTTACATGTAGAAGCCTTGAGAGCATAATTGGGTTTTTTCTTATTCATAGAAGGAATACTATGATTTTTGGGTTTAAGAAAAGTGGGTCTAAGTTCATATCTACTAATTTTAACATTGCCCACCTTTTTCTTACCTTTTTCTTTGTAACAATAACCCCATCATTTGTTCCCCCATGCATAATGTTTTTGAAGGTTATCAATAGTCTAGAGAAGGGAAATTGAATCTATGACCTATTTTAAATTTGTACACTTTTAACCTCAAACTGAATTAGATCAGAATTGCTGTTGATTCTACAAAGTTGATAATACGGGAGATAATTTAGTTTTGTCTCTTTACGATAGATCAAGAATGAAGCAAGCAAGTTACTTTGAGTTGTTGTGACTTCTGTGAGACTGTTTAACCAAGAGACAAATTTATTTTATCTCTTATCGAATGAAAAACAGAAATAAAACAGAGAGAAAAAATGACACAGTCATATATCCTAGTTCAACTACTTTGTGCAATGTAGCTTACATCCAGTCTCCACCATAATTATGGTAGAATTTTCACTATCTTTCTTTAAGATTACATACACTAATTTTCAATGACTCAATCCAATCCTATCGGGAACAAACCAAACTTCTACCCAAGCTTGATTTGACTAAGTTCATTCCTAGACTTTCAACCACTAAGTGCCCACCCAATTTAGTAAGAAAATTCTCTCAGAATCATAAATATAAAACAAAAATACATACAACAGAATTTGAAATAATTTTCTGACTTTTCTTCAACATTACTCTATTTGCCTTTTCTCTCAATAACTTTTTCTAATTCCTCACATAATGCCCATTTCCATTAATAAGAAACAAAGAAAGATAAAAATTGAAGAACAGAAAATTCAATGTAAAACCAAAACGAAGAAGAAGGTTTAGCTCGAAAGTTATGAAGACCCAAACAGTGTGCTCACTTACTTTTTTCAATTTTTGGCCATTTACCCTTTAAAATAAGAGCAAAGCTTCAAAAATTTGAGTTTGATTGAACACCTTTGATTTTGTTCTTCTTTCCTAAAAATAGAGCAGAAATGCAGAGAAGAGATGGGACAGCAGCAGTGAGTCATGGATAATAGAGTTGGCTTGAATCCTTAACTAGCTGCTTCTCTCTCTTTCTTTTTCTTTGACTTTAAAAATATAAATCATTGATTCATTCTTTGGCCTCAATTTTAATTGTTACCTTTGATTTACAATAGAGATACACAACCTCCATTTTCTTCTTCTTACCCGAAAGGTACATGCAGGAAGAAGGCAGTTTCAACAAGATAGAATGGTAGTACAAAGATGAAATTGCTATACTGATTCTTCTTCTAATTCAACCTTTGATTTGATTTTTGTTTTTGGCTTCAACTCTTAACTTTTTCCTCTCTTTTCTTTTCAAAGTCAAGACTTGGTGATTCACTTTTTTCTTAATGCTTGAATCCTATTTTAAACGTCTCTTTTTGCTTTTTGAAAGTTCTCTTTTCTTTCTTTCTTAAATTAGGGTTGATCACGTGGTTACCGTCAGAAGAGAGAAGAGAGTGTCTAGTTAGAGTGTTGGACATATTAGACATGGGCTAACAATGAAGATGAGTGTTGTTTATAGACTTTTAGGCCTGTTTTTGAATATATTAATTTTCTGCACAATAAACACATACATCATCTATATTTTAGACTTTTAACCCAAAAACTATAATATTAATCATCATCAAATTATTATTTTTATTTTTTCAAACTCAACAATTTTCATTAACATCCTCATGCATACTTGAAGGCACAAAACCCGAATTTACGTTAGGCATAGAATCAAATTTTTTATTCTTTCTAGATTTGAATGTATTCGAATTTTGAATCTCCACTGTTTCACCGTGTTGGATCTCAGCCGCTGATGCAGCATCATTCACCATCCCGGTTGCCGGAGCATGATTGTCAATGGAAGGTTGCTTCTCTTTTGACGATTCCAACAAAGTGAATTTCATTCTACAATCCCCTGCTACATGTCCATAGCATTTGCAAGAGTACAAATAAGATCTAAACTTTCACATTCAACATTAAAAGTGCACCCATCCACTAGAATCTCAGAAACAACTAGAAACCCCAAATCAATCTCCACACATGCATGAGCAAATCTCCCCCTCTTTGCAGCCTTCGTGGCCAAATCTATCTTGATCGGCTTGCCTACAGTTGAAGCAATGCATAGCATAGCTCTTGATAGTAAAGAATATTTAGTCCCGTAATACGAATCCAAGCTAATGTAGTGTCAAAAGAAGCCTCATTGAGGCAGAAGGAAAGAGACTAAGGTTTAACTGCTAAAATCCATGAACCACCCAAAAGAATCTTCTCCCTATCCTCAAGTAAGTCGTCACACTTGATCAAAAAATAACCATAACCAACGTCCATGACTTCATACCCACCTCGTAGTTTCCACACATATTTGAGTTTGAACACAATAGCTGAATAGCTCAGAGTCTTACCAAAAACTTTTACTAATATAGTCCCTACATATGGTTTAGCTAATACCTTGAGAGCTTCTTTAAAGAAACTGACACTCGGAGACTTGGGATCCGCTTACTTGCTAACAATGGTAGCCAAACAACTACCAACAAGAGAACAATCCATGATCAGAAATTTTAGCTGAGAAGCCTCCACCAAAAAGACACTTTTAAATCCTTGAGAAAAGATCCCTCCTTAACACCAGATGCACCTTCCCCAACACTCTCCCCCTTATCTCTCCTTCCGACTAGGTCCGACCCCTCACCGTGTTTCTCTGGCTCATGATCCCTCTCGTTGACAACCCCGCTCTCTCCGCCGCTCATGGCTATCCCGAATGCCGATTATCTTTTGCAGTTATACCAACACTACATTAAAAATGTCATTAATTTTGTCGTATCAAGTATTCAATTGTTTATTAAGACCGTCTTAAAAGATCACAAGAGACGCTAGGAGTTTAATGACCTCATTCTTTAATATTGTTTGTTAAATTAAGGTGCATTTCCTTATATTTTAAAAGCTATAAGCTATAATTATCAACAAGTATAAAAACCTTATCTATTTCATCAAGATAACGTGGGTTAAATTTAAACCAACAAAACATTTTAATTTGAAAGTTTAGGTTCCAAAATATGGGTTATTAGAGGCATTGACAAGAAAGAAAGAAGAATGGCGTTGATGAGAAGCATGATTCGTTCGGCCATGGCTTTACAACCCTTGCTACCCCGGCCTTGTATCCTCACGCCCATTCACATTGCCTCTCGCCGCTTTCGTCCTCCGCAACCGCCTACCTCTTGCTCTCACCATGAATCGACGCCGTCTCACGACCATCAAGAACCTTCCGGTAATTTCAACATAAATTCATTATGCAGCTTTGTAATCGCATTATCAATTCAAATGTCTCCTGATTGGGATTGCAACAGAGGTATCCAAGAACGGTGGCACCCACGCTGATTACGATGAGTGGCTCGCATTGGATCAGAAGGTCAACTCGTATCCAAGTGTTCGAGGGTTCACCGCAATTGGAATTGGAGGTGATGATTTTGTGCAAGCCATGGTCCTTGCCGTTCAATCTGTCATCCAACACCCAATTCCTCAGGTTTTGTTTCTATTCTCTCTCTCTCTCGCTCACTCATCTTCTATTTTATAACTTTACTTATTTTTTTGCTGCTAAAACTACAACTTATAACAATATATTAATTAATTGAACTAGAAAACGAATATCAACTCTGTGTAGCTGTAATTATATGTTTCATGAGCACTGATTAGGAAATAGGGACTAACTGGTAATGCCCCTGCATGATGTAAGGCATTCTCATTGTGAAAACATCTTCAAGCTTGCCCAATGCCAATGTTAGCTCTGAAATGTCAATGGATCTCTTATGGTTTGTGATCAAAGACGAGTAAAAGTATCTAACTTCTTGTTGGCAGTTTCTTGACTGGGAGTTAACCAAACATTCCCACTATGTAAAGTCCCTAATATAGTCTAGGCCTTGGTTGCAACTTGCAACACTTCTCTCGCTTGCACTCTCTATGATGGTGTGGAACTTCTTGATTATCTTGAATGCACTTGTAAGTTAGCTTAAACTTCCTGGGCTTCGCTGGTTAACTCATGACTGGGATCTAGAAATGATTTTAGTTCTACAATCTTTGGATGAATGTGGTAAATGTTGAGATCTTCTGTCACAAGATAAACAAACTTTTAGGTGATACTTCAGTTTCCTTTCAATTGATACGATTACAACAGGGTAGCCAAAGTGATATGCTGTTGACAAATTATTTCTTGCTGTAGCTTGGTTGCTGACCTCTGGTATTACAAGCTGTTCACATCAATGATATTTCCTGGTTGACACACGAGAATGTTTGCAATGAATGTATATCACAATAATGAACACTATGGATCATAAATGAGGACTTGCAAATAGACTGAGTGCAAGTTCGGTTCCAACCGAGATTAGTCACATAAGAATATATGCCAAGCTTTAATAGATTTAACTTTAGTTATTAAATCTTGCAAGAGGGTGAGTTTTAGCACAACAGTAGGGTTGCCTTGTGATTTGGAGGCTTGCAGACTCAGATTTTGGAAAAAAAGTTTCTTTACTTTCAAGGATAAGGCTGTATTCGTTATCATTACCCTCCTCAAACCCTACCAAGTGAAAGCCTTGTTCCCTAAGAAACCCTGCTTCAATTGAGTTTTGCTACATGAAAATTGTGAAAAGTTGGATGATTTAACTCTTCTCAATATATTTTACCTTCACTTTTTGTCCAGCATTTGAGGAGGACTTCACAAATGCCATATAATGTTTGATCTGCATAACATTTGACATCATGTTTCAGGGATGTGTGAAGCAGAAGTCATCATCGGGGGGCAAATATGTATCTGTAAATATTGGACCCATTGAAGTTGTTTCCAGTGAGCAGGTCATTTTGGCTGTTCTTTCCTTTTCTCCCTTTCAATACTGGAAGAGTAAATATTCATAGCTTATTTTTACCTGGGTGGAGGGTAGGTTATGCTACGATGTAATGTGAATTTCAATTTATCTGATATTATGTTGTAGCTTGTAGGTTGAATCTTTATGCAATTAAGGCTGAGAGAATGTACCTTGATGTGGAATGTTGTATTTTTCAGGTCCAAGCTGTATATAATGCCATGAGAAGGGATGACAGGATGAAATACTTTTTATAATAAGTCAGATTCTATTTTTAGATATCAAGGTATGTCTAATCATGGCTGCTTTCTACTTAGGTCAATTTTATTCTCTAATTAACCCAGGATAACCAATACATATCCCTGTAGTAATCAGGATGAAAGTTGGTTATGTTTTTATATTCTCTGAAGATGTGGCACACCAACTGTATGACTTCCTAGTATTAGTTTTGATAGTATAATAGATATTGTTAATTCCCTTTTATTGATGACCTGGTTTTAGTTAAAACTATAAAAGAGCTTCTTTCATGTATAAATAACTGGATGTCATGTCATCCTGATATTTTTAGTATTTTTAGTAACTAATACATGTAAAAAGGGGGGGGGGGGTCTCTTTCACAGTTTCACTTTCACTAGTCTTCAACACTTACTATTTTTAGTAACTACTCAAATTTGAGTTTTTGTAAAATGAAAAATAGTTGTAGGAGAGATAATCTCTATTGTAAGTCGACTCGGTTGATTTAGATTAGTCACGTTTCAATTTGCTTCTGAATATGGGTAGATTAAAATCGAACACGAGATTCTTGTCTTCCAATTCTGCCATGCATCTCAAGTGATTAATTGGCATCCATACTCCTGTGAAATCTCAATCCGTACTTAAAAATAAGCAAAAAGCATAAAGTTTCACAGACTTTAAATGATATCTACGAAGCATTGAAGGGGGGAAGTTTAAGAAAAAACAAGTCTTTTTCTACTTCTAGGAATTAAGTTGAAGCAGATGAACTGATGAAGAAAATCGTGAGTGACACGTGTTTGAACTTTCTTCAACACATTAGCGATTTTCTCTTTTTGTAAAATTATTTTTTTAAGCTATTTTTTTCTGAAAATTTAGAATTGAGATTTATGATTTAAAATTTGAATTTAAAATTTAAGTTGAAATTTAAAATATTGACTAACATTGATTGAAAAAATTTGACTCTAGTTAGATTCAAATTATATATAAGTAATTAAGAAATTAATTTTTAATCAATTTAGTCAATTTTTTATTATAAAATTATTTTTTTACCCTCATTTTTTAGAAGCTTAGGATTTAAGAATATGATTTAGAATTAAAATTTAAAGTTAAAGATTTAAAATTAAAAATAAAAAAATAATTTTAAAAAAATTAATTGATATTAACAGAAAAAAAATATTTTTCTAATTGAACTCATTATAAGTTAGAGTGATTTATAGGAATACCTTGCTCTTATGCCACGATTATTTTTTGCCGACTTGCCTTGGTATCTTTTTTCTTTAATTTCGTTGATAACTTCACTCTCCGACTCTCCGTGAGGTTCAGAGACAAACGACCCCACAATCAAGGAATGTTTCAGTTCTTTTTTTTTTTTTAGTTTAAAAAAATCGATAATTTTAATTTATATTGATCAATATTTTTAATTAATAATCTAATATTTTTAATTTAATAGTTTAATAATATATTTTTAATCAAATTTTTAAATATTACTGACTAATAAAAAAGAATAAATTATTATGACTTTTTAATATTTTTTTAGTAATGTATCCACTTTTCCTATCTCTTAAAATGTTCTGAATTCTCTTTCTCTCTCTGAAAGCTTAGCTAGTGTTATTTCCTTCTTCCTCAATCCAGTGCCATAACAAGTATGCTCTGAGCTTGCCTCTTTAAGAGGATCCTGCTCATCAGAAAATGGCATGGACCAGATCCACGGGAATTTCTCATCGTAGAAAAGGGATTCAATGTTATAATGCTAAATTTTGCTCGGACCCTTTGATCTCACTCGTTATAATAATTGGAAAGAGTGATTGGGATAAGCAAACGATGCATTGTATCGTTGTCATCAGGGGTGGATCTCCAGTACTTCAGGATGACAACGATACAATGCATCGTTTGCTTATCCCAATCACTCTTTCCAATTATTATAACGAGTGAGATCAAAGGGTCCGAGCAAAATTTAGCATTATAACATTGAATCCCTTTTCCACGATGAGAAATTCCCGTGGATCTGGTCCATGCCATTTTCTGATGAGCAGGATCCTCTTAAAGAGGCAAGCTCAGAGCATACTTGTTATGGCACTGGATTGAGGAAGAAGGAAATAACACTAGCTAAGCTTTCAGAGAGAGAAAGAGAATTCAGAACATTTTGAGAGATAGGAAAAGTGGATATATTACAATGTTTCTTGAGATCTGATTACAACTGGGGTGAGCACCTCTTTATATAGAGGTCTCTAGGTAGAAGCGAAATCTAAACAAACCTATCATACAATGCCAACTGGAGGATAAGGATAAGCCTTATCTTTTTTGGCGTTTTCTAAGCATGTGACTGGGGTCACTTTATTCTAGCACACTCATAATTATACATAGTGGGAACAACAGTGTTCTAATAAAGAGACGGTTTGAAATAGTCTTCTGGTAGGGTCCCATCACCGTCTGAGAAGGATGAGTCAGAAGCTAGATTGACAATTTTGAAATCTGTTTCTGGGTCTTGGAGATAGAGAAACGGGTCTTCAGTGTTTTCTTCATTTGGATCTTGGGCATCTTGCAGATATGGGTCATATGGGTCTGATTTTGGGCCTTCAGCATCATCGGGTATTCCTGCATCAATTCTAGTTGGGCTTAGTGGTAAAGCATACACTCTTCCACCTGGATCTTCAGAATTCAGATCTTCTCCAGAATATCTGCTTGGAGCTTGTGTGGAAGTACTGGGCTGGTCTGTTGGAGCATAAAAGGAGTATTGTCCAAACTGGTTGATTATCCCTGAAGTTATGAATCTGGACTGAAACTCTTGGAGAGTTATTGGTGGTACATCTGATTGAAATGGGAGTCCTTCAACTACATCTTTTTCTCCATATAGTCCAGGTTGCCAAAGTTGACAAAGGTATTTGGCCAAGGCATTTAGGACTGTCTTTTCATCTGTGGGCCACATGGTAGAATATCCAACAATTTCGACCCTGTTCTTGGTATGTATCTTCTCATTATGTGCTTTACATCCAGAAAAATAATCTCTCTGTAAAGTGACAAAACAACAGAATTTCCGCTTTGTCTTGGAGGATTTATCCCATAATTGGTGCTGCTCGATCATGTTATATAACATTCCTCTCCATGCTCCAAGTGGTGCATACATAGCAAATAACCTGACTAGATGAGACTGGGCTTGAGTACTGTTACACAGAATGTGATATACTGGGAAGAGTGGTATTATGATAGCACATGGATATAGGGAAGACAGAGCCCAGATATACCACATCATTTCTTCTGGTATAGGTCCTTGGATTATTGGTATAGTGCAAAAAGGGGTATCCATGTCAAAGTACTTTGGATTTGGATGTATTTGGGTTATGGTAAGGAGCTGGTGTAGCCAGTAGAACAAAGTTTGCCTGGCTAAACAGACTATTTGAAACAGTGTGGTGGGTCTTGCTTTGAAAGGAAAAGGACCAATTTTTCTTCTGTATGGGTTATTGCGGAGTGGACAATCAGGAAATGGGATGGTGTATGAAGGGTTGTAGGAGCTCATGGTACAAATGTAATGGATTGGTTTAGGGAGTGATTCTACTGGTTTGGGGGTGGTTCTTTGGTTGGCCTGGATAAGAAATCTGCAAGTGTGTTTTGGTGTCCTTTGATGTGCCTTACCTCGAATTTATAGCGAGAGAACCAGTCCTTCCATCTTAGCAATTGAGAGTCTGGCAGGATTTTTTTCTTGATTTCTAGCATTGATGGGAAAGAGGTGTTATCCATTTCCACAGTGAAATGATAAGAACTGAGGTGGAAATTGAATTTTTCTATCCCTCTTTTGACAGCAAGAATTTCTTTGTAAGTGGCATGGTAATGTTTTTCAGATTCTTTGAACTGTCCACTAGCATGCGCGCAATAGTGTCTTGTTCCATCAATCTCTTCAAGTAGCACAGCTCCCCAGAATTCATCACTAGCATCTGTCTGTAATATTCTTTTTCCTGTGCTGGGAATCTTTAAAGGAGGGGGGTCCTGTGCTATCTTCTTCAGGGTTTTGACAGCTGTGGTTTGCTCTGGTCCCCATGGTGGGGGCTTCTTTTTCAAGAGCTTTGACAGCTGGCTGGTGTGTTTAGTCACATCTGGGATAAAATCTCTGATGTAATTGACGATTCCCAAGAATTGTTGGACTTGTTTGACTGTCATGTTCTCATCTGGGAAGTTGAGCAATTCTTTGGCAATATGTTCTCCTGGTTGAAAGAATCCATTCTCGAAGACCATCCCAAGGAATTCAATTTTTGTCTTAGCAATAGAACTCTTTTTTGAAGATAGCATGATTCCTTGATCTTTGATGATTTGAGTGAATTGGGCCAGGAGTGCTTTGTGGGCTTCACTGTCTTTTGAGAACAGTAAGATGTCATCAATGTAGATGAGTGTGGAGTGTAGTATGGGCTCAAAGATTTTGGTCATTGCTTTTTGGAAAAGAGAGGGGGCTACTTTGAGTCCAAATGGCATTACCGTCCATTGGTATTGGGCTTCAGGTATACAGAATGCTGTTTTATACCTATCTTCAGGATGGAGCCCAATTTGCCAAAATCCGGCTTTCAAATCAAACTTGCTGAATATTTTTGCTCCACTTAATCTTTGTGTAATAACTGAGATTCTTGGTAGAGGAAACTTGTCGTCTTGTAAGAAGACATTAAGTGGCTTATAATCAATGACAAGCCTCTTTTTTCCTCTATTTTGCTCGGCTCTTTTTTCAACATAGAATGCTTGACATGCCCAGTTGGAGTTGGTTGGTTCAATGAGTCCTTGAACAAGAAGGGCTGCACATTCAGCTCTTGCCAACTTAAGATCTTCAGGGTTCATCCCTGAATGAGTGGCCTTTGTAGGGTTGATGTCTTCATTCTTTTTGAAGGGGAGTCGAACATAAAATTCTGGATTTTTCCATAAAGGAGCAGGGTGGTTAAATTGATCATGACTATCACAGCAAGCACTGAGGAGTAACTGTTGGATCTCCTTATATTCCTCTGGAGCTTCTTGAATTTCGAGGATACTTTGTATCCCTGTAAAAGGCAAAAATTGCCCTTTGTAACTTAGACCAGTGGGTTTGATATGTAGCCCATGAGTTCGGAAGAAAGCATCAAACCCGAACAAAACATCTTTATCTGGGAGATAACTTCCCAGCACTCTAAGCCAAGTGGTCTGGCCTGCAAATATCTCCAATCCAACTGGTTTCTTGGAGATGAGATTGATGGTGAAGACTTCACTGTTAGCTGCTGCAAATTTCTTGGAAAAAGGTGCCCACATTTCTTTTGGTAAGACATGTGGTTTCAGGACAGTAGCACAAGATCCGGTGTCCATTAGTGCAACGGCCTTTATTGGCTTATCATAGACGGATGTCTTGACCTTTAAATCGAAATGGGGTCGAGGAGTACCATCAATCTGTTTTACTCCTAAAGATCCAAGGTATCCAAGTTCTTCTTCAGGCATACTAGATCCTTTAGGAATTCTTGTGGTGATGGAAGCAATGGATGATATAGTAAAGATAGACCTTTTTGGTGGGAGGTCTTCTTCTGAACTATTCTCTTCTGAGTCAGAGTCCTGGAAAACATATTCAGTCTCATCATCTTTGCTTCTCTGTTCCTCAAGTACTGACTCTAGATCTTCCTCTTCACCAATGGAAGCAGCATCCATTAAAGACTGGAGCATTTTTATTTCCTTTTTTGTTTTGTGAGGACATGACTTAGCAAAGTGTCCTTGTTTTCCACAAATGAAGCATTTGTTTGACTTGGTATGGGGTTTCCTCCTTTTGAAGTAACGATACTTTTGCTTACTTCTTCTCCTTCTGAATGCTTTCTGATGAAATGTATTGGTTGATGATCACCAATGCGTCTTTTTCTTTGGCTTGCATTCACACATAGAGGGATCAACATCCCAAATGAAGTGGCCATTTACGTGAGAGACGTAAACAGGTGTTCCATTCTCATAGAAATGCACTGGTGGATCATTTTGATCATGAGTTGTTTGCACCTGAACAGGAGAAATCATATTGATCCTTCTGAAGGATGATCTTCGCAGTGAACTTTGTTTGGTCATTCCGGGTTTCTGAAAAACAGTCGTCACCGTTCCATCACTATTATGGGTAATAGTTGGAGGTGCTGTAGTATGAACATCAACCTGTTCTTTTGGGAAAGCTTTCTCATAATCAGTAATCCATTCCAACGGAATGATAGAAGCAAGTTCTTCAGTAGTGATCATCCTTGGAATATTTACTATTGCAGGTCCTCCAGCACTGTCTGTGAACATGAATAGGGCTTCTCCAGTAGTGTTTGGGAGATTAAGATCAAGAGCATGATCTTGGACTCTGTAGAGGACTTGGTGATGTAAAGTGGCCTGTTCAGCATTAGAGTCCTGAATTACTCCTACCAATTGTATTTGGATTTTCAGCCTTTGACTTATCGTAGGATCTGATAATCTCATGGTGAAATTAGGAGCTATAGTAAGAATGACACTTCCATTTGAGAGTGTTGTTACTAATGCTCCGATCAAGGCATGTTGGTATTCTTTGAAAGTAGTATCTAAAAGAGCAACTTTGGCTGTTACCGGAAGAGATCTCCTTCCATGAAGGGTAAGAATGAGCCTGACTGCCCCTAGATGCATATGAGTGTAGCCTTGGTTTTGGTAGTTTTGGATGAGTTCTTGTGGGATTTCTAAGGTTATGTATTGTTCGGCAGTAGTGGCTTTTAAACCACACTGTTGGAGATTAGAGGACTGGATGACTTCTTTGGGAGGAGGAGAAGGGTTTCTATGGATGAGATGGCGAATAGAAGTGAGAGTTGATTTCTTTTGTCTGTGGTAGAAAGAGTAAGGACTTATGAGAGGGTATTCAGTGGCCGGGATACGAGAGTCTTCTGGAACATGAGTGAATTCTACCAACTGATCAATCTTATTTCCAAGAGTTTTCTTTAAACTGGAGGGTAATCGGTCTATGCTCAGAAGGGTAGAGTGATGTATAGGTTGAGAAGAACTTGATGAGTTTGTGAGATTCAGACTCTTTCTGAGGCAGCGTCCAATTTATTTCGTAGCTGAGGTGCCACAGTTCGAGTTTTTCATGAGGACGTGAAGAGTAGTGGTACCTACAAAAGATTTCGATGCTTAAGTTATTATGGGTTTTAAACAAATTTTTAATAGATTAGGTTATGAATATACTTGAGGCCTGAGGGTGTCAGAATATTTATAGTAGAGTTGATAACTACCTTTGAGAGTAGTTCCACCTTTGATAGTGGATAACCGTTCTTTTTTGTTAGGATGATTGTTAAAATCTCATTTATAGAGGAGGAGTTAGTTGAGATTCATTCAGATAAGTACGGTTGAGTCAGTTGTCGTTGCGCCCGACCTCATACTATGAGGTCGGGTAGGAGTAGATGAGGCTACCTTTGTTGGGTGGGCATTTATTCATTTTGGACTTGGCTATGTTTTTTGCGCCAAGGTATGAACAGTGCTTCTACTCAAGGTCGAATTTTATGAAGTCGGGCTTGAGCAATTAGATGACTAAGTCGAAATGTTGAGCTGTGGAAAAGTCGTTTAGTAGTTTTGAGGTCTGAAGCCAAGGAGGTCGGACAACTCAACATGATTTGAATGATATAACATTTTCTTAATGTTACTCCGTAACCATTTGTGTGATTTTTCCGTGCGCTATCATTTTGTTGTAATGTAGTTGTTTCTTTCTTAAAAGTTGTCGTTTGATGATATGATATTACAAGTCATTTTGATGTTATGTACGGCTTGCTTTCTTTATACAACATGTTTCTGGCCAAGTCGTTTTTCATGAACTGATTTGCACAACTCGTTTTTTCCAGGTTATTTAAGGCTTGTAGGCTCTGTATGACTGGTTTTAGCACATCTTGTTTAACTAGAGAATATTTCTTGTCCTAGTTTCATACAACTCATTCAGTTCAAGTTGTTTTAAGGATGCATGACTCGTTTTAATACAAATCACCTTTCTGAAGCTTATTCTGATTTTATACAACTCATTTTATACCGAGTTGTTTTGAACATTGTAGATTTGTTGCATGACTTTTCTTTTTGGTACAAATCGCTTATTTTGAGACATGATTAATTTTTTATCGGATTTCATGCAACTCATTTAGTTCAAGTTGTTTTGTGGCTTAATGACTTGTTTCAATACAAATCATTTTTGAAATTTATAGTTCTGATTTCGTATGACTTGTTTTGATACAAATCGTTTATTTCAAAGTCGTAATTATTTCTAAGTATAACCTCGTCTAGCTCGTTCAATGCGAGTAGTTTTAAGGTTTTACTATTTGTTTCATTTCAAATCATTTAATTAAAACGTGGCTATTTCTTGATCTGATTTCATATAACTCGTTTAAATTCGAGCTATTTTTAGGACTTTACAACCTGTTTTAAGTACGACTAGTTTATTTGAGTCCTTTTAAAGTACCATATCATCTTTATAGCCATTGGACTTCGTTGCTTTATCCATTGTGCCCCTACTCGAGGTCAAACGGACCGGATTATCGAATGAAGTCTTTCAATGATTTGTTCAACTCGTTCATTCCGAGTTTTTTATAGATGACTTGTTTTTATACAAGTCACTTTTTTGAAGCACAACTCGTTTTATATCAAGTTATTTTGCGCGATTTGTTTTAATATAAATTGCTTAGATCATATGGTTATTTTTTACTCGATTTCGTTTAACTCATGAGCTTGAGTTGTTTTAAATCATCAAGCCGTATTGTAACCATTTGACACCAATTTGAACCTCGTCGATTTATCCGAGCAACCATTAAAATGGTCGGCTCATGATTTTCGCGCTTTGTCGAGCATAAATTGGCGCCCTAGGTGAAGGGATTATATGCTTATTCTCTCCCCTCTTCTAGTTTTTACAAGATTGTCATCCTTGTGTATAATACTGATGTGCGGAAAACGATCCGACACAAAACTCATTGGCAAGTGCACCGGGTCGCATCAAGTAATAATAACTCACGGGAGTGAGGTCGATCCCACAGGGATTGAAGGATTGAGCAATTTTAGTTTAGTGGTTGATTTAGTCAAGCGAATCAAGATTTAGTTGAGAGATTTGTGATTTGCGGAATTTAAATTGCATGGAAAATAAAGGGAATGGAAAATTCGCATGAAATTAAAGAGAACTGAAATTTAAAGTGCTGAATCTTAAAGAGCAAGAAATTAAATAGCAGAAACTTAGAACGCAAGAAATGTAAATTGCAGAATCTTAGAGGGCAAGAAATGTAAATGGCTTGAATTGTAAAGGGAATTGGGAATTGGATTTGCAGAAATTAAACAAGGAAAAGTAAAATTCAACACACAGAAGGGTGGAAGATGCCTTGGGTTGAATCGGATCTAAAACAGAAATATAAAAGAGCTTGAAAAGCAGTAAACAGAGAAATTGAAAATGGAAATCCAGATCTCAGGACTCGAGAGACTAGATAACCAAGTCTAGATCTCAATGCCTTCCTAGATCCAACAAGAACAATTGCAAAAGAAATGAAGAAATGTAAATTGCAGAGAAAGTAGAAGAAGAAGCAATTAACAGAAACTGAAATTCAATGATGCGAAAAATTAAACAAGATCCCAAGGTGAGATTGAAATAGAATTTCTTCAATTCTCCACCCAAGATCCGAAGCAAGAAAAGTAAAGAGTATTCAAGCAAGAACAAGGAAGAAGAGAGATCAATTCTCCTCCCCAAATTCTCTTGAATTAAAACAACAATGCCAAAATGTAAAGGTGAGCTCTCTACAAACTACCAAATCAAAACCGAAAAGAAAGCTCTCTTAAAAACTTAAATCCTAATCTATTTATACACTTTCTTCAAATGGTCTTCAAGCCTTGAATTGGGCCTTTGCTCTTGATGGAATTGGGTTGATAGAGGCCTTGGTTGATTGCTCTTGGAGTTGGAGAGAGAACCAATGTGAACCGGGTTGTGAATCTTAAAAGCTTGAGTAAAAGTTTGAGTAAAAGTTTGAGGCAAACTTTTACTCAAACTTTTTACATCAGCTGCCCCATTCTTGCTGCTACCAACGTTTGAGCCAAAGTTTGGGGTCAAACTTTTGCTCAAACGTTGGCCCCCTTGTGCATATATGTGGCGCCAACGTTTGCCAAAAAGTTTGAGGCAAACGTTGGCGCAAACGTTTTCTCTCCAGGGTGTGTTGCTGATGGCGCCAACGTTTGCCAAAAAGTTTGAGGCAAACGTTGGCGCAAGCTTTTGTCCTCCAGGGTGTTGATTTTGTGATGCCAACGTTTGCCAAAAAGTTTGAGGCAAACGTTAGCTCAAACTTTTCTCCCAAAAGTTTGAGCTAAAGTTTGAGGCAAACTTTTGCTCAAGCTTTTTTTTCCCTGGGGTGTTTTCACTTCTTCCAAAAGTTTGAGCTAAAGTTTGAGGCAAACTTTTGCTCAAACTTTTTGTTCTCTCTTGCTCCTAGCCATTCCTCTTTGCTTCAACCTTTCTCCAAGCTTTCTTCACCTATCATCAATCAATCAAACACATCAAAGCTATGCTCAAAAATCATGAGATATTCATTCTTTCATAATATATGATAATTATAGCATAAAACCTCATGAAATTGCATTAATTCATCTATAGTTGATTGAATCAAAGGGAACATGGAAATCTACCCAATTGGCTTGCTTATGGCTCAAGAAAGTGCATAAATCAATCGAAAACAAAAGAAAAAAGCTAGTGAAACTAGGCTAAGATGGCTTGTCATCAAATACAATTCGTTTTTATATCGAGTTGTTTCAGTTTTTACAAGGTTGTCATCCTTGATTTTTTACAACTCATTTTATATCGAGTTGTTTTAATTTTGCTTTAGTGATTCATTATGACACAAATCACTTTTTAATGCTTTGCTTTAATGATTTATTTTGATACAAATCACTTTTAAAGCTTTGCTTTCAGGTTGACATGATTTGTGCTTGACACAAGTTCGTTGAAAATATGGTTGACTGGCACAACTCGTTTAAACTAAGTTGTCCTCATGTTGTTGTGGATGTTAGAACAAATTTTTTTGAACAACTTATTTTTGTGAAGTTCTATTTTATACGACTTATTTTTAATACAAGTCGTTTATTTTTGGAACTTGTAGAGTTGAGCTTGTGGGCTTGGAATTAAGTACGACTTATTTGTTACTCGTGCGGTTGAGTTGATAAATCGTATCTATGCCTCGAGGGAAATTTTTAGTTAAGTTATTTTTGTGACTTGTTCTAAGCACAACTCTTTCAACCCATTTGGCCCGAGCTTTTTTCCAATTCGCCTATGTAACTTCTTACACCAATTTGGATCTCGTCGCTTTACCTGCCGACCAATCAGGTCGGGCAATGATTTTTGCACTTTATTAAGCTTAAATTGGTGTGTCAACGGTAGAAAATAAATTTCCATAAGAAATTATAGTATCTCCTTATGTTGGAGTCGTGTAGCGACCTAGGCAGTTCTTCACCCTTGAGGTCGGACATTTTATAGTAGTATTTTCCTAAAACTTCAGTAATTTTGTAAGGTCTTATCCTGCTTGCTATCAGCTTTCCTTTGTCTGACCTATGTATCCCAATTTTATTTCTTATCAAGATGAGGTCTTTTGTGGCAAATCTTATCGTACCTCGCAGCCATCCTTTGTCTTAAAACCACTTTTCTCATCCAAGTCTGCTCTCGAATTTCCAGATGGAGGTTGAACTCTTCTTTTTGAGCTTGAATGTTACCAACTTCGTTGTAGAATTTATCAAAGCTTCTTCTCTTATCTGAGTTTGCTCTCAGATTTCTAGAAAGAGATTGAGTTCTTTTTTTGTGCTCTGACTTCATTACAGAATGTTGCCATTGGTTTTATTTATGTCCGTGGGAATCAAGGCTTTTGTGCCATATGCATGTCAAAAGGGAGATTCTTTAGTGGTAGTTTGCGTTGTTTCATAAAAGTTAGTAAGTAGAACTAAGATCGTAACACCTTTTTGGCGGTGACCTTCCCCAAAATGAATTCCACATATTTCACTGTGGGTTTCATCTAGAACCTCTTGTATTCGAAGTCGGGATGCATTTTGATAGAGGTGTTGAGATCCCTCTTTTATAGAGAATATTACAAACTAAGGTATAGTGCTAAGCTTTTTTCATTAATCTCCTTACCTCCCTTTATTCTTGAGGAAGGATGTCGAACTTGATATATTCAACGCTTAGAGTTATCCATTCTTAGATTGTGAGGATGTCTGTCTTGTTAACTTCTTTTAATATTAAAGGTGACTGTAGTATTTTTTGGATCAGAATTTTATTATTGTCACAGGTTTTGTATTGGCTAGCTTGGAGAAGGCATTAGCTCGGCCATTCTGCTCTCGGCTTATATGCCTGACCTTTCCTTCTTCATTCTTGAGGATGATCCCTGCTCCACTACCAGCTTTGTTTGATGATCCATCTCCCAATCGTGGACCTCCCTTTTTGCTAACCGGTATATTCCGCAAGGAAGTCGGCCAAGTATTACGACTTGATGACTGTCCAAGTTTCGTACTTCAAATCAAATTCATACAGCTCCATAGTCCACTGTAGCATCTGCCCTGCAATATCCATTTTTTGGAGGATATGCTTCATGGTCTGATTAGCTCGAGCTTTGATGATGTGAGCTTGAGAGTGAGGTCACAATCTCGGAGATGCCAAGACCAAAGTATATGCAACTTGCTCAATTTTCTGATAATTGAGCTCATCTACTTGGGGTACCTTATTAGTGAAGTAGACGAGCTTTCGGCCGACATCTTCTTCTTTAAATAGTGCAGAGGCTACTACTTTGTTGGCCACATCTAAATATAGGACAAACTCTTCTCTCGTTTCATATCGGGTAAGAATTGGAGGCTGAGACAAGAATTTTACGAATTCTTGAAAGACTTGTTCAAATTCCTGGGTCAATGTGAAGCCGTGCCTCCTTTCACGCATATCAGGTTAGCTTTAAATATAAATAAGTTATAATTCATTTTTTAAATTAGAATTCCTTATTTTAGAAAATTATTTTATAAGTAATTAGATTAATTTTATAAATATTTGAGTTCAATCAAATTTTGATTCTTATATATATTTTTATTATAATGAAATATTTTACATAATTAAAACTTTAAGTTTAGTAGTTTATAAATAATAAAAATTATATATATTTTAATTTTAGTAATTGATATTTTTAATTTAAGAATAAAGTTTAGTTAATAATATTATTATCGAACTAGACATCCGCCGATATAAGTAAATATTGGTATTCTTCGGTGAACTTAGCCTTACTAATGCTTCACCGTATATCTTTTATTATTATGTTGCTAATATCATTTATATTAGTAACTCATATACATTATTACTTGTGTTTTAATATATCCAATTTTCATAATTATCCGTTTAGGATATTTATAACTTGAATCGCTGACTCAATAGTTTGAAACCGCGACACCCAACCCCTCCTAATGACACGTACCCCTAACTCACTATATAATTATCATCTTAAGCTATTAATCTTCCTTTTACACCACCGAAAGGAAGAGAAAAGCTAGAGAGAGAGAACGTGAGAATTCTATGGCACTGTAAACTTCCGGCTTCGATTTTCTGAGATCCGTAACTCCAATAAAAAAATCTAATCCGGTAAAAGTGTTCGTATTTTTCTCCTTTACACGTTGGCGTTACTTTTGTCTGGTAGAAGTTGACGGTGACGTAGCTTCTCTTCTCCTTGAGTTCGGCCAATTGGAATTCTAGGAGGTACAGACGATTTCTGATGTTTTTCTCTTTAGCAACTCGGTCAGAAAGCTTCTCCGGAGATTTCGTTGTTGTGATTTCTGCACAAAGGTAGGGTTTTAGTAACTTTATAATAATTAAATATTAATTTGATAAGTGAATGTTGATTTGGTTAATTATTGTTTGAATTTGAATGAGTTTATGTTGAATTATTATTGTTACTTGTGATTTGTTGGTTCGACTATGAGGAACATCTCAGTTGTGGTTGTTTTAATAATTTTGGCACTGTTGTGATATAGTATTTCAAGATAAATTTGATGAGCTTTGATAGCCACGAGATTTAATCAAAAGCTATGAAAAATCATTTACCAATAGTTGACAAACTAGTTAAAAATCAAATAATTTTGATGAATTTTTAAAGAGTTTGATTTGGTTATTTGAAAAACACAAAAAAAAAACCTCATGTTTCGACTATTTTGTGGCCAAAATATATTTAAGAAAGAGTTTTGAGACTAGAAGTTAAATAAAAGGAAGTTTGTGAGTTAAAATAGAATTTTTAGAAGTTTAGTGATTAAAGTGTAATTTCTAAAAAGATTAGGGGTCAAAATAAAATTTTAAAAGCTTTAAGAATTATATTAGCTGATTTAGTTATTAAGAAAATAATTATTTGATTTTGGAAGCGGTTGGATTTTGAGTTGGTTTGATTTTAAAAGATATTTAATATTAAGATTGGATCGATTTTGTGAATGATTTTGCTGTTGGAAATGGTTTAGATGGGACCCGAGAAGGGTGACAAGGTCCAAGTTTTAGTGAAGGTGTTGCCGAAATTTTTAGAAGAATTTTGAGAAGTTTTATTTTGGCTGATTTGAATTGAAGAATTATTTTATTTGATTTTGATTTATTTAAGAAAAGAATAAATTATATTTGAGTTTAAATGATTTAGTTTTGAAATGAGATTGGTAGTCGCTCCCCTAAAAGTCTAGAGGCCTTGCCGAGGGATTTAACTAATAAACGATTATTCTTTTGTTTTTTGAAAGAAGAGTTTCCGTTCTTTGTGAAGAGAAGAAATAGCCATGAAGAATTATTTTTGAAGGATATAAATATATTTTTATGAAAAGATTGAGTTTAATATTATAATTATATAAATTTTTTTCGGGTAGTTTGGATAATAAATAAAGTCCAGGGGTAAAGCGAGTATTTTATAAAAATTCAGGGTTATTTTTATAAATATGAAACAAAGATTGAAGGTTTAAATATAATTTTATAAAATATTGAGGAGTTCATGGTTTAGAAAATAATTAATAAAAATTTGAAAATAAGGTTTTATAAAATAAGTTTTAAGAGTATTATAAATATTATTTTAAATATGTGTTTAAAATTACTCATTTACATTAGAGTAAATTATTATTATAATTATTATTTATCAAGATATTATTTTATAAGAACATTATTGTATGTATTATGAAAAATAAAACAGAGAGTGGTAAATAGACAAGTTTTTCTAAAAATTTTATAAAGACAAATCTAAACTAAGGATCTCATGATCCTCTCTTCATAAAATATTTAGGAAAGATGAGGGAAGAGTGTGAAGATAGTTTGTGATGTTGAAAGTAAGAAATTAAAAAAATGATGAGAAAGAAAAGAAAAGATTAAAAGAATCTAAAGAATCTCTGTCACAGGAGAACAAAGAGCAGGAATAAAAGAAACGAAAGAAAGAACGAAAAGAAAAAGAAATAAGTAGAGATATTGTTTGGCACTGAGAACAAGTTGGGATGATTGTGTACCTGCTGAAGATGAGCAGAGATATGGTGGTGAGTCCACTGAGATTTACTTTCCAGAGATACATCGGCCAATCCAGGAGATGGTCGCACCTATAAGACAGAGGTTGCTTAGAGAGGTTATCAATACATACATTGGCTAGAGAGCCTCACCTGTAAGACCGAGGTTGCTTACAGAGGTTATATTTGCATAGATTGGCTCAAGAGGGTCGTACCTGTAAGACAGAGATTGCTTACAGAGGTTATGGCACTGGAAACCAAACTCAGACAAAGGTTGCTGAGTTACGTCGGAAGCGGGTCGAAACCGACAAATGAGCTCATGACCTGTATTAGGGATAGACATGCATCATACTTGTTTGCGCATATTTATTTTTTATTGTGTTTTCTATGATTGTGTGTGCTTGTTATTGGATTCTATGTTCTGTAATTGTTGAGTTGGATTATACTTTGTTAACTATTGTTATTGATTGTGAACATAATGAAATGAACTTAACTTCTAACCCCGGCCCTACTAATAACTCCCCAATTCTTACCCCCTATCTCCACCCCTTTCAGGTACAGGTGCGAAGGCTTAGTGCGGAACTACAAGAACATAGAAGATTCTGTTTACAAGTTGAGTTGTTAGATTTTATTTTTCCCTCGTCATTTATTATTTTAGTTTTTAGAGGGGTAGAAATTGTATTTGAGGATCTATGAGTAAGTCTATGTACATAATGCTACGTGGATATATATAATTTTTTGATTAGACTATTTAAAGTACCGACTCTTCGTTTTCGTGGTGAAAGTTTCGGTTCGTATTCGCGAAGGTTCAATATTAAATAAAAATAATATAGAATTAAAAGGTTTAGAGGTAAGTAACGCCTGAGCTTTTAGTACGATCATGAGGTGCTAAAAATTAGGGTGTTACAGCCGTCGATGGTGAGATCGAGGTGGGGATTGTTGCTGCGGACAAGGAGAGGGATGGGATACCAAGGGAGCGATTTGTCATTCCCTCTTCTTTTCTTTGATGATAGTGAATTTAATCTAATTTAACTGTAGAAGCAGAATCATCATCTCCATTTGATATTGTCTGCCCAGTACGGGATTTTCGGTATCCATAGGAACTATCTTCCAATATCTATTTCCATGTTTTTTTGTCGCCTATAGTAAACTCGGTAGGTTGCATTCAAATGGGTTGTTGCTGCATTTTCTGGTATAAACTTAAGTTCGAAATTAAAGTTTCATTATTTTCACCAACAATGTTTTCCATTTATTATTTTTTCTTCATAAAACCTATGTATTTGGAATATACAATTGTTCTATTATCATGAGTGGGTATTTGTGGCTTATTTTTCTATCGTAGTGAATAGATCGGCACTATTATCATGGAGGCAGAAATCTTCAAAGTGGATCACCACTTCTTTTTTATATATATCTGAAGTTGGGTGTTGTTTGCCTATGTTGATGTTGATGATCCGCCATTATCAAGGCTTGAGCTCTAGGTTCTGGCAATGGCGTCAATGTTTCGAGGGTTACGTAAAATTGGGTTGTATTTGGAACTGGACATGAGATCCAAACTCCTTCTGAGGCAGCGTCTGACTTGTTTCGTAGCCGAGGTGCCGCCTTCCGAGTTCTTCGTGATGAGGTGGGGGTGGTACCTTCAAGGGACTGCGATGCTTAAGTTAGCATGAGTTTTAGGCAGGTTTTAGTAGATTGAGTTCTGAATATATCTGAGGGTGTCAATGTATTTATAGTAGAATTGATAACTACCTTTTAGAGTAGTTTCACCTTTGATAGTGGATAAACGTTCCATTTTATTAGGAAGATTGTTAAGATCTCATTTTTAGATAAGTAGAAGTTAGTTGAGATTCCTTCAGATAAGTAGGGCTGAATTGGTTGTCGTTGCGCCCAACTTTTATAAAGCCGGAAAGGAGTAGATGATGCCACTTTTATTGGGTAAGCTTTTATTCATTTTGAGTCTGGCTATATTTTTTAGACCAAAATATAAATACAATCTATAGTAGTTATTGAACCTATAATGATGTACTTAACCTATGTTATTATCATAAATTTATTAGATTTGACCACTCATAGATAATTTACTATTGAAATATGTTCCATCTTATGAAAATTAATAAATTATATTATGTGAAGCGTGACTTTTGAATATAAAAATAAAATATCTTTAATATTTTCGAAGTATGCTTGGTATAAAAGTAAAAATTTAGAGGATGACATTATATTGTTATGGGTAAAGTACGATTTTGTTTTTTATGGTTTAGGTCTAAATTTTTTTTGTCTCTAATATTTTTTTCTATACAAAATTGTCCTTAAAGTTTAACGTAATTTTAAAATCATCTTTTTAGATAGATTAATTTTTTAAATGATAAAAATACCATTTCTCTCTCTCTTCTCACCACCACCACTACTCCATCCACTATCACTCCGTTACCATCTGTATCAAGAAATAACTTTCAACAACAACCTCAAATAAATCAAAATCAAAATAGCAATTCATCACCAAAACTATCATCATTAAGAAGAAATAAGAAAATCATCATCATCGTCAAAACAAACATTAACAAAAAAGAGAGGGAAGGGGAAGGGAGGGGAGGGGAAGGGCCAGGCACGTAACGATAACAGATGCAGCACTGGTGCCGATAGAGGAGGCGGAGAAGCCTGTTACCAGTGTGACAATGGCAATTATGGTGGCGGCAGTGCATGCTACAGTTGTAACAGATTTTGACACATGGCTAGGGATTGCGTCAATGGAAGTGGCGGAGGCGATGGAGGAGGAGCAAACAGTGGGGGCTACTTTAAGTGCGGCGAGTTCGGGAGCATGACGAGACATTGCAGTGGAGGTGGCGGCGACAGTGAGTTTGGACACATGGCAAGGGACTACAGCGGAGGTGGCGGTAACGGTGGTGGTTGCTATAGGTGTGGTGAGGTTGGTCACTTGGCTAGAGATTGCAACAGAGAAGGTGGTTTAGGTGCTAGTAGAAATGGTGGAAAGAGCACGTGCTTCAATTGTGGGAAGCCTGGACATTTTTTACTTTTGCAGAGGATTTTGACGGTGGAGGAGAGGGAGGAGGGGCAGTCCAGATAAGAGAGAAAGGGGTGGGTGTTGTTTTTGCTTTTGATGATGAGGAAGAAGAGATGATGAAGAAGAAGAATTGAAGAAGAAGAAAACGAAAAAGAGAAGAGTATTTTGGTCCAAATGAGGATTTTAAAATTACGTTGAACCTTAAGGACAATTTTGTATGCAAAAAAAAAGTTTCGAACGAAAAAAATTTTCGACTTATACCATAAAGACCAAAATCATACTTAACTCTTTTGTTATCGGATGAACCTTAGCTTTATTAATGTTATCTTTTATAATGCTATAATTTTTCTTATTAAATATTTTAAAATACAAATAACTTTTAGATTTTAGAATATAAAAGAATAGACAAAAATAAAATATTTTATAAACTAAAGTATAACTAATAGGAATGTGATTCTACTGGAAGAGGCAGACATATCAAAAGGTATTAACGCTTGCTCCAATAGTCTCTATGGCAGACTCTTTGCTTCCAAAACCTTCTCAATTGGAACCATGGGGAATGCTTTAAAGGCTATATGGGGAAACCCGGAAGGATTTAGCGTGAGTGACAAAGGGGATAATTCCTTCCAATTCTTTTTTAATAAAGAAGTGGATGTCTTGCGTGTTGAACGTGGTTCTCCATGGCTATTCAAAGATTATGTGCTCCATGTCAAGAGATGGAAGGAAGATCAGATCTGTGATGAAGAGATTATTTCCAATTTTCCAGTTTGGGTTCAATTTTGGGGTTTGCCAGAATCGTTTAAAACCCTCGAAGTTGGACGTAAATTGGGAGAGAATCTGGGCACAGTGTTGGAGGTAGGTAAATTTCAGATGCGAGGCAGAGAAACTAGGATTGTGAAAGCCAAAATCAATATCGATGCTACCAGGCAAGTGAGAGATCAGTTAATAGTGGCAGGACCTAATAAAAAGGAGGTAGAAGTGGCACTGCGCTATGAGAGACTTGGAAAGTTCTGTACCTATTGCGCAAAATTGGGGCACGAGGTGAAAAACTGTCATGATCTGCTGAAGGACACAGAGAGTGAGATGGTAAAAGAGGATGACATTGGCGAAAGGGTTAAAGCTAGCCAAGTGGGAACGCGAATCTACTCTGAAGGAGAAAGAACATTCAACAACTCAACCCAAAACCAGAATAAGGCCACTCAACATAAGAAAAAACCGGTCTTAAACTGCTTATTGGAAGAATTTGCAGGGATGTCAATGCAAGAAGGGAAACAAAGTTTGAAACCACAAGACACTGGTAACAGGGCAGCACCTGAGTCACCTCAATCAGCCAATTCTAGAACAGAATGCATGGAGATTATCATAGCTGGTCAGTCCAATACCAAGGAGGATGAAGGGCAACTTATGCAATTCGCTATTGGGGAGTGTCTCACCACAGAAAAAGGTAGGAAGTGGAAAAGGTTAGCAAGACAAGGTGCTGCAGAGTCAGATACTAAAAGTGAACCCAAAAAAAGGTTGATGAGTGGTATAGCTGAAGTAACTACAAAGAAAGCAAGAACAGAGGATGAAAATGCAGTTGAACAGATGGTGGAGGGTGCCAGCCTACAAATGGCACCCAAGGCGCCATGAGAACTATAGTTTGGAATTGTCGGGGTTTGGGGAGACCCCTGACAATTCACACCTTAAAAGGGATCTGTAAATCCCACTCTCCCGAGATTGTGTTTATAAGTGAAACAAAGAACCAATCTCGACAGGTGGAAGCAAAACTTCGGGTATGCGGCTACGAAAACTGGCATATTGTTAACCCGGCAGGAGTGGCAGGAGGACTTGTGCTAGCTTGGAAGGACAGCATCAGTGTTCAAATTATTAGTAGTGGAGAATTTTTTGTGGCAGCCGAAATTAAGGAAGTCGGAAGCAGTGAGGTATGGGCGTTCATTGGTGTCCATTTGAGTTGTTCAGAACAAATTCGATCCTTACAGTTTGAGGAGCTTATAACAATGAGCCAACACATGGAAGGAAAAGTGGTAATAGCAGGCGATTTTAATGCTATAACAAGCCAAGCGGAAAAGGAGGGTGGAGGCCAAAAATCAGCAACCACCATTGCAACATTCACTAATTTTATTGACAGTAACGAATTGGTGGATATTGGAATGGTGGGGCACCCTTTCACGTGGACAAATCGAAGACAAGGAGAGGATTTGGTGAAGGAGAGGCTTGACCGCTATTTAGTTGGGATGGAATGGAAGTTAAAGTTTCCGAATGCAGTGGTGCACAGGCTCACAGAGTCAGGCTCGGATCATGCTCCAATTTTGATGGAAACCGAACCTCAATCCTGGCATAGTAAAAGGCGGTTTAAATACCAGGAACGTTGGTGTGGAGAAGAGGATGTCAAGAGAATTGTCAGTGAAGTGTGGAGAATGGAAGTTGTAGGCTCGGCTATGTTCTCCTTGGCCCAAAAGTTGAAAGTTTGTAGACATAGACTAGTTCAATGGCAGAAAACTCACAAAGCAAACTCCCGGAAAGAAATTGAGGACCTTCAAGCTAAACTAGAGGAGTTGCGGGTGGCTGGAATCAATGGGGGAGAGGAGGTTACCAGTTTGGAAGAGAAGTTGGAGCTGGCATATTTGAAAGAAGAGAGCTATTGGCGAGAAAAATCTAGAATCAAGTGGCTAAAAGAAGGAGATCAGAACACTAGATTCTTTCACCAGAAATTTCAATCAAGGATGCGAAGGAACAGAATTTGGAGATTAGTAGGGAGGGACAATGAGATTGCATCGAAACCGGAGGATATTGCAAAGGTAGCTGAAGACTACTTTTGCGATATTTTTACTTCTTCTTGTTCGGCTGATCCGAATCCATACTTAGAGGATTTGGAGTCTAAGGTTACAGCTTCCATGAACCGTAGGCTCCAAAGGCCAGTAACTATGGACGAGGTCAAAAGAGCTACATTTAGTGTTCATGCTCAGAGTGCTCCTGGTGATGACGGGTTTACAGCTAAGTTTTTTCACTTTTTCTGGGATATAGTTGGAGGTGACGTTTTTAAGGCAGTGAGAAGTTTCTTTCACAGTGGCAGAATTTTAAAAAGCTTCAATCATACTCAAATTTGTTTGATTCCAAAGGTGCCAGATGCCAGTGACATGACTCAGGTACGACCGATCAGTTTGTCTTCAGTTATGTATAAAATTATTTCTAAAGTTATGGTGCACCGATTACAAGGTATTATGAATAAAATTATAAGTCCAAATCAGAGTGCGTTTCTCAAAGGAAGACTCATTTCGGATAATATTCTAATTGCCCACGAATGTATGCACTATTTGAAAAATAAGAGAAGTGGGGCAGAGCATAAGATGGCTATTAAACTAGACATGAGCAAGGCTTATGATAGGGTTGAATGACATTTTTTATGGTATATTATGGATAAGCTGGGGTTTGATGCTAAATGGATTAACTGGACTAAGGAATTGGTAACGACTGTTTCTTACTCTGTTGTTGTGGAAGGTCAACCATTTGGCTATTTTAGGCCAAATAGGGGCATCCGACAGGGTGACCCCCTATCTCCATATCTCTTTCTTTTTTGTGCAGAAGGACTTTCCTTCTTGCTACACAAGGCAGAGCAAAACAGATTAATTCAAGGAGTTCAAGTTAATCGGAGATGCCAAACAATTAATCACCTTTTGTTTGCTGATGATTCAATCCTTTTTTGCAAGAGCGCACCTAATACAAGCCAAAGCATTCTAGAATTGCTAGAGACCTATGAGGGTTTTAGTGGGCAAAAAGTCAATTTGAATAAGTCGGCTATCTTTTTCAGTCACAACACTCCTCAGAACACAAGACTAGCAATTGCTCAGACACTAAATATTGAACATATCGGAGCACAAGACAAATACCTGGGACTGCCCTCTATAGTTCAAAAATCAAAGAAAGCAACCTTTGGAGCTATCAAGGATAAAGTTCAAAAGAGGATTATGGGTTGGAAAAGAAGTATATTGTCATCAGGTGGCAGGCACACGCTATTGAGAGCGGTGGGGGAGGCGATTCCTATTTATACACTCTCTTGTTTCAAGCTCCCGGACACGCTGTTGACTGAGATTCATAGCATGCTCTCGCAATTTTGGTGGGGTCAAAAAGGCGCAGAACGAAGAATGGTTTGGATTAAATGGGACACAATGACGAGACCAAAGAAAGATGGAGGGCTGGGGATCAAGGATCTAAGGGCGCAAAATTTGGCTTTATTGGGCAAGCAATGTTGGCGTCTAATGAAATACTCTAATTCTACTATATCAAGAATGCTCAAAGCTAAATATTTTAGATATACCGATTTCCTACATGCAGAGATAGGAAGCGTACCGTCGTGGGGTTGGAGAAGTGTTCTTGAAGGGCGCAAGGTGATCGAGAAAGGCTTGTTATGGAAAATAGGCTCTGGCACTAATGTTCACATCTTCCATGACCCCTGGCTCCCACCACCAGTGCCCCTTAATGTCCCTCAAAATGCACTCACAATCCCGCCAAATATGCAAGTGTATTACGTTAGTGCGTTACTAAATCCTGATAGAAGTTGGAATAAAAATTTGATTGAGTCGATTTTTTCAGTTGATATATGCAATAAAATTTTTTCAATCAAACCAACAGAGGAGGAGGATGAAGTTAATTAGTGCTGGACAAAATCTGGTATATATGAAGTTGGGTCAGGATACAAAATTGCTTATGGATTCTTTCATTCTCCTACTTCATTGAGGTCCCAAAACATACACAACAGAGTCTGGAATAGCATTTGGGAGTTGAAATTACCACATAAAATTAAGATTTTTCTATGGAAAAGTCTTCATGAAAAGCTTCCGGTGTTGCAACAAGTTCACAGCCGGTTCGCATCCACTCCTGCCACTTGTCCAAGATGCATGTTGAAGGCTGAATCAATTTCTCATGCTTTGTTCCAATGCCAACTGTCTTCAATAATATGGAGCCTAAGCTTAATAACCCCTGACCTATGGATGAGAGAAGAAGAAACTTTTTTCAATTGGTGGCAACGAGTCTTATCCTGGGCAGTGGCTCAATTCGACGGTAGACAAAAGACCCTCCTCATAGCGGCGTTGTGTTGGAGCACTTGGAAAGCGAGGAATCGGTGTGTTTTTGAGAATATAATAAGCCCAGCACCAAAGATAGTGAAAGAAGCTAGCAATTTAGTGCGTGAACTCGTGAACCATACCTGATAGATGCTACTTTTTCTTTACTCTTACTTTACTCTTCTTTAAGCTCTTAGTCTTTCAGTCACAGCTGATGATAAATGGGAATACCCAATTCTTTTGTACTTCCTTATGGAAACACTTTTATTTTATATTAATAAAATAATATTTATCTTTGGAAAAAAAAACTAAAAAGTAAAAAATGTTTTTGAACTATTTTACTCAACTTAGGAGTTCCTACAAAAATGGGTTGATTTTGGAATTAAACCCCACTTTGGTATCTGAGATTGGCGAGTTGCACTGATTTGGTCTCTAATTTTTTAAATGTTACAATTTGGTCCCTTAAATTAAAAAAAGTGCATCAATATAGTCACTCTTCAACGTCGTTAGCTTGATAGCTTAAGTATTGCCATATTGTACATATTAAAACAATGTTGTACACGTTTTGGCACTAAAAGAGCACTAAATAATATCATTTTAGGGTTTGAATAATACTGAAATGGAGGATATAACATTTTAGTATTGTTCAAACTCTCAAACGATGTCATTTAGTGCTTTTTTTAGTGCCAAAACGCATACGAGATCGTTTTAATATGTCTAGCGTGACAAGACTTGAGCTACGTCACTAATGGTGTTGAATTTTGGCAACAGAAAATATATGAGAAACTACATTAGTGCACTTTTTTTAATTTAAGAGATCAAATTGTAACAATTAAAAAATCAATGACCAAATCAATGCAATTCACTAATCTCAATAACCAAAGTGGAATTTAACTCGTTGATTTTGTTCCTAAAATGAGTACTGCTAATGTCTGCAGCTATTAATATTGGATGATCAGGCACCTGACCATATATACATTTGGATTATGCATAATTATAAATGTGTATAACTATAAGCTTCTAACTTTATGCCCATGCAAAAGAATCTTGTTGTCATGTTATCACCTTATTGGGCAAGCTGCTATGCTTCTCTTTTTTTAATAGTAGCGATTCAAGTCAAAAGCTACCATAACAATTTTGAGTCACTCAGAAGTTGCTTCTTTGATCCACAACCATAGAAAGTATCTTAAAAATCCTAATTGAGGACTAATTAATTTAGTCTAAGCAATATGCTTAGAATAGTATACCTTTATTTGGGAAAAAAAAAGAGAAGGGTATATTAAGTTTAACTTCTAAAATTATACAATAAATTTTTATATTAACTATTGAAAGCATGGAGATTGACGCTAAGCAACAAAGAACCAAATGGGCGAAAAAAAAAACACCCCAAGAAGCATGTGATGGGACATGGAATTATTTGTCAAGGCTAGAACATTATGCTAAATTAAAATCCCATTTAAATTAAAAAGGAATCTAGCTGGTGCAATCGAGAACCGACACCGTCATGGAACTTGCAGGTGCGGAATCTCCGTAGTTTTTTAGCCTAGCAAAGTCCAAAACCACAATCAGCTATTATTTTTCTTTTAAATAATTAACCTACTGCAGTGCCTGATTAGTGATCAGTGATTACTATACAAAACCAATTCAATGTACCGAATCTTTAAAATAGAAAAAAGATTATCTAAGGTCAAACATTATTATGGATTTTGTTCCTTCCATAATAATAGTCCCAATAATCGTTATTACTTATTAGGCAAAAGAAACTGTCGCCAATTAATCTTCTGGCTTTTTCTTACAGTTTTCTCCGTATCATTTTGTTTTTTCATACACATTTATTTATTTATGGATAAAGTATTAAATTGGTTTTTTATGTCTGAATTTAATTCTATTTTGATTTTTACAATTTAAAGTATTCTATTTGAATATAAATAAATTTTATTTAATTTTAATGTAGTCTTATTGTGAGGTCAAAGTTAAATAACATAATATCTTACATTATAGCAGAATAAGAACAAAATTGATAATTTGAAGAACAAATATAAGTTCCAAAAACACAAAATCAACCATAAAAAAATTAATACATTTATTTATCATTTTTCTTATAATTTAAATAAAATATTTTCTATAAAACTAAGTAGAAGGATAAATAAATGTATTGATGCATACACGATTGATTTTATGCCTTTGGAATTTGTACCTGTTCTCCAAATTATCGACCTTATTTTTATACTATTGTCATATAAGACATTCTGTTAATTATTTAATTTTGACCTCACGATGGAACTATATTAAAACTAAATAAAATTTTTTAGAATTCAAATAAGACACTTTTAAAATTTAAGAACTAAAATAAGATTACATTGGAAATAAGATGACCAATTTAATACTTTACCTTTTATTTATTTTAAATAAACCTTTTCACATGCCTGTGATGCCACTTGTATGATACTTACTGCACAACAGATCTATGTATCCGACTTAGCTATCTTTGTCGGTGAGAACAAGGAATAGGAGATTAAAAAAAAGAAAGGAATGAGAGGAGGGACACTTCATCACATCTCCGATCGTTTCCACAATACCATGATGTGTTTGAATTTTTAATTTAAAAAAAAAAAAATCCTCTTGGCTCTTGCATAGTCGCAGAAGCATATTCTCGGCAATGAAAGGGTAGATGTAAAAAAGTAGAAGTAATAGGTTGTGTATTCCAGTGCAAGATATGATTGATATAGTAAGTGTAAAGAAAACAAAAAATACAGTGTCCGTAAGGAATTAGTCATAATAATGCGTGTTTAAATCCTAAACCCATGAAAAGGAATGTTTAACAAAAACGATGAGCATCATCGTGATCGGGAACGACAGCGGTGGTGTTAGCCACGGCCGGAATCTGGAAATGCCATAGCCTGCCAACACCTTTCACAAGATTCTTCTTACACAGGAACTCTTCCGCATACAGCTTCTCTACCCTCCGATTCACATCGTGTAGGAACACGTGCGTCACACCGGATCCTTTTCTCCCCCTGGCCATCACTGCCGCCGAGAATATCGCCGCCATCCTCCCCGGCGCCTCTGCAAAGTACCCTTTCGGCGCGTCAATCATCACCAGATCCCACTCCCTCTCGTACACCTCCTCCGGCAGATCGTGAAGTGCAAGCCTGCACTTGTCGTTCCCTTTCAGAGTGGCACGCGCCGGCCAGCACGCCTCCTCCTTCCTGTAGTGCTGGAGAAGCTCATCAGCCTCCTGGAGCTGTGTCCGGTAGCGGACGGTGTGGGCGTGGAGGTCAGGGGCGGCGGCGAGAACGGTGTGGAACCACTTAGGGTCCTCTTCCAAGAAGAGGGTGGTGCCGGTGGGGTTGAGGCTGGCCCACATGAGAGAGTCGTGGCCGAGGCCGAAGACGAGGAAGTTGAGGGGTCTGTGCTGCAGGGATTTGAAGACGTCGAAGGTTATGGTGATCTCGGAGAGGGACTGCTGAGGCACCACGTGGGAGGTGGCGTAGTGGAGTATTGCTCGGAGCTGGAGCGGCGTTGTGGTGGCTGCGGTGGACTGCTGGGCGGAGGCGAAGCGGGTTTTAGTTGTGAGCGGGCAGAGGAAGGTGGTGTCAGAGGTTTGGAGAAGTGTGGTGGCTGTGAAGAGGGAGGCGGCGATGATGGCAAGTCCGGTGAGTAGCCAGACGAAGCATCGGTTTTCTGGGAGGAGGTTGTAGTAGCGACTCTTTGTTCTCTCGTTCCCCTGCATTTCCTCCTCTTCTTTTCTCTACTTGTCTGTGTTAGTGTGTCAAGTATTAGAGTTTGAGCGTTCCTTTCACTCTGAATATGCCATCCCTATTGCAAGGGACATGTGGCACTTCGCAATTGCCTTGTCCGCCTTCTTCCACTCTTCCTCTTTATTATTCATCGTCAATCACCCCCATATAAAGAGGGTATAACATATTAGTTTTATTTATTTTTAAAGCTTCAAAAGATTTATTTCGATTTAAAATATTCTTTATCTATAAAAACATTTAATATTATTAATTAAAAATAATATAAATTTTAATATATTTATCACTAATATTATTAGATTTTTGTTTAATTTTAATACAATTTTATTAAATATACACTATCAATATTAAATATTTTAATTATAGGATAATATTAAAATAATTTATCAATTTATTTTTAATGTATTTAGATACAAAAATGAGCGCAAATTAATTTAAGGTTTAATTACTCTATTGGTTGCTATAGTTTCGCAAAATTTTTAATTAAATCTCTGTATTTTATTTTTTTAATTGTGTTCTTAGACTAATTTTTTTTAATTGGACCTCTATATTTTTTTTCTTTTTATTTAGATTTTTACATTAATTTTTTTTAGTTTGATCCTTGTAAAATTAAGCTAATTATTATTAAGAGAGATTTAATTAAAAATAATTTAGTATAAAAATTTAATTAAAAAAATATAAAAATTTAATTAAAAATTTCATAAAATTATAGAGATCAACAAAATAACTAAACTTTAATTTAAATGGATTTGATAGGATCGGTATAATCCAAATAAATGTTTCCCAACTTTTTGAAATACCCTGTTATGGTGTAATCACATATCCCTAGTGTCATTTTGTTTTTATCTAATAAAAAATGTCACAAATTGAATCGCATTGATTTTTTAAAAGAATTAAAACAAAATTATATAACTGTTTCATTCGATTTTTATAATAAGGTATTTTAATAAGATGTCGACATCAAATTTATATTAAGATCTCAAATATCGAAGAGTAAATATGACTACTCTAAAAAAATAGAGTCGATCCAAGAATTACTGATTATGGTATCAAAGTAATTTAACGTCAGAATCACTCGTAATAAAGGAATAAAGTAATAAACAATTAAATAAAAAAGACAATAAAAATAGTAAAATATCAATGTAAAATAATAACAAAAATTTAAATAAAATAAACGATAATGAACCAAATAAATAAAAGAACAAAAGTTAAAATTTGACTTCTAACACTCATATGAGGAAATGGATTCTCTCAATTATTTAAAAACAATTGAAGGGGTAAAGTGTGATTTTTAAGTTTTCATTGCTCTCTCTCTCTCATATTTTTTTTTGTCCCATTTATAAAATTAATGGTGAGAGATCATATTTTACTCCTTCAATTATTAAAAAAAAATTGAGAGGATCCATTCTCTTTGCACTCCATATTCTTCTGTTGTGTTGTGGGAGCTGAAAATTTTATGAGTTTATGTGATTATCTATTATTTTTAATTGAAGTCTTGAACTCTTCTAAATTTCTACTATTTATAAGCCATAAAGATGAACTTGCTTTGGAGCATGTTATCTATTATCATACTTCCTCCTTTTTCTCATGATCTTGTTTTGACCATGAATAATCTTGATCCATAAATTTTGACACCCACATCTCCTTTGATGTTCAAGTTCTATGTCTCTTCAGCTTGCTCCGGAAATTCTGCACCCATGTCTTTCACTTGGTTTTGATGGTCGAGTAGTAAATATTGATGCTCAAAGAAAGACAATAACTACCTTTTGACTTTGATACTCTTTGGCTTGGTTTGGTAAAATTTTTTGAAGAGGTATTTGTGCTTTTTAAAAGCTCAAGCTCCTCACATTTTGTGTTTGATAAATCAAAAAGATCATGTGCTTGTGCTTGCAGTTTTTAAAAGATTGAGATACTTTTGAAAGTACCTAAGATAGAACTTTTCAAAATTGACTTGTGCTTTTTAAAATTTAAAAGTATAATATAAACTCATATGTTAATTAATTTTCAAATTTAATACTTATATTTATATCTGTTATAGTATTTTTAAATTTTAAAAACTATTTTACTAAACGCAATTGATGTTACTTATGTTTATTAAAAATTATTTTTTATTTGATTTATCAAACATAAATGTTACAACTTTTAAAAAATTATCTTTTAAAAAATAACTTTTATAAACTATTTTTAAAAAATAAAAACTTTACCAAACTAAGCCTTTGTATCATCTTTCTTCTATTTTAGCTTATTTGTCTTTATTTTTGTAGTTGAAACTACTACTAATCAAAACTCCTTCTTGTAAAAAAAATTAATTTTTATACCAGCAATATGAAAATATTATTATTAAATTGTATTGTTATTATAATAGTATAAAATACTAAAACGGCTAAATATTATTGTATTACCCACAAGGCCACAAACATAACCAATATGTAAAAAATTTTGCTACAAAATCAGAGATTTATTTTGAAATTGAGGAAGTAAAAAAAAATTGTAGACATAAAGTTGTCCAATAACATAACACAAATTATTTGTCTAGGAATTTATCATATGGCTTCCGCGTCAATGATTTCATGTAAAGATACAAATGGTCACAAAATTCGTACACGTTTTCGTACATACGCTTCAGTGGCCGTTTATTTTCAATTACAACAGGCAGGCCTAGTAATTAATGTAGGAGTTTCTCAGCATGATAGGCACTCACGTTTCACGTTTGTCGTTGTGGGCACCACTATCCACGCATCATTTGTGCTTCCTCTCCTTCCATTTGCAATATAAATTTCTTAATATTTTTCCCCACTATTGGTGCTTAGTTCTAAAATCGGATAAAATAAAATTTAAAAATAAATATTTTTATATTTTATTTGATAATAAATTAAAATAAATTATAAAAATTTAATTTATTTTTATTTTTTTATATAAAAAAATTTAAAAAAATGTTAGGATAAAAAATATAATTATACAAAATTAATAAAAATAATAAAAAAATAAATTATAAATTTTGTTAATATTAACAAAAAATATAAAATATATTAATTTAATATTTTTGTATAATATTATATTTATATCTTATTTATTAAATATAATTTTATATTTTTATATCTTTATCTTAATATCTCATACCAATAAATAAATGTTGTCTAAAAGAACAATTTTTCTGTTGTATAGTATATACCTAGAACGATAAATATAATGACTAATAAATTAGCAAAAACAGATATTTTATTTTATAATCTATTTTCAGTAATTAATGATTTTATAATAAAGTGTTTTATTTTATTGCTCAGTGATTATATTAATTTGTTGTTTTCATTGTTTATTTAAAAAAAATAGGAATTTTTATTTTTTGGTTACGGACACTTGTTAATTTTAAACAGAAAAACTTTTTTCAAATTTAAAAAGGGATGTCGTGTTTAATAGATGTAATGAGTACATACATTGAATAATGTCGATGTCTAGAGATATTTTGAATCGTGTTGGGCAGGTGTATCCATTTACGCAGCACCACATGGCCCCACCCTCCTCCTGACATAATGTAGTTAACAATAAAATATCCCATCACGAGAATGATATATTTTTTGTATGGACAATAAAAACGGCAATGGTCTAATGGATATAATTATATAAAGAGATAAGCGAGATACACGGGCCTTTTTATTTTTACTCTATTGGTCTTAAGTGAATAACTACCATAGGTACGGATTTTTTTTGTCTTGGTTACGGGCTTTAGTTTAAAGGAAAGTTCATATGTTGGGCTTTTCCAATGGAGAAACAATGGGCTGAACCGTTTTCTTCCCAACAAGACCTTAAGGCAGTCCAAATGTAAAAGACCGAAGGAAGCCTGCAAATGTTGCCATATTGAATTCATAAAAATTTCATGCTGAATGGAATTTCAGAGAGCAACTGCACTAACTGAAATTGAAATGGTATAACGAACGGAATTGGCTGTAAGGTGAGGAAATAGGTGAGACGATCTTTCAAGACTCAAAGAGTCCAGGATAGTCTAACGTCTATCAAATTTAAATGAATAAATAATTAATTTTTTTTAATTTGTTATAATTTATTATAAATATTGTTGTACATTTTAAATAAACAAAAACTGTGGAACATTTTAATAAATTTCAGATCAAACTTAGAGAATGAGACTACATGCCTTATATAATAGCGTTCGTTCCATTACAGAATGGATGTGTTGCCTTGCAACCACGGCGCCACCGAAATTGATGTTTGGTGACTTGGTGGGTGTAGCCTTAAGTATGAAAGCAAAGCAGTATATTGATGCCACGTTTGTGATTAGTTGGCAACACGTGGTTGTTAATTAATGATGTGATCCTCCTGCCCAAGTGAGGTCTTTACTACACTCCCACCTACTCACACCCCCACTCCATTTATTATTATAATTTTAATAATCAAGACAGAGTAATACAGTAATGCAGCTAGTAAGTTTTTAGTCAAAAGATGGTGTATGGTTGCATTAAATACAGAGAGAATGGCCGCATTATATTGCATGCGGGCAGAAGCGGAATTGAAGTATCCAGAGAATTCTTTAGAAGAAAGAGGCCGCAAGGATGAGAAGAAGTGGAAGCCGGTTGTACTTATTAGTGTTGTTGGTGTTGGTGGCGGTGGAAGTGGAAGTGGAAGTGGAAGGAACGGATGCTTTGGCGGGGAAGTGCAGCACGGTGGTGCAGCAGGTGATACCGTGCCTGAACTTCGCGACGGGGCAGGCTCAGGTACCGTCGAAGGAGTGCTGTGACGCTTCGTCGAAGATCAAGGACAGCGCACCGGAGTGCCTCTGCTACGTGATCCAGCAAACCCACAAGGGCAGCCCTGAGGTGAAGAGTATGGGTATTCAAGAGGCTAGGCTCATCCAGCTCCCTTCTGCTTGCAAATTGAAGAATGCTAGCATCTCCAACTGTCCCAGTATGAAACAAACTATTAATTCTTTTTTTTTTCGTTTTGCTTCTTTTGGGAATAACTAACCAATAACTGACTTAACTTTTTTTTTTCATTTTATGACAGAGCTTCTAGGTCTATCTCCAGGCTCAGCAGACGCACAAATCTTCACCAACATCTCTTCATCGAGTAATAGTAGTACGGCTTCACCCTCAACCTCGTCCTCATCCTCATCAGCAACACCCACATCGCAGAACGATTCTCATGGAACCATGCTTAGACCTCCTCTCATGGCAGACATAACTGCGCTCATGGCCTTGCCCATGCTTCTCCTTGTGCTTCCCACTGCAACTGTCACCCTTTACTCGTAAAAGTTAAAACATTCAAGGGGAGAGGCGTAGCAGTGGTCGATTGTTGTTTTTATTTACTTTGCAATCATGTTTAAATTTGTTGGAGTGATTTAATTAGCAAATCTGTAAACTTGGTTATAATTATGTTATCATGGAATTGCTTGTAGGGCATGGTTGTATCCATTTTTGCATTGAACTTTCCTTTTTCTTATTATATGGATGGACTTGTTTTCTTTCTTTCCCAGCACCTACCAGAATTTATGGAAGCTAATAAGGCCTGGAAACATAACGGTCCCATTGAAATTAATCATGGACTACGTACTTCGCAACTGCCAACCTAACATCCTCATCACAAGTAGTATTCATTATTCTCTATACCTTGCACTTCCATCGTTTTCCGCTTCGTATTTACATTTTTGGTTAGCTGTTACTGTCAGATTCATCAATACTCACAGATCCTTAATATCCATCAACACTTAAATCAAGCATATATACGTTTTCCATAAATAAATGTAACCTATCTTCTATCACTTATTAATTTAGTTGATATTTTAAGTTGATTATTAACTATATTATAACTTGAGTTATTAAATTTAATTAGAATTAATATTTTAATCATAATAAAATTAATTTATTGATTAAAATAAATTATTATAGAATTTTTAAAAATATTAACAAACAACCTCATCCTTTAAATGAGAAGAATCCTTCTCAACATAGCGATTATCATTCTGTTTGGATTGGTTTCCTCGTACTTACATATGGTACTCATCTCAATATGTATATGTCTTTTATCCACTAAACTTTTCACTCTTTTCATGTTCGTTCTCTTCTAATTTCAAAATCAAAAGACCTTACATCATTTTTTCATTCTTTTTTATATACTTATTTTCAGAGTCAAATCTATTTCATTTTTAAAAGAACAAAGTTCACACAAAAAAAATATTATAATATAAACTATAAAAGAGTCGGGGACTTTTTTTTATTACTGGGATTTATGTTTAAATTCTGATTTTAGATTCATTCTTTTCCACCACTAAAATTAATTGGATATCTATCATGGTTTCTTTTCTTGTTTTGTTCAAGGAAAAGAAGATTTGGGAGGGAGAAGTTTATTTATTAATATTTTTAAAAATTATATAATGATCCATTACAATAAATTAATTACAACTAATTTTATTATAGTTATGATATTAATTTTAGTTAAATTTAAGCAACTCAAGATATTAATATAGTTAATAATTAAATTAAAATATTAACTAGGGGTGTTTGTGGTGCGGTTTGGTTCGGTTTTAAGGAAAAAAGTTATTCGATCTGAACGCTTAATTTACGTACGGTTTGAATTGGATGAACTTTTTTTAAAAATCCGAATCGAACCGATTCGATTACAAGCGGTTTGGATCGGTTTGGGTTTGCAGTTTTTTAAATAAAAAAAAATTAAATACATATAACAAGTCTCAACATCAAATTTTAAATAATCAACAATGACATAACAAGTCTTAACAATATCTTAAAAAGTCAACGATAACATAACAATAGAAATAAAATTATAAGTTAGTTAAAATAAATAAATAAATAATATTTTGAACATAAAATATTTATTAAATAATAATAATACATGAATAATAAAAAAATGTATAACAAATTGAACATGTTATAAGTATAATTGTAAATATGATAATAAAATAATAATATTATAGCACATTGTGCGGTTTTGATTGGATTGAATCGGTTATGAAAAGTAGATCCGAAATCCAATCCAATCCCGCAATTTGCAAAAAATAGAATCCAATCAAATCCGGATTAGTGTAGTTTTAATCGGTTTTTTATTTGGATTGGATTGGATGAACGGTTTAATTTAAATCGGTTTGAATTTGAACACCCCTAATATTAACTAATCAGAAATTAACATATCACTAATTTACATATTTTTTTAGAGAAAATTAAATAAAAATTATTTATTTTTAATATATATTTTATATTAATGATTAATTTAAGTATATACTTAACATGGTTATATTCAAATAGTTTTTTAGTCCTACTTAACATGAACTTCGCTCTACAGCGAAATATTTTAAAAATTGAATAACTATTACTAGAATATTTTTGGTATATAATCACTCCTAGAAAATTAGCGAGCATTTTACTTCATATAGAAAAAAAAAGTAGTTGATTATTTGAAAATTATTGACCTGCCTTCTATTTAATATGGATGGATATTCACTCATATTTTTATGTTTTATGGGAAGAAAAAAAAAACATATCATTCTGACTTCACAAAAAGAATTTGATGTCTGTCTCTTGAAAAATAAAAAATAGAGAGAGTATTTTAACTATTTTATTTACGATCGAAGTTCATATATTACCAAATCTTATTTCAAATGGTAAACTGCTTATCACTTTAGGATTTTAGGTACAATCGTGCCTTAGAAGAAATTAAGCGTTCTGCTGTTCGAACAGCTCCTGCTGCTGAGGGTTTTCCTAAAAGAACCCGAAAAAAAAAATTGATACCACAGTCTCCTCACGACAACCACAACGAAAGAGTCGAAGGACTCCCACAAGAACTTCCAGAAGGGTAACTATTCTCTACCTATACACATGAATTTTGAAATGAAAGATTTCGAAAATCACATTTACTTAAAAATTCTTAATTTCGATCTTTCATCAGTTACAGTTGCAACCATCAAGTGAGAGCTCTGATAAAAGTGAGCAATCTATTCAAAACATCCTTACTGCTTCCTCACAATCAGAGGACACAGCTGATTCAGATCCGGGTCTTCAATTAATTCGAAGGACAAGACCCATTCCGCTAACATTTTATCATTTCTATAAATATTTCAATTAAGTTAGAATAAATCTTAACTTATAACTGTGTACCTTGTATGTCAGCCCACTACTGCTACTCAATCAATCACCTCACCACTGACACTTAATCAGCCACCTCAACAACAACAAGACACAAGACAATCCACATATCACTCATCAATCCAGGTTACAGGGTCTGTTTAGCCTCTCCAAGTTGCGTTTTCACCTTCCACTGGGACATTGAGTGCTGAACATACCTCTCCAATCATTCAGTCTGCACCTTCGTCCGAATTTCAAGTGGCCCCTGATTTTGACTCCCTATCTCGAGTTGCTGAGACTACTAGGCCTGATTCGAATTCTCCATCGAGAGTCTAGAAAATATTTCCTTCTCCTCAAAGAGCCTCTAGTCCTCTCCAACGAGCTGAATTTCAAACTTTTCCTCATCAAGGATTTGGAACTTTGGGTGTCTCTACAGAACCTACAAGCGCCACCTTGGCCAACTTGGTTTCCATCCTAAATCAAGCTATCCAAAAAGACGAAGTGCCTGTTCCTGTCCCAATACTCCCTGATCCTTCCACATCTGGTCCTACATTCGAGCTGAATGCCAATGCTTGAAAATAAAATAAAAGGTGAAATTTTATATCTTTTTTTGTTACTTATTTTATTTTATTTTGGCTATTTAAATTCGTATGTATATGATCAACATATTTTCTATTATTTATGCAATTTTTTTACAATATTTTTTTTAGTTTCAATCAATATGCATTTAAAAAAAGTAATACATAATTAATTTAATAAATCAAAAAAGCTCCGGAGAGATTAAAATTAATAAAACTAGACAAAGACCTCAAGGAAGAGAATGGAATAAGAAAGAAGACGAAGTAATTAGAAGTTATGTATGGAATGAAAAAGTAACCGTAATATGAATGAAAAAAAAAGTTAATTGGTAATTTATTTTTTTGACTTTTTTTTCAAAATAGAAAGATATATCAGTTACTCATTCTTAATAGGATTGATCATCTAAAATTTGAATTTCACTTTAGAGAGTAAAGTGTGATTTTTCACCATTGATTTTATAGGTGGGACTAATAATAAATATGAAAGGGAAGAAGATCGCACTTTATTCTCTAAAGTGAAATTCAAACTTTAGATGATCCAAATCCTTCTTAATAGGGTTAAGATGGGAAGCAGAAATTGGACACCGAACTTTCCTATTTCCTTTATATATTGTTATAGATACTTGTCAAAGTTGATCCAGCAAATCTGAACTGTTTTTTTTGGTAAATAAATCTGAACTGTTTTCGTAAATAGTAGATCGATTGGATTGCTGCTTTGGGCCTGGCCCCGTCGCTTGAGACCCAATATTATTTCAGCAGGCATTCGTTATGGTGAATGTTTGAAGCGCTCTGTTCCAGGATTGATTCTTGCATGAGCCATGAAGTTGCAAGTTGCAACTCATTTTTGGTTCACGCTATACATACAGATACATCTATCCTGCTATCTGTTTGTTAGTAGTACAGAAGCTAAGTAATGTTGGTTATGGCAGTCTTTTAAATGCATCACCCACTTCATTTCTTGTCTTGTCTGTTGTGATGGTTGATGATTATAGTTGCATTCCGCCTGAAAGCCCTTTCAAGTTTCAACCCGCACAATCAATTTCTTGCCGAACCTTTGAATTGCTATCAGTCTTGGTTGTTGCAATCCACCAGCGTGAATTTTGGTGAGCATTTCAGAGGAGTAAATAGCGGTTTTTAACTTCGGGTAATTACTACCGTATCTTAATGCACTGTTATGACTTATGATGAGTAAATATCGTGCGTTTTCTTTCTTCATTGCTGGTTCGCAGTGATTTGAAAGCAACCATTCAATGTTACAATTACAAGCGTGCCAAGATCCGATGGATGTATTACGGATGCATCAGTTTGCAATAGTGCTTGATTTATCAATTTGGGAGTCTGCCACAGTAATCACGTCATTTTCAAATCATATTCTCTAATTACCTGTCTCAATAATGTATTTGTCTTTTATGAAACGTGTTCATTCATATTCCACCCAGCTTAATCCGACAAACACTTCTTATATATACTCTCATTCGGTGATATTTTTGAGGTAAAGTAATTTTTTTTCTAAAATTTGACAAAAATTTTAAAAATATTCTTACATTTTATTTTATTTTAATTTTATTCAAAAAAATTTTATTTATATCAAATATATTTCCGAACTAAGTTTTTAAATGTGTTTTCAAAACATTTAAAGACCAATTCAATAATAATTATACAAAAATAATCTTCAATACAAACAATTCAAAAATAATTATAATGTATTATTGTCAGATTGGTTCTAAGTTTTTGAGAAATTCAAATAAAAAATTTAATAAAATTAAAACAAAATAAAATCTAAAAATGTTTTTAAAATTTTTAACAAATTTTAAAGAAAAAAAAACATTTTATTTTTATTATTATTATTTTCATTCCTTCGTAAAACATTAAACTTGCTTTACAAATAATAGAAATGAAGTACTCCATGTAAGCTAACATACTTTCTCATTCAAAATTTAATTGATTGGAATGTTTCCACTTATTTACGCATGGAAAATATTTAATACTCTTGAAAACATTATTGAAGTTCAAGATATCGCAAACTACTAACGCGAAAAAAGTTTAAGAGTACAAGCATAAAAAGAATTAAATAATTAAGCAATTTTCTTTAAAGAATGAAACCTTAATTTAATCTTTTAGAATGTTTCATAAAAGCATTCTGTCCCCGGCAGCAAAACAAAAGTGCGTTAAAATTATATAAAAAAAAAGGGGAACAAATTAGCGACTTGGTGTGCTTGCAGAAAAGCCTAAAGCTGCAAAACTGCAAGAATAAGAACCCAAAATGTGTGCAACCTCAAGTTTTCAGAATTTGGAGCTAACCTTGTGAGTGAGGGTGAAAGAGGATTGTTAATCCAAGTGGTGATAACTAAAAGCAGAATCATAAGGTTCTCGTAAGAGCTGAAATTCCTGAGAGCGGTTGGTGATGGTGTCGTCGCAAGTTGGGTAGGTGAGCCACATGGTGGAAGCCAATGGGTGTTGATCAGTGTGCCAGTATTCCGAGGAAGCAAGAGGCAAGCGCTGAGGCTGATGAGACTCGGTTGACAGAAGAGAGAGAGCACTCTGGAAATCTTGAGTATCAGAGCACGTAGTTGAATCCTCTACACCTGAAAATAAAGACTCAGGTAAACAAACAAGAAATATCAGAGAGAGTGAGTTTGAATCAATCTGTTAAAAGTATAAGAGTCTTGCTTGCAAATGCAATGCCTTTGGAATCATCCTCTGTCACCATGCTCACAATACTTGGTATCTCATTGTTGCCTTTCACAGCCTTCAACAGAAAATCTTTCGTCTGGGGGAGCTGCTTGCTCCGCCGCATGTCTTGCCAAACTGTATTCGCGGTCGCGGCTCCGCTCGTTGTATAAGTGAAGGGGCTAATCTGTTGCCTCCCAACTGCTGCACAAAAATTGCAAGATCAACTCGTTAACAACTTATGTTAACCATTTCAAAATTTGCTTACACTTTTAGATTTCTTCTGGAAGAAGAAATCTAAAAGTGTAAAACAAGGAGCCATTGCAAACCAGAATCAGCTACTAATTAAGAAAACAAAATTTGTTGTTTGAGATGCTGCAGGAAGTAGATATATAGATCAAACTAAGATGACTAACACAACGCAACAGTCATAGTCATATGGCGGAGAGAGTGATACCAAAAGGCGAGGGAGTCAAATCTGATGGATTTAACTGGACAGTTTCAGGATGAGGTTTCCGGCGCCGTGCATTGTGATCTGAAAGACGCCGTCTGCAGCTTCTTTTGTTTTCATCAAACTCTGACAGACCATGGAACCTACCAAAGACAAGCAATGTATTTGATTGACTAGCTTAAATCCTAATATGTCACTCTGAGAAACATTATCATTAATCAAACAATCAGATATTTATTTTTAGAAGCAAACCTGCTACATTGCTGGCAAAATCGACGTTCCAAACCAGCAATAACCACCTTTGGAGACTTGGAATGACTTTCACAAACTCTATGTTTGCGATGATAATCTTTAGCTGACAAGAGGTCAAGGCCACAACCTTCAACCTGGCAGCATGGATATTGCATGTTCTGAGCATTGGACTTAGATTTCTTTCCACTACTCACAGCTTGAATCGGAGCACCTGAGGAAGACTGGTTCTTCTTGGCATCACTTCCCGGACAAACATCTTCAAAGTACAAGCGTTTACCAAGCTTTAGAGTAAGCAACGGTTCGCCAGAGCCAGGAGGGGGCTCATGCGAATGAGAGTTTTCAACCAGCTCTTCTTTTTTACCACTGGAATCATCTTGGGAACTTTCTAAGGTGAAGATAGATGTTTTGCTATCCCTATTGGAAGATGAATTGATGGAAGCAGATTTCGAGCTTCTTGACGAAGATGGGTTCATGAGCTCAGACTCAGAGCAACCACTACCACCAGAATTGTCCAACAACCCAACATTGGTTTCTCCATTTGCTTCACCACTCCAATCTGGTGGTGGTTGTAATTTGGGGTTTTCGGTTACTTTTGCATTGGAGAAGAACAGGTGCTCCCACTCCCATTGTGAGGGAGATTTTGCATTCCACTCCATCGGAAGAGCTGAGAAATTCAGTGATCTGCCAGGCACAATCCAAAAGAATTCTACTGTTAGTTTCTATAGAAGTAAGGAAGAGTAATACAAACTCTTTAAAAACAATAAAAACCAATCTCAAAGAAACCATACACAAACTGAATCAATGATTCTCAAAAGCAAGGTGCACATTTGCAGATAAATCATTAACAGGGGCACTTATTAACATCCAAAATTGGTGAAACTGCCACAAATTTAATACAATCAAGGCATTACTAATTGCTAAGGCAAAATTAACTAGTTTTTTCAATGAAAACAAGAGTGTTATGCAGATCTAATTCATGTGGTTGAGAGGCAGAGAGGCGTGGCAGTAGTAGTGTAGTGGCAATAATTCTCAAGGTGATATATAACAATCAGTCCCCACCATTAAACCCAAAAGAAAAAATAGTTTTTCTTCCTATGATGTGATGCCTTTTAAGTTTTATCTCTTCCTCCAAGTTACCAAAACTTGCCTTTGGAAAGCTTTCAAAATCCAATAATTCATGGTTATCACAGAGCAACGTCAGAAGTAGTCGGTCATTGAATGAGACCCCACAACAACAACCACCCAGCTTATGATGAAAGAAATATAGACAGACAAGAACTTGCAAAGTTAGAAAACAATAGCAGCAAAGCCAGATTTAAACTCCGATTTTTCCCCATCAAAATCTATGGTGGGGAACAACCTACCTCCGAATCATAAATACCCAAAACCAATGAATCTTGACCCCCCACCCCAACAAACAACAATACAAATACAAAATGATTCGTGTTAAAGTGTATCTCATGGATCTCCAATGAGAATGACCCATCTAGCTGACTGTGACATTTCAATCATAAAGCTAAAGCCTAAAAACCATAGTAATTATTCTGATCAGCTACTTAAATATGAAAACCAAAGGATTAGCGTAGTATTTGCAAGTACATAGGGAAAGTGCTGGTCCCTTTACCCTGAAAAAAAGCACAGTGAGTGAAGCTCAATGAGCAGAGAAAGAAAGAGAGGGAGAATGGAGGACTGAATGCAAATTTCATGAAAACCTAGCTAGCTTTTCTTTTTTTTTTTTGTTTTTCTTGGCATTTTTGTTTTCCGAAGAAAAGATGATAAACCAAAAAAGGACACACAGACATGAGGATGAAGAAGAAGAAGAAACCAAAAGAAGAAAATCATCTGCACCTTTACTTACAATATTTATTATCTGAGAAGCTTTCAGAAAAAGAAAGCAAAGTTGCAATGTGAGTCTACCCACAAATGGAAATAAAGAGTTCAAAAAGTGGCAGCAACATACCACACATACCAGTAATCATATTAATCTAATTCTATAATACTTAATGCTATTAATTTAATCCACATACTGCAAAGCTCTTTTTAAAAAAGCTAAACCAAATAATTAAATATTCTCCTTAACTGATTACTAGAATCACAAGAAGTTGAAATTAAAGAGGGAAGAAAGGAGAGTCTTACATTACAGGGACTGAAGAAGCATATGAATACAATAACAAGTTAACAACAGCAATAGCAATACGAATAAGGGAACGGTTCATTTTAATTTGAAAAAGTGGATGGGTGTTCCATTTAGAGAGAGAGAAAGGCGCAGTGATTCAGAGCAGAGAGCAGAGAGCAGCCACAAACAGTAACAGAAACAGACACGTGGACGTTCACACATATCATATGGTGCACTTGTTCGTGCCACGTTAGCACCTTCCTTTTTTTCAAGATTTGTCACTCCTTTGTCCTTTCTTCTGCATTATTCCAATTCTTCAACCATATATTTAATTCATGTTGACTAAAAACAAAAGAAGTCTATGATTATTTTAACATAATTTCTCCTCAGAATTTATTTTATTAAAAAATATAAGACTAAAACGCGCATAATTAGATTTTGGATATACTACTTTACTTTATTATTGATAGTTATTAAAATTAATTAAACTAGTTTTTATTTTCAACTAATAATTTTCTTAAACGTCATGTTAAAATAAGATTTATTAGTCAATGCCAATTTTAAGTGAGATATCACTTAAGTACAATTAAGTCAACAAAAGTTAGCGAATAATCAATTAGATGAAACAAACGGAAATGCAAATTATATACTTTTAGCTAGCATTGGTTTATACACATCCTTTAAATAAAGTGTTAACTTAGGACCAACGTAACTTGTTTGAGCGAGGCTAATATAATTTAATCAGCTTGAAATAGAATAGGTATGATAAAAGCTTATAGATAAAAAAGATTTTCACTTGTCATTCATGAGGGAGAAAAGAATTAACGAGTAATCTGAATTTCCCTTAAAAAAAAAAACGTTTATAATTTGAAGTAAGATTCAATAATTATTATTGATTTATTCAATATATCATTGTTTTCTAATATTCCAATTCAGGCATTATAAAATGTTGCCCCTAAATTAAAATGCGTCCCATTATGCAACTAATTTTAACACGATTTACATATAAGTATATAACTAGGGCTTATGTAAGTGTGTAACAATTCATGTGAGAAATCAATGGCTTAGATCGTGTAACTCAAAAATATATATTAATATATTGATAGAAACCTTTTTCTTTTCTTTTTAATGCATCTAGGTTAGAATTATTTACATGAATATTTTGGATGCCTCTCAAATCTCAATTATTGGTCGTAGAACAAATGGCAGAATCGGGAATGCAGTAATGCACAGTACAATACAGGCTTGTCTGAGTTGTGTTCTTTCTTTTATGAAAAACAAAGTTGAATAAAAGCTCAGAATTTAAAATAAAGGTTTTAGTTAAAAAACTAATTTAATATATTAATATTTTATTATTTATTGTTGATACGTCACCCATATCCTTGGTTGCACAATAAGCTCGGCACGTGAGCCAAAAAGCTCGGTCCTGTATCAATCGCCCGAAAAGCTCGGCAGGAGAGCAGGACTGAAACGGCATCATCCAGTTGAAAATAAGAAACGTGCTCAATTAGTTTATAGTACCAAAACAGAATAATATAACCAACATATAAACTAGGACTTATCCACTAAACGGGTAAAAACAACTCCTATAAAACCGAGCCAAGATCCTCGGTTAGGGTTCAGGTTCTATCACTCTCAATCTTCTACTCTTTACTTTAAACTCACTCACTGAGAATCATTATTGACTAGAGCGTCAGAGTATCTTGTGCAGGTATTCCCGCCGCGGTGTTTGACTTCGGCCGACGTAAAGCTCTTCCTCCTCGGTGGCGACTCACTCGGAAGCGCTGAAGCTCGGCCTCCCTAGTGTTCGGACGAACCACTTGGCGCCCACCGTGGAGCCCGGAATACATCTAACCCCACTTTTTTTTCCTTTGTCTAGTCTTCTACTCTATTTTACAGGATTTCTGATCCTCGAACATGGCTGACAAGGAAAGTCCACAACTCTCACAAGACGACCTCCTGGCTCGAATCGCCGAGCTTCCGGCGGAAGTACGAAGAATAGCCGAGCTGTCAACACAGAACAATGGAGAAAGCTCCAAAGGCTCGGCTCAAGGCGCTACAGACCCTTTAAACATCGTTCCGCCAAAGGAGAAGCTCACTCTCGACAACCCCTTCTCCGAGGAGATCACAAATTACCAGATGCCGAAAAACTTTACGCTGCCCACCACACTAGAGCCATACAAGGGCTTCGGTGATCCCCGAGCCCACGTGAAGAAGTTCCAATCAATGATGTTCTTCAACGGCCCTAATAATGAGCCCGTCCTCTGCCGAGCATTCCCTACCTACCTCGACGGTGCTGCATTACTCTGGTTTTCTAAACTTTCTGCAGGTTCAATTTCCTCCTTTGAAGATCTCGCCAGATCATTCATTGATTATTTTGCCGCGTCAAGAATCTACGTACATGGATCGGGCTATCTCGGCACCATCAAACAGGGTCAGCACGAGAGCCTGAAGGATTACATGACCAGATTCGCTGACGCTACTATGGAGATCCAGGACTTAGACCCGGCCGTTCACCTGCACGCTCTCAAGGCCGGCCTCAGGCCCGGCAAATTCCGGGAGACCATTGCCATAACAAAGCCAAAGACGCTAGAGGAATTCCGAGAAAGGGCGGCAGGCCAAATGGAGATCGAAGAACTCCGAGAAGCCCAAAAATCGAACAAACAACCACATCGGAGAGATGAAGAAAAAACTTTCAGATCGCCAGGCAGCAGAGACACTAAGAAACCTTCCAAGCCCACGTCAAAATACAACACATACACCAGATTCAATACCAGAAGAGAAAACATCATCAGAGAAATCCTCAATGCCAAAATCATAAAGCCACCAGCCCGAGCAGGAAACTACCAGGATCAAAGGTTCGTGGATAGGACAAAACATTGTGCCTTCCACCGGAAGTTCGGTCACACCACGGACGACTGCATAGTCGCGAAGGACCTCCTGGAAAGGCTCTTGGACAAATACATCGAGAGCCGGAAAGGCAGAAGAGGAAACTCGGACAGGGTAGAGCACAAGCAAGCAGTGGCCGATGATAACAAAAAAGAGAGGACGACTCCTGACCCACCAAGAGGAGTCATTAGCCACATATCAGGGGATTCGCAGGCGGAGGAGAAACAAGCTCGGCCAGAAAGCGAAGCTACAGGACGATGCTAGCAATCGAGGGAACCATACAGCCAAAGAAGGACAAAGACCCAGGCGTCACAATATCCTTCAACCAAGCAGACTTCAGATCGGCAAGCCCTAACCTCGACGACCCAGTGGTAATTTCCATCCAGGTCGGAGAACTGTTGGTAAGAAAAACGTTGCTCGACCCAGGTAGTAGCACTGATGTTTTGTTTTATTCCACTTTTACAAAAATGAAATTATCAGAAAAACTGATACAGCCCTCCTCGGGAGAGCTAATTGGGTTCTCCGGAGAGAGAGTCCCCATCATGGGACACATATGGCTAAAGACCACAATGGGAGAAATTCCTATGTCAAAGTCAGTTGATATTCAATACCTAATAGTAAACTGCTATAGCCCTTACAATATTATAATTGGGAGACCCGCCCTGAATATATTCAGAGCGGTGGTATCCACATTACACCTGTATGTCAAGTTTCCAGTGCAGGAGAACCAGATAGCTACGGTATATGTCGATCATCAAGAAGCTCGGCAGTGCTACAATGCTAGTCTAAAAGTAATCCAAACAAAACAAGAAACTCGGCCCCAGGTTCAAGCAATCCACACTTCTGCCGACACAGCGACACTAGCTGACCTAGACCCGAGGGAAGATCTCGGCGAAAGACCTTGGCCGATGGACAACCTTCAAGAAATAACACTAACAGAAGATGACAAACAATACACATATATAGGAAAAGCATTAGAGGGGGGAGACCGAGCAAGACTCATACACATACTGCGTAAAAACGCCGACCTTTTCGTGTGGACACCAGACGACATGCCCGGCATAAACCCAGAAGTCATATGCCACAAGTTAGCAATTGATAAAACAGTCCGACCAGTTGCACAGAAGAAAAGGAACCTCGGAGAGGAGAAAAAACAAGCAGCACTCGAAGAAACCCAGAAGCTCCTCAACGCAGGCTTCATCAGAGAAATTCGCTTCACCACATGGTTATCCAACGTGGTAATGGTAAGGAAGAACTCAGGTAAATGGCGCATGTGCGTCGACTTTACAAACTTAAACAAAGCTTGCCCTAAAGATGCATATCCGTTGCCTTGCATTGATTAATTAGTTGATAACGCCTCTGGTTTCAAAGCTTTGAGTTTTATGGATGCATACTCTGGTTATAACCAGATTCTAATGCACCCAGAAGACCAAAGCAAAACAGCTTTTATAACAGAACATGGAAACTTTTGTTACAAGGTAATGCCCTTTGGCCTAAAGAATGCAGGTGCGACATATCAAAGGCTAATGGACAAAGTATTCCAACAACAGATAAGCCGCAATATGGAGGTCTATGTAGACGATATGGTAGCAAAAACACCTATGCAGGGGTCACACTGTGACGACTTAGTAGAAATCTTCAAACAACTCCGAGCATATAACATGAGACTCAATCCGGACAAATGTGCGTTCGGAGTACAAGGAGGGAAGTTCCTTGGATTCATGTTAACGTCTCGAGGCATCGAAGCCAACCCAGAAAAATGCAAAGCCGTACTGAAATGACAAGCCCAAAGACGGTAAAAGAAGTCCAGCAACTAGCAGGACGAATAGCTGCCTTATCACGTTTCCTACCTGCAGTGGCAAACCGATCTTATCATTTTTTCCAGACATTCTCTAAAGGCAAGAAGTTCACCTCGACAGACGAATGTGAGAACTCTTTTACCGAACTCAAACAGCACCTAACATCACCGCCAATCCTCCAAAGACCAGAGACAGGTAAGCCATTGTGTTTATACCTATCAGTATCTAACCATGCTATAAGCTCGGTATTAGTAACAGAAACAGGAAGAAAGCAAAACCCAGTATACTTCATCAGTAGGGTGCTACAACCAACAGAAATAAGGTACCTGAAGATAGAACAACTGGCACTAGCACTAATCACCACGGCAAGAAGACTGCGACACTACTTCCAGGGCCACACAATCATAGTACGAACAGACCAACCGCTAAGGCAGATATTAACCAGACCCGAGCTCGCCGGCAGACTAATAAAATGGGCGATCGAGCTCTCCGAGTTCGATATTCAGTACGAACCAAGGAAAACACTGAAGTCACAGGTGCTAGCCGACTTTATATCGGAAATGACTAATGACACACAAAATACAGAGGTCAATTGGAGCATACATGTGGATGGAGCATCAAACAAAGAAGGCAGTGGAGCAGGGATACTACTGAAGGAAGGAGACAAAGTAGTGGCTGAGCAGTCACTGCAGTTCCGCTTCAAAGCAAGCAACAATCAGGCGGAATATGAGGCCCTACTCGCTGGACTAAAGCTCGCCCTACAACTACAAATACCTCGATTAACAGCTTACTGCGACTCTTCATTAGTGGTACATCAAATAAAGGGCGAATTCCAGGTAAAAGATCCTTTGTTAGAGAAATATTGGCTCATAACAAATGATCTAATTTCAAAATTTAACAAATTTGACATTATTCATGTAAACCGAGAACAAAACACCAGGGCCGATGTGTTATCTAAGTTAGCCACAACTCGGCAAGCCGAAAACACATCGGCATTGTCCCAGCTAACACTTGACAAACCGAGTTTTGAGCAGGACACAATTCTGAGTATTATACAGGTCCCAGATTGGCGAACACCTTTCCTCAATTACATCACCACTGGGGCAGTACCAGATGATGAGCCGAACTTACCGCTCTTTCGGAGGAGAGCAAGTTTTTACACAAAACTCAGAAACACCCTATACAGACGAGGACACTCCCAACCACTTCTAAAATGCATCAGCATCGAGGAAGCTAAGGATGTCATGGCTGAAACACACGAAGGAGTCTGCGGCAACCATATCGGCGGCCAAGCATTAGCAGCAAAGATTCTGCGAATAGGATACTACTGGCCGACGATAAAACAGGACTGCATCTCAAAAGTAAAGGCATGTGATAATTGTCAAAAGCACGCCACCCTCTCGAAGACCCCGGTCGAGGAACTCCATACCATAGAGGTAAGCTGGCCTTTCGATAGGTGGGGATTGGACATCCTCGGACCTTTCCCGAAAGTGCCAGGCCAGGTAAAGTTCCTCTTAGTGTCAATAGACTATTTCTCTAAGTGGATAGAAGCACAACCACTAGCGCATATAACAGCAGAAAAAGTGCGATCTTTTTTATGAAAAAATATCATATGCAGATTTGGTATCCCAAGGGAGATAATCTCGGATAACGGGAGACAATTTACAGATCATAAGCTCGCTGCTTTTCTAACAAATTTTAACATCAAACATCACTTCAGCTCAGTAGAGCACCCACAAACTAACGGACAAGTTGAATCAGCTAAGAAAATTATCTTGTAGGGGTTAAAGAAAAAGCTCGGCGAAGCTAAAGGAGAATGGGCTGACCTCATCCCCGAATTTCTATGGAGTTACAATACCAGCATTCAATCTGCCACAGGAGAAACTCCTTTCAAGCTAGTATATGGCGCGAAAGCACTCATCCCAGTAGAGGTCAGCGTCCCAACACTAAGGACCGAGCTCTATAATCAATCGAATAACCTACAAGCTCGTACAACCGAGTTGGATCTTGTAGAGGAAGAAAGAGACATTTCCACCATAAAGCAGCGAGCCAGAAAATAATACCTAGAACGAAGACACAATAAAAGAGTAGTTCACAGGTCTTTCAACAATGGAGACCTCGTACTTAGACGAACAAAGGAAGCTCGGAAAACCTCCAACACATGGCAAATTAGCAGCAAATTGGGAAGGACCTTTCCGAGTTCTTCAAAACCTCGGAAAGGGAGCTTACAAACTAGAAACCCTTAAAGGAGATCAACTTCCAGGAACATGGAACGTCTCCTCTCTAAGGGAATACCAGTCATGATGTAGTCTGCAAGATCGCGAATGATGGTACTCTTTTTCCCCTCCGATGGTTTTCTCCCAAAACACATGGGTTTTACTCGGAAAGGGTTTTAACAAGGCCGGACGCCACAAATCATTACGCCGATATACCTTGTGTTACAAATCAAGACATTTTTACAGCGGCCGTTGCCATACATGAACATTCAAAATTATTCCGAGCTTCATACTTGGAAATCAACATGCGCATTCCGAGCATAATACTCGGAGAAATGTAATCAAACACGAGCAATCACCAAATTATTTACGCGAAATCTTAAAGGCTCATTTAAACACAAGCCCTACATTAGAGCTTCAGCTCTCCTTGTTGACAATTTAATCGGACAAAGGGTAGCTAACGCCACCTTCAATACACACATTCAATCGTTTTTCAATAACGACATACCATTATAACTTATCAAAATATCAAATTTCCTTAAACAGCATAAGTCATTTTCAAACCGAGCTATATGCTCGGAACCCAAAATATCATTACCAAATACAATACTCGAAACAGTTCAACAAAGGCAAAACAGCCACAAGTTGCAATCCTACTACACCATATACAAAATAAACAAATGCTAAGGCCTACTCTGCCTTATCACCTATGCTGGATCCCTCACTCTCACTTCCAGCAACACCCTCATCTTCCACAAGTTCACCGTTCACGACTACCTTCATGATGTCAAGTTTTGAAGGATCAGCTTCTGGATACAACACCTTGACCTGGGAAACAGCGCGGTCAAACCCTTGAGCAAAGGTCTCATAGATCCCGCCTTCCAACTCCTTGATCCGAGCAGAGAGTTGCTCATTCTTGGATTCCACAACCTTCAACTTGTCGGACGAAGCCTTCTGGAGCTTTCGCTCATCTGCCAATTCCAAATCTTTCTTCTCCATGGAAACAGAGAGCTCGGCAATCCTTTGATCTTTCTCCTGGATGATCCCAGACAATTCTTCCACCCGAGAAGCTTCCTTCTCCTCCCGATCCAAGGCAAGCTCCTGTGCCCGGCCAATAGCAACGATCCGAGCACCAATCACCTACAAGTAAGTAAAACAGGTAAATAAGTGACATCAACTAAAAGTCACAAGAACAAAATAACTTATACCTGAAGAAATCAGCTGACACCTGCTCGGCCAACTTCGTCAATCATCTTTATGTCATCAGGGAAGCAGCAAAGCTCGTTAGCCATAACGCCAAAAGGATAAAGCTTTGCCCATAAGGATCTGCCATGCTCGTTCTTGTCATACCCATGAAGTCTCTTTTGCGATTCATAAGCGGATTCAACCATTTGTAGTATCAGCGATGACTCCCCCTTAACATCCAGCACCTCGGCAAGGCTACCTTTGGCTTGTCCTCTCTTTCGCTTAGACCTCGACCCAGGACCATACTGGGCTATCATAGCAGCAGGCCCCTTCCCCATATTGGAAGAAACTTCTTTTTCACTTTTCTTACGTTGGGTGAAGTAGGACTTCAACCCTGCAGTAGTAATTGCAGGAGCTTTCTCGGCTGCAAATTACAAACAATCAAATCAGAAACGACAGAATAAAGCAGAAATACGAAACAAACATAACAAAACACAATTACCTATATGATTATACACAGCCTGCCTATCGGTATTCCATTTTAACATCTCGGCAACTGACAACAAACCCTTCGGACCCAGAGACTTAAACAAGAAATCCATGATAATATCATCATCCAGTGACCTATCATCTACATCCAATGCCTGGTAAGGCTCGGTACACCAAAACAAAGGAAACCTTTCAACCAAATGCTCATTCAAGTAAAAGGGAAAGTCCTCGGGAATACTCCTAACCTTAACAAACATCAATTTGAAATCCTTAAATGAAGACTTGTATAGACTAAATACTGCCCGACGAGGATAGCTACTAAGATTCACCCACAAACCTCTATTCACCCCCTTCGCTTGAAATAAGGAGAAAAACAACCTAAGAGACGGCGGATACTCTAAAATTTCCATCAAAACCTCAAAAGCTCGAACGAAACCCCATGAGTTAGGATGCAATTGGGTTGGGGCGCAGTTCAACCAGTACAAAACACCACACTCAAAATCGGTAAAAGGAAGCCTTACCCCCAGCTCTGTAAAAAGACAACTATACATATAAAAATACGACCAGTCATCTAATCGATCACAAACACGATCCTCCTTCCCACAAGGTAACAACTCAATCTTAACATCACTACCAGGCCTAACCCAAATACCCGACCCCAATAGCTTCACAGATTCTTCATCATCAAACTGGGACTGGCGCTCTCTCACTCTAACGTCAACCCAATCATATGAACTACCCACATTACAGTTCTCCATCAAGAGCAACGAAAGAAAAAAGCAAGAAGATGAAGAAGAAAGAAGGAAAGAATCAGCACTGACCTTGCTTGCTCATTCTTTCGGACAAGGAGAAGAAAATGACCTTTATCCCAAAATACAGCAGTTTGGAAAGAAAAAGAAAGTGCAAATAACATAAGTTCCACAAGAGAAACGGTTACTAACCCTATGCATTTACTTCAGATTGGCAAGAAAGAGGAAGCATTAAAACCACTACAAAAACCAATGGATAGGGGCACCTAGAGAAGCGGAGCGATTTTCACATCAATCACTTCACACTGGCGCAAAGTATGAAGCCACTCAAAACGTTCTGCATTCTCAGCAGAACTAAGCCGAGCTTGGGGGCTACAAGGACCATATACGACAAGCAAAGTCAGCAACCGAGGATTCAGTACTCTTGGTCCGAAAGCTCGCCTTAGCCCTGTCTGCACCAAGGCAAGCTTGGGGGCTATGATACGTCACCCTTATCCTCGGTTGCGCAATAAGCTCGGCACGTGAGCCAAAAAGCTCGGTCCCGTATCAATCGCCCGAAAAGCTCGGCAGGAGAGCAGGACTGAAACGGCATCACCCAGTTGAAAATAAGAAACGTGCTCAATTAGTTTATAGCACCAAAACAGAATAATGTAACCAACCTACAAACTAGGACTTATCCACTAAACGGGTAAAAACAACTCCTATAAAATCGAGCCAAGATCCTCGGTTAGGGTTCAGATTCTATCACTCTCAATCTTCTACTCTTTACTTTAAACTCACTCACTGAGAATCATTATTGACTTGAGCGTCGGAGTATCTTGTGCAGGTATTCCCGCCGCGGTGTTTGACTTCGACCGACATAAAACTCGTCCTCCTCGGTGGCGACTCACTCGGAAGCGCTTAAGCTCGGCCTCCCTAGTATTCGGACGAACCAATTGTGATTTGTGAATTGTGATTAATATTATAAGCAATATCCTACTAAGTATTAATTTAGTTTTTTAATTAAATATATATTAATAATAAATATGAAATTAATCAAAATAGAAAATATTTAATATTTTAATAACTGGTTCTTGGATTTTAGTATTTGAATTAATAAAATTATATTCTTTATAAATTGTATATAAAGTGATACTTAAAAAAAATTGTACTCATTCAGTCATTCTCTTCCATATCTATATTATATATAGTAAATAAAAATAAATAATAGATAAATACACCGAAACAATTTTTTTTTTATCAAAAATAAAAAATTTGAATCCGCAACCTCTTAATTAAATATGGAGAGACTATACCATTTGAATTATAACCCATTGGCAATACATCGAAACAATTTATTAACTAACTAAGAATAACAAGTATAAACCAAATGCAGTTATCAATAATAAGTGAAGGTTCCAAATGGTCGGCTGAAGCTAATGGCCCGCCTAATGCTAGAATCTAGAACGAGTGTTCCAAACAAGCCTTATTAAGATATAAAATTAAACATAAATATCTTAAGATTTAATATTGAAAAATTCTTAAACGATGTTTGTAATTATTTCGAAAAATAACGAAATTTTCAATTTTTTTTATTTTTAATTTTTATTTTTATAAAATTGATTAATTTTTTGTTAATATTTTTTTGATATTAACAGAATAAATTTATATAATATTAAACTGTTAATTTATTGTTAAGAACAAATTTTGTTGTTGAAAGTGTTCTTATTTTTTAAATATAATTATTAAAGTCGTTTAATTATTTTTTTTATTTTTTTGTTTTTTTAAATTATATTAGTGATTTTAAATTATTTTTATTTATAAAAATTAAATAAAAAATATATTAATTATTAATATATCATATAAATATACTATAAAAAAATAATTAATAAAAAAAATCAATTTTATAAAATTAAATATCAAAAATCGAGATGAATATTCATCTTTTAATATTCGTAAGTTGTAACATAAAAAGTTGATATATAAATAAATAAATTAAATGAGAAATGAAAAGTGGAAGATCCTTGTCGAGGCTGCACATGATTAAACCAAGAAGGTCCACGTGAGCACATTCGGCGATGTGTACAGTAAACTCTGCCTCGGCCACTTGCGTCAACTTTATAGTAACCCTTCCCTCGTTTCCACACTAAGCATGTGTCAAATAAAATATATAATTCCATTTAATTACAAAAGAAATGCGGTGATTAGCAAGTGTTACTTTAGTTTAGAGTTGAATCCAATTAAAAATAGACGAAGTACAGGTCTAATTAATTTTATATGAAACTAATAATTAAAAATTATTAAATAATTTAATAAATTTTATTAAATTATTATTTAATAATTTTTAATTATTAATTTTCTATAAAATCAACTGTATTTGAATTTTTGCTTGAGGTTGGAGCTGGAGGGGCATGATAGAGTAGTGATTGAGCTGAAACTGAATCAGTTGCTAAGTTAGTTAAGCCAAGCTGACTCAGCAGAATTAGTTGCAAGTGCAAGCTGTCATTAGGCTCAGCTTATATAGCTAGCTGAATGTGTGTTAGTTGTGTTGTTGCAATTAGAATCCAAGTTCCACTTTACCAAAAATCAGAACAGAAAGCTTCTCTCTCTCTCTCTCTTCAATTTCTCCTCTTCTTCGATCTTTGCTCTCTCTTGCTTTTCATTCAACACTGAAACTGATACCTTTCATGGTATCAGAGCTAGGATTATTCAATCACCATGGAGATAAACACAGAAACGGCTGAAGCTCAGGTTCAGCGTCAACCTAATTTCACGTCCTCACCGATCTCGATGAAGCTTGATGACGACAACTTTCTCCAATGGAAAGATCAAGCGGAATCGACAATCGAAGGTCATGATCTGTTAGCTCACATCACAGGAGAAGGTATTCCAACTCAGTTCACAGCTTCAAAAGAGAAGAATCCAGAATTTGCAAGATGGAAGCGACAAGATGCTCTGCTCAAATCCTGGCTGTTGGCGTCGATGACAAAACCCTTCACTACTCGTATGGTTGGCTGCTTGTACACATACCAGGTATGGAGCAGGTTAGAGGATCATTTTGCATCACAAATTCGAGCAAGAATTCTGCAATTAAAGAACAAATTGAGTAGCATTAAAATTGGAAGCTCTGCCAGTAGCTATGTGTTAGAAATTAAAGAAACAATAGATACATTAGCCTCAGTTGGAGAACCAGTAAGGGAAAGTGATCATGTTAGTGCCATACTCAATGGCTTAACAGAGGAATATGGACCGTTGATTACAGCTGTAGTCTCAAGATCATCTAGGGTTTCTGTAGGAGAGCTAGAGTCTTTGCTTCTTGCACATGAAAGTATGATAGAAAGATTCCGGAGGACAGATCTGTCAATCCAAGCAAATGTAGCTCAATACTCAAACAATTATGGAGGTCGAGGGCATCTCAGAGGTGTTTTTAGAGGACAAGGTGGAAGGACGATGAGAGGCAATTTTTCTAGCAATGAAAGAAGAACTTATGGAAGGTCTGATGGAGGATTCTATGATAATGATAGAAGATTTGCCAGTGGTGGCCAAAATGACAGACGATATGATGGTGGAGGTAACAGACCAGTTTGTCAACTATGTGATAAGGTTGGACATACAGCTCGCAGATGCTGGTTCAGGTATGATTCGTCTTATGGGAATGAAAGCCAGAGTTCAAGAGAGGGTTATGAGCGTACAGAAGTTAGGCCATAGCCACAAGCTCACTTGAGTGCTCTAGAAACACCATCCACCAGCTATGATCAAAATTGGTATCCGGACAGTGGTGCAACACACCATATGACACCAGACCCTCAAAATGTGATGAGCAGTAAAGGCTATGAAGGATCAGAACAAGTAATTGTGGGAAACGGAACAGGTTTGCAAATCACCTCTATTGGAAATTCCATTTTTAAAACTGATTTGAGTTCTAGGAAGTTCTTGTTGCAAAAATTGTTACATGTGCCTGAAATAACCAAAAATCTTTTGAGTGTGTATCAATTCTGCTGTGATAACAATGTGCTTTTTGAGTTTGATGCTCATGGTTGTTGTGTCAAATCACAGGAAACCAAAGAGTTGATTCTACAGGGTGAAGTTGATAAAGGGATGTATAAATTTGTCAAGTTCTTTCCTTCAATAAGTCCAGCTGCTTACAACTCCACCATGTCCACAACTGAGCAATTTCTCTTGTGGCATGCAAGGTTGGGGCATGCAGCAAACAAAGTAGTTAGTACAGTCTTGAAAAATTGCAATTTGTCATTTGTTGAGAATAAAGAGCCTTGTACAGCCTGTAGCATAGGCAAGTCACACCGATTACCATTTCCAAGTTCAAGTACAGTGTATCAATCTCCTTTAGAATTGGTGTATTCAGACATATGGGGCCCTGCTCCTATGCCAGATTTGAATGGAAATTTCTATTTTGTCAATTTTATCGATGCCTTTTCTAAATTCACTTGGCTTTATCTAATTAGAGCACGGTCACAACTCAAATCAGTTTTCTTTAATTTCCAAAAGATGGTTGAATTACAATTTGGCACAAAAATTAAATTGTTTCAATCTGACAATGCTGCTGAGTATGTTAGCTTATCAAAGGAGCTTCAATCACAAGGGATCAGACACAGATTTTCATGCCCTCACATCCATCAACAAAATGGAACTGCAGAGCGCAAACACAGGCATGTAGTAGAGATGGGAATGACACTCATGGCCTGTTCTGGAGTGCCAATGAAATACTGGGGTGATGCTTTTCTCACTGCAGCTCAACTCATCAATGTTCTACCAACACCAACCTTAGGAAACATATCTCCAACAGAGAAGCTTCTTGGTAAGAAACCAGACTACAGCTGTCTACGGGTATTTGGCTGCCTCTGCTTCCCTCACTTGCGACCGTTCAATCGTCACAAGCTTGAATTTCGATCAGCACCCTGTGTGTTCTTGGGGTATGGTACTGCTCACAAAGGGTACAAATGCCTTACACCAGAAGGAAAAGTGGTGATCACACGAAATGTGGTGTTCAATGAAGTGCAGTTTCCCTTCAAAACTGGAAAACACCTCGTGAATGACACTGATGAGCAGAACAAGTCTGAGACAATTACACCAATGCCATCCATTCCATTGATTCCCAGCCCTCACTTACCTCCACAAACTCAAACCACTCACTCTTCACCAAGACCCCTGCCTCCATCACATGTCACAAGTCACTCAGAAACCTTTCAACACTCTTCTCAACCCTGCTCTCAAGCTTCTGTCACCTGCCACTCACCTTCAGCTTCATCCCCAGCCTCAATTCCTCCCACTGCATCTTCACTTCTCATCCCTCAGAGAGCGCCCTCAGCCACACCTATCCCAGTCCCAATCTCAGATCTAGAAACTGTTCTTCCAAGTTGTGAACCTGTGCCTAGTACTCAAAACATACACCCTATGATCACCCGAAGCAAAACTGGCAGTCTTCGACCAAAGGTTTATCATGCTGCAGTAGAGCCACGGTCAGTGCGAGAGGCAATGGTTGATCCGAAATGGAAAGAAGCCATGGACAATGAGTATCAAGCCCTGCTTAAGAACAAGACATGGCAGCTTGTACCTTTACCAGAGAACCGAGAAGCTATTGGCAGCAAGTGGGTCTTTAGAGTTAAGTACAACTCTGATGGCACACTACAGAAGTACAAGGCCAGGCTGGTCGCTCAAGGCTTCTCTCAAAGGCCTGGGTTTGATTTCACAGAGACCTATAGTCCGGTAGTCAAAGCAACTTCAATCAGGGTAGTCTTGACACTTGCCTTGGCAAACAATTGGTCAATTAGACAATTGGATGTCAACAATGCATTTTTGCATGGAGAGTTACTTGAAGATGTGTATATGCGACAGCCACAGGGCTATGTGCAGGGTGATGGGAAGCTGGTATGCAAACTTACCAAGGCGTTGTATGGCCTGAAACAGGCTCCGAGGGCCTGGTATCATAAGCTGTCTACAGCTCTGCATCAGCTTGGATTCACTGCCACAGCCTCTGATGTTTCAGTCTTCACAAAATTTGATACCAATGCTACCACCTTTGTGCTTGTGTATGTAGATGATGTGATCATCACTGGAAGCTCAACAAGTGCTATAACGGCTGTAGTGAACCAGTTGAATTGCAAGTTTGCACTCAAGGATATGGGGGATCTTCATTATTTTCTAGGCATTCAGGTTAGCAAGACTAAAGGTGGTGGATTACTACTCAGCCAAGAAAAATACGTTAATGATTTACTAGAAAAGGCAGGTATGACAAACTGCAAGCCTTGTAAAACACCTCTCCCATCATCACTGAAAATATCTCAGTTTGGTGGTGACAGGTTTGATGAGCCAGCACTTTATCGTTCAGTGGTAGGAAGTCTTCAGTATCTGACCGTTACAAGACCAGAGCTCGCCTATGCTGTAAGCAAACTCTCACAGTTCATGCAAGACCCGTTGGAATCGCATTGGAAACTGGTTAAAAGAATCCTCAGGTATGCAAGTGGAACAATCAAATATGGGCTACATCTCCGTAAGAATGACGTGTTGAACATCACAGCCTACTGTGATTCGGACTGGGGAGGAGACCCTGATGATAGGAAATCGACTGGTGGTATGTGTGTCTTCTTAGGAAGAAACCTGGTATCCTGGTCCTCTAAGAAGCAATCTGTGGTGGCCAGGTCAAGCACAGAGGCTGAATACAGAGCTATGGCGGATCTGGTTGCAGAACTTATATGGATCAAGAGCCTGCTGAGTGAGCTAAGGGCCACAGCTTCTACTCCCACCATATACTGCAATAACCTGAGTGCTGTACTTTTAGCAGCCAACCCCATCCTGCATTCAAAGTCTAAACACTTTGAAACTGATCTTCACTTTGTGAGGGACTATGTAACGAAGAAAGTAGTACATGTTAGCCATATTCCAGGGTCTGTTCAGTTGGCAGACATTCTAACAAAGGCAATTGCCTCTGGAATGTTTGAAACTGCTAGAGCAAGGCTGAATGTTGAGCAAAATTTGTTGTGTAGTGTTGAAGGGACAGCAGGAACAGTCCATGAGCCAACCATGCCTAGTGATAAAGGAGTTTTGCAGAATGGCAGCAAACCAAAAGACCTCAGCAGCAGAGTGTATGGCAGAGCAAGTGTTGAGCAACACAATGAAAACAGATAGCAGGGTGCATGATAGAGTAGTGATTGAGCTGAAACTGAATCAGTTGCTAAGTTAGTTAAGCCAAGCTGACTCAGCAGAATTAGTTGCAAGTGCAAGCTGTCATTAGGCTCAGCTTATATAGCTAGCTGAATGTGTGTTAGTTGTGTTGTTGCAATTAGAATCCAAGTTCCACTTTACCAAAAATCAGAACAGAAAGCTTCTCTCTCTCTCTCTCTTCAATTTCTCCTCTTCTTCGATCTTTGCTCTCTCTTGCTTTTCATTCAACACTGAAACTGATACCTTTCAGGGCAAATCAACGTTTTTGGTACGCAGATCGATCAAGTGACAAACCAAGTTTACGAAGACTACACTATAATAGTCTTACTATATTACATTGTTACCCAGGAATCCAGGATTATTCGTTAGCATGAGCTTACAAGGGAGTTGCAACTTGCAAGTTAATAAAGAAGTATATTAAAAATCATTAATCATAACAACTAGCCACCATATATATCATTAATCATAACAACTAGCTACTATATATATTTATATATAAAATAAACAATATTATTTGCTATCACTTTTAGCCATCCATTTTAGTTATTTTATAGAGATATAATAGATAAATATGGATAACAAAATAAACGAATACGAATATAGAAAAAAGACAATGTGTCTAGGAAATAGATAATTTTTTTAAATTACATGTTGTACCTAGCTACCATGTAACTTAAATTCATTATCTATTATATGGTAATTGTGTATAATCGATGCATTTTTTGTTAGGTGATATTCGTTTATGATTGATTTTTATTTACATCACCAAATTTATGCATCGATATTGTGGAATTATGAAATTGGATTGTAAGTTTACCTAGAAACATCTTTTTGAAATTCTCAAGTTATATGGATCATGCTTGCTATATGATTAATTTTAACTTCTATCTTTCTTTTCTTAAGTTGCATAGCACCCATGTGTCCCACTCCATATCAATTCGGTAATGCGAACAAAATTTTGAAGTGTGTCATTGATTGATGTGTGAGTTTCAAATGTTTTTTGGTCTGTTAAATTTTCTTGCACATCAACCAATTTCCATTCATTATCCATTTCACAATCACTTGATTATTACTTGAATGCTTTCATGCTTCTTTATTACTTGTTTGTTTATTTTAACTTACAAGTTTCATTCAAAGTATATCTAGCACACTAGAATGAGTGAAGTGCATACTTCTTTTGTGTAATTGTGATATAGCTTTCAATGCTAGTGTGTGTTCTAAACCGGACGCAGAATTAGAATTCACACACTTATTTTCATCCATGTCACACACTATCTCACTCACTTTTGAAGTATTTAAGGCCAAATTCAAGAAGAAATAAAGGGAGAACAATTAAGTTTAGTTTAGCAACATGTTTTAGGTTATATTCTAGAGAGAGAAGCTCTCTCTTCTCTCTAGAATTAGCTTAATTTTCTCTTAAATTTAGGTTTTGATCTTACCTTGATTTAGTTTTTCTTGCAATTTCTTATTATTACATCTTGGTTCTCTTAGTTTTACATGTTATTTCTTTTATTTGATCACTTTTATGTTTATGAACTCTTGTTACTTTTGATCTCCATTAATACAATTTGATGTTTTCATGTTTATTGATGTTTAATTGAGTTGTTATTATTGTTATCTTGTATTTGGTAGCTTTATATTTTATTATTATTGCAATTTTACCATGCTTTCATTTTATACCTTCCAAGTGTTTGATAAAATATTTGGTTTAGTTTTAGAGTAAATTTTAGCACTCTTGCCTTGAGATTGAGGATTTAGGTGCCTTGATATCATTGATGTCCAGTATGATTAGTAATTTAGGATTGTTAGTTAATTTTAGGATCAATTATGTCCACTTGACTTAACCCCGATGTTAGAGGATGACGGATTAATCCTTTGTAATTACCATGTTGTGGTCAAGGAGCTAGATAGGAAACCTTAACTCTTAATCCTTATCATGAATGTTTTTTAGCATTTATATTATCTTAGTTGTTAACTTTACTTTCTTGCAATTTACATTTTTCGTTCATCATTCTAAAACCCCAAAAATATTTCATAACCAATAATATGCACACTTTTCTGCAATTTCTTTGAGAGACGACTCGAAGTTTAAATACTCTCGATTTTTATTGGTTTGACTTAAGTGACAAATAAATTAAACTTTGATTGAAAGTTGTCTATTGGTTTGAATCTATATTTCAACAAAATTATTTTTGTGACAATTTCGAACCGACAATTTTTCTCCGTCACATACACAATCATTATAGTTATTATTCATCCTTGTTGCTATCTTTATCCCATTCTTGGTTTTAGTCATAACACCAAATTTAGAGTTTGGCCATATAACAAAGTGATGAAGAGTATAGAGGGAGAATAAAATGCTGAAAATGTTACGTGATAGTGCATGTATGCATGAGTTTTTTTTATATATAAAATAAAAACGTAAACAAAAGATGAATGATGCATGCAGAAGAAGAAGAATGATGCAAATATGGAATGAAAAGAAAAGGAAAAGAAACTAATCACTCTTGGGTCAACAAGTGTTTTTTTATCGTCACTAGCTTGATGTTAACCCTTCTAGGTTAGAGATTGGGAAGTTTCACAGCACCTTCCAGTACCATCCCTCGTTAAATATGTACTATCCAATTCCTTGTTGCCTTTCCTCCTGAGTTTTTTAACCATTTCTTGTATCACTGTCCATGCCTCGTCCGCTGTTCTTTTTTATAGGAAATTTTTAGCCGATAAATTAATCATCATCTTTGAGGCTTAAGAGACCCATCATAAAAGAATTGGACTAGGGGCCACTTAAGTAGGGCATGGTGTGAATTTTTTTCTAACAACTTTTTATATCTTTTTCAAGTATCATATAGTGGTTCACCCTCCTCTTGAAAAAAAGGTAGCAATAGCTTTCCTTAGCTAGACTAAATCATCTTCTTCAGGAAACTCTTTGGTTGCTTCCAAGAATGGAGTTTGAGAAGCTTCCACTAGAGTTGAGGAAGAATTCTTCTTTAATAACCTCTTGCACTAATGAATCAATTAAGTCAACTTTTATACCACTTTCTGTTTCTTGGATATTGCATAGTTTTGAAGACATTGAAGATTATTTGTTCATTATGGATTCTTAATGTTAGCTCTTCCTTCTGAACATATATGAGTGCACATCCAGTGGCTAAGAATGAAGCACTCCCATCTTTTTCTGTGTCAAGGATCACAAAGTTTGTAGAAAAGTTAAAATTTTTCACCTTGACCAATAAATTTTCTACCACTCCATAAAAAAAATTTATTGATATATCCGCTAGCTAGAGGGATATCCTTGTGGCCTTTGCTTCTTCAATTTGCAACTGCTTTATCATAGATAATGACATTAAGTTGATGCTTACTCTTAGATTACATAATACTTTTTCAATAGTGATATCTTCAATAGTGTATAAAATTTGAAAGCTCTCAAAATTTTTCAATTTTTGTGGCAATTTTCTTTGAATAATAGCACTGTATTATTTGGTGAGAACTACTGTCTGATCTTCCTTCAGAATTTTCTTCTTAGTAAGTAATTCTTTCATAAACTTTGCATACAGAAGCATTTACTACAAGACTTCTGCGAATGAGATATTGATTTGTATTTTTTTTAACACTTCCAGAAATTTTAAGTATTGTTGTTGTTGACTCTTCTTTTGCAACCTTTGTCAGAATGAAATCCTGAATGTATGATCTGCATCTTCTTTTGGCATTCGGGGTGGTGCACGTTTTTTGCTTGCTTTTTATTCTCTTACGATGACTTTTCACTTTCTTTGCTCATTATGGATTTTTTGTCAACCACCTTTTGTCTTAGATTAATGGCCTTGTATTATTTTCTAAGATTAGGCACTATATCATTTGAAAAAAAAATTTATAAATTTTTCTACTAATTAAAATTAGAATAACTTTTTTGTAAAAATATTTTTTTATTTTATAATAAAAAAATCCTGAAAAAGTGCTCTGAATGTTTCAATATTTTCATAAACTTCATGCCATCATTTATTTTATTTTATTTTTTTAACACATCTTCATATTAATAACTTATTATGACTACTATAATTTATTATTATTATTGAGTTTAATTAGCTTTTTATATTTTTTTCTTTTAATTGGATTCCATTATTTTTTTCACAAATTAAAGGTATTCACATTTAATAATCGAATTAAATCTTTGACCACATATTTTTTAGAATAAATATTCTGTTAATTTTAACATTTTTGATATAAAAAAAGGATCTAGTTATAAAATTAAAAATAATATAAAAATCTAATTAAATTGTAAATTTGGTAAAATTATAGACACTAACTAATAGAATAATTAAACCTTACTATTAAAGTTTTTTTTTTTTGGTAGTATTAAAAAGTTTCAAATTTTGGTCTATGAAAAATGAGCCCTTTTTGTTTTGCGCCTGATAAGGCAGTTTCTATTTGGGCCTATTACTATATTATTAGATGGCCCATTATAAAGTTGTAACCAGATAATACTAGGAAGGGGCCTAGCCTAGCCTATTAAGAACACGACCGGGCCCAAAATATTGGCACATTAAACGATGAACTCCATGAAGTTGTCGAGGCCGAAAAACAAAGGTCCATGAGCTTCCCCTGTCAGATACAGATATGTGCAATGATGTTCACACTTGACTGCCTGCCTCATTCTCATGGATGAATCATTATCAAAGTCCCCAAATACATCATCATTTTCAGGCAAACAAACAAACAATTCACTAATTACTTATATATTTTTTTTATCGAAAGCATGCATCCAATGGAATGTATTCTCACGTTCTGGAGAATTCCTTGTCTCTTTTCTCTTTTAATTTTGTTTTTGTAAACGCCAAGAAATCATAACACGTTATTCCCCAATATATTCTATGCGTATTTGACCGGAAATTTGTGTTTGTCAAATAAATGAAGCACATTTTCTAAGAAAATTTGTATTAATAATTAAAGGGCTGTGGAATATGGTGCCCGTAGAATCATTAGAATTTATATGAAAAGGAAGGAACAAGGAAGGAAGAAAATAGAAAATAGAGTTGGTAACATCGGCAAGGCGGTGAGATTAAGGAATATAGAAGATAAAAAAAGGGATCTGAAAGGCACACGTAGAAGTAATGGATGGTTAGATGGATGCAATTATGCACACGTAAAAGAAGGGAATCCATGATGATGATCATCATGAGTTATCAAACCATATATTTATGTACCAACCCACCAAAGGGAGGGTGGAATATATGAAATTATGAATATAACCACCTAAGTAATACTTATCTATGTATCATTTCCATATGGGGTGCAAATGAAATCATTACTCACCGCAAAATATGCATCCCCATCCCTCTTTGTTTTTTTTCACTAACCTAATCATTCTATTCAAGTTTCAAAAGAACCCACTCTAATCCCCCTCTATTACTAACTCCTCCTTTTTAAGTCTCTCATTAATCATGACACTCCTTAACAAAGCTTCCCAACTTTATCATTTTTTTTCTTTTCATTATACATACCATACCATAGTCCCCATTATGTTTATTAGAATAAAGATGAAAAAAAAAGTTCCATGTGTGATGAATAAAAGTTTCACTAATCAGCTTCTATATTCATTGTTCAAGAAGATCAATGAAATGACAAGACAATGAAGAGAAATATCTTGGAAATTGTAAAGCTTTTTTATTTTGGAGAGGTTTCATCCATTTGGGAAATTTTTAAGTATTTGGGATTCAAAATTCAATTGTGGGATATAGAAGATAAAAGTCTTTATTCTATACCATTGTAAAATAGCTTGGGAATGTTGGTATGTATATGAGTTGATTTGGTGAAGGAGTACTTGCTACCTACAAATACCCATCTTCTAAGTCACGATTTTTTTACAAAAATAGACTAGCCAACAACAGTCATTCACTTAACTATTAATTATTATAGAGACATATATGTTAATACAATGATGATATTGCACTGTATTAGTCTAAAATTCATTATATTTAATTTGTAGTATAATTTCTATCATAATACCGCATTAGTCCAAATAATTGTTTGTTAAGTGGCTTAAAACTTAAAAGTGTAAATTCCAATGGCAGAGAGACTTGAAACCATAGGAGTCCCTATGTTTTGTATTTGCCTAACATAAAGTATAAAATAAGAAATTTATAAAAATTGATGAAATAATGATAGATGATTAAAGAAGTGAGTCAAAAGGCGTGGGGAGGCATAATTACTACCCCTTGGCGCAAAGGCACTTATGAGGAATGAGTAGTAGTGGAGGGTATTTGGGTAAAAACATGTGACGATGGAAAAAAGGTGTGACTGTGTGGCACTGGCCTGCATTCTGTTGTGCTGTGTTGGTTGGTGATCGTACTGAATTTGCATATATGCAATTATTCAGTGCTCAAATTCATTCCAATTCTCAGACTCTTCTTCAGTCGTACATATTTTCAAAGTTACATTCACGTTTTTGCATGGAATTGGAATCCCACAAGGCTAAGCCATACAACAAAAAAGTAATTTGAAAATTTACTGGGCGATTTTAAAAATAGTTAAAAAATAATTAAGGGAGGAAAGGAAGGAGGGAGGGGGATAAAGTAAAGTGAATAGTTGATAAGAAAGGAAAATGCGGAGTGAGTGAGTGAGTGAGAGAGAGAGGATAAAGTGGGCGCACGGGTGAGCCTCAGCTTATAACTGCGCTGTGTTTCTTCTCTTCCAACGTGGAAATTCCTTCCATACTCAGAACACGCGGACCTCTCTGGTTATGGGTTAGAGAGAGAGGGGGTTTCAGAGACACAGAACTGCAAAAGAAGAAGAAGAAGAAGGAGGAAGAAGAGGGAGGCTGCCATGCTGAGGCACCTAATCGCTCACCTGCACCAGCTCCTTCACACATCTTCAACAACTTCCCCAACGTCTCCTTCATCTTCCTTCATCCTTCACCCTTCTTCTCTTCACAATCATCCCAGGTATCTCTCTTTCTCTTTCTCTTAGATCTATTTCCATTTTCCCATGCCTCTTTTGCTTTTTACTCTCTTTAATCTTTTCCGTTTTTTTCTCAACCCTCCTTCGCCTCGCTTTCTTTCTTCAATTTCTGCTATCGCCTATATCGTCGCGGTTCTGATTCCCTAATTTCTGGAACGGTAACCTAGTAAGACGCTAAAGTAACTCACTTTCTCCATGTAACATTTTCTTTTTTCTTTTTCCCTGCCTAATTCTATCACTTTACAAGCATCGTTTCTGAAATTCATCACCATATGTCTTCCCATTTGCCCCCAAAATTCTTCTTCTCTCACCTTTCCTAACTAATTCATCATCCGTTCATGACTTTGTTACTTATTTATTTATTTTTAAACTTGCTGCATAATCCCATTCTGTTTATTTTTATTTTTGCAAAATCAAAAATTGGTTTGCTGATCAGCCAAAATTGAATGCTATGAACTTGAACTTGAAATACTCATTGTTCAGTAGGTAGTTTAGAGCAAAGTTTTACAATAAAGGAGATAATTAACAGAAGAGACACACTCACACTGTAGAGAGACCTGCTATTAAGAACATTAGAATCATCTTATTTTTACTTATTGCGGTTAAGGGTGCTTTATTTTTTTTAGCAGCAAAGTGTTAAGAACGATCATTACTTTGCTTTGCATTTGAATGCGAAGATGTGTTTGTACATTACAATACTGTTTGACAGTGATTACTATTAGCATTTTGAAGAATTCCTGTTAATAGTAGATGGATCACCTTGGTTTGCTATCACCCCCTACTAAATATGGTTGATTTCGTGCACTTCTAGAGCTAGGAACAGTGACATAATGAACTGTACATTTGACATTGCGTTAAGCAATCATTGCAAACTTCATGGCTGGATTTTTCTACTTATCATGTACTTGCTACTTAGTAATAGTATCTCTAGCAATAGCTGTTTGGTTTTTTACTATTAACTAGATTATATTTGAAACAGCCATGTTTGTGGTGTGAGCTGAGATTTTGTTCACTATTGACTATGCAACATCTATTCTGGATTTTGTGCATTATTTGCATCATGGTGTTACATTCTCGATCGTTGAAGTATGAGGTGGCTCAATCTGAATTTCAAATAGAATATCACTTTGTATAATAAATGTTTAACGGTGATTTATTATTATTATATTGTGAATCATGCTGATCTTAGTATGCACATTTATTTTGCTAGCTAATGGTGTGTAGTATGTTAAACATTTTCGCTTATTTTTTTTACAGATGGTCCTTCCTTGATATTGATGATAACTCTGTAGATGACTGCTGTGGCCTTGTAATGGCAGCTGGAAAGTCTGGAAATTTGAGGATGGTGGAGCCTCTAAAACATCCATCTACAAAGAAGCCCCGAAGAGATCAGAGCAGGGGGAAATCATCTGGAAGGTCCTCTATGACTGAAGTTATGGAACAACAAATTTGGAAAGATTTTCCAGAGGATTTAATAGAGGCTGTGATTGCTCGACTTCCCATTGCCACATTTTTCCGTTTCCGTTCTGTATGCTGGCGTTGGAATTCCTTGCTGAATTCTCCAAGTTTTTCTCAGCATTGTGCACAAGTTCAACACGCAAACCCGTGGTTTTATATCGTAACCCAAGAGCGTGCAAACTCAGGAGCCATGTACGACCCTTCTATTAAAAAGTGGTATCACCCAGCCGTGTCAGCACTGCCCTCAAAGTTGATTCTTTTCCCAGTGGCGTCTGCTGGGGGGCTAGTTTGCTTTCTTGAAATTGGTCAGCGAAACTTCTTTGTTTGCAACCCATTGACTCAATCCTTCAAGGAATTACCTGCTAGGTCAGTTAAGGTCTGGTCTCCGGTTGCTGTAGGGATGACAGCAAATGGGAACTTAACTGGTGCAGGCTACAAGATCCTATGGGTTACTTGTGATGGAGAATATGAGGTTTATGACTCCATGAGGAAGTCTTGGAGCCGTCCAGGAAACATGCCTGTAGGTATTAAGCTGCCATTAGCACTCAACTTCAAGTCCCAATCTATTTCTATTGACAGCACAATTTACTTCATGCATTCGGATCCAGAAGGGATTGTTTCCTATGATATGGCAACTGGGGTTTGGAAACAGTACATAATCCCAGCCCCATTGCATCTAACTGACCACACATTGGCCGAGTGTGATGGCCGGATTATGCTTGTTGGGTTGCTCACAAAAAATGCAGCCACCTGCGTATGCATATGGGAGCTGCAGAAGATGACGCTCTTATGGAAGGAGGTAGACAGAATGCCAAATGAATGGTGCTTGGACTTATATGGGAAGCACATTAAAATGACTTGCCTGGGGAACAAAGGTTTGCTTATGTTGTCCTTGAGATCGAAACACATGAATCGATTGGTTACTTACAACATAGCAAGCAGGGAATGGCTGAAGGTTCCTGGGTGTGTGGCGCCACGTGGAAGAAAGCGGCAGTCTATAGCATGTGGTACTGCATTTCATCCATGCTTAACTGCAGTGGCTTGATTTAGCTTTTACGATACAGCAATGGTGTGACATTTTCCCCTCCACTGATGTGTTTTCTGGCTGTTGGTGCCGATGTATTAACGATAAGTGTTCATTGCTGGCTAAACAAAGTGTATGAAAAGATGATATAAGTTTGTAATGATTTGTGTTTCTTCATGCTATCAAGCATGTACCTGATAACCTAGTTTTTTATTCAATATGTTTGTGAAGAAAAGTGATATCTATGGTTTATACTTTATAGGTTACAGCGATTCAGTTTCTTCATACTGTCCAGTTTTATGATTGTGTTGGTCTCTTATGTTTTGAGTGATTGGTTTTCATTTGAACCCACTTGAGGGCGAAGGTTTTGATTTAGGGACGGATCTGCTTGGATCTGTGATAAATGTTGAGGTTTTTCTTAGTGTGTGTGTGTGTGCACGTATTTTATTTAAATTTGATTCCACATTAAAAAAAAAATGGTGTAAAATGTTTCATATCGTCTTTGATCCACTACTTAAAATTTTCTGAAGCAGAACAGGGTATCGAGTTACCAAGTATGTATGCCACATGTCAAGGGGTCTCAAAAGTCAAAACGATGGTGAATTCTTGCTCACACGTTACAAGTGTGACAATGATTTGTACTTTCACAATTTGCAAACTGTACTTTGGAAGTAGCTGGGATTCCAACTTTGATGCCTCAACCAATCAAGGTACATTTTAACTAAACTTATGATGGTAATTTTCTCCATATTAAGCCAAAGAAACAAGGAAGCAACCGCTGTAATAGAGAAATTAACATATCTATCAACATTCAACACTCACTATTTGACATGCAATATATAAAGTTATAAACTGAACACAAGGCCTTATGCTACATCTATCTTGAAGGCAGTCATAGCGAATAGTTTTGGGATGTTGGCTTGTGAAGACGTGAACAGATGCATTTTGGTGTGTGCTGCTTTGATGAGAAACCCCGATCGTTCTCAGCCTCTTCTTACCAATGACTTGCTATAAATTTTTGTATGTTCCTATGTACATTTAATGTGTATTATAAAAGTTAAAAAGAAAAAAAAAATCTATACTCAAAGATTATAATTGTTTATGAACCATACATTAAATGTGTTCCGGCCTGTGAACATCCAAATATTTCTCATGGCTCTACAGTCTAAACAGAGAAATACATATATTTTTATCTTGTATTTGAACGAATAGTAATCAATTCTTCATTTTCTTTTACCAAAAGTATTAGCTCTTAACATTATCTTTGTTGTTTTACTCTTCTTTGTAGAATGATCCACCCACGAAAATAAATCCATCTAAGAGAAAAAGATAGAGAAGGGAAAATGAAGAACGCAGAATGAAGAGACCCATTTTTACCTAAGATATAAATCTATCTCTTTTAGACATTGATCATGGTAGTTTATGAAAGGAGCCACTTCTCAATGCCATTTAGCTTAATGATAGTGCTAATGCCCTATGCGGGCATGTTGGCAAATGTCAATCGGCTCCCTTACCTTGTGCCATCTGCTAGGCTGCCTTTGATTGTTATTGGAAAATGCTACTTGTACAACAAAATTCAGCCTTTAAATCTAATATTTTATTATTTTAATTTTTTAATTAATTATATTTCCTATTTTTAAAGAATTACTTTTTATTTTAAATACTTATCGCCGTAAAATTTGTAACTACTTGCAATACATTAATTTTTTGCAAACTAAACCATAAAACTCGTAACAACTTTTCGTGTACTAATTTTTAAAAAATAAGTGAAGTTTTCAAAATCAATTAAACTCACTTCAATTTTTTTTATTCAAAACATTCAAAACTCATGTCAAAAACACATCTAAAATTAAATAAACAACATAAACACATTCAAAATTATGTGTTAACACATCTAAATTATTCTCATTGTAGTTCTAAATTACATATTGAATACAGAAAAAATTAAGCTCAAATACACATCTAAAATTATAAGAATGCACTCTAAATATTTTATCAACACATCCAAAACTCATGTAAAAAAACTTATATATGTACATAAGAACATAATGAACAACACAAACACATCCAAAATTAAATATTGACACATCCAAATTAGGTTAATATTACAACTCCCAAATCAAACATATGAGTGAAAAAAAAATTATAATCACAAATACATTTAAAAAAAAACACATACACTTCTAATATTATACATAAATTTAAAAAAATAGAATTTTTTATTAAGCTAAAAAAAGGATAACATATCTTCATGAATGAACTCAACCAATTTTTTTTTAGAATTTTGCAAGCAGAAATACCAGAGACAGAAGGAGTGCGACGTGGGGGGAAAGAGACAAGGAAAAGCGCGGGAGAAGGGGGCGGTTGTGCATGGCGCGAGGGAGGAGACCAGACGGAGAGAAGCCCATCGATGGAGGAGGCGCGGGGGTGTACGAAGGGAAAGTGCGCGTCGCGGGGAGGAACGCGTCGCCGAAAGAGGAGATCAAAGGAGTGCCCAACGCGGAGAAGACGAAAACAGCCACAGATGAGGAGGGAGAGGCGATGCAGCTCTAAATCTTTACGGAACGAATATTTTACTAGTGATTTAAGATGGTTTAAGATTTATTTTAGAATTTTAAATTCGAAATTTTGAATTCTAACTAATTTGATTTTTGGATGTGTATTTAAATTGTAATATATTAATAATTAAATATATTAAATCTCAAATAGAAATTTAAAATTGAAATTTAAATTTTAAATTTTAGTTTTATTTAGTTTGTATTTTGAATGTGTATTTAATTTTAAAAAGACACTAGATCTATTTATAATTTTTAGATGTGTTTGTTTTACTTTTTTTTAAATCATTGTAATAAAAGGTTGAATATTGTACAACTTTTAAATGATACCTAGTTGAATTGTTGTTTATTGAGACAACATAAGCATAAAATGTGTTCAAAAACACTCAATTAATATATTTATCCATCCTAACAAGAACAACACAGACTAACAAAGAACACAACTTATTTTTTCTTTTATTATTTTTGTTAATTTTTTAAAATTATATTTTTTATTATTATATTTTTCGTCTCAGATTTTTTAAATGAAAAAAATAAGAATAAATTAAATTTTCATAATTTGTTTTAATTTATCACCAAACAAAATACAAAAATACAAAATTTTGTATATCTATCTTTTATGTTTTATTCTCAATAACACTTTCTTTTATACTTTATTCTCAATAACGCAGCCCTAGAGACGGATTTTGGCAATCCGCCGCAGCCCGCAGCCTATTAGTTTTCGTCTCACTCTCTCTCGCCCCTCTCAAATATAGTTGTTCTTATTTTAGTTTAAATTTACTGACACCATCAAAATATGTATGGATAGATAACAAAATGCATATATCTAAGACTGCTGTTTTAAACAAATAAATATACTTAGAGTAGTTATTATTAAAAAGGAGTGCTATTCTTTTTCTTATGTTTTTTTGTTTGTATTATATTCAGTCACAAAAAAAAATGCATGTAACTTACTAAAAGTCTAGTTTATTAACTTTATATATTTGCATTTTTTTTTGTATATGTATAAGGACGGTTATATACCGACTCCTACCTAGCATTTTATAAGGTGGCACCAATTACGTGAAAAAATGATGGTTTTATTTTATTCAAAAAGTGTTTTTTTTCCACCTCTATCTCTTTGCAACGATCTATCATCTCATTTGGTTTTCCCTAGTTTTAGTCTCTTACAAATTATGGTTTAATTATGAACTATATTATTGCTAAAATTACTACAAGTTAAAGCAAAATTAAATACAATCCTTAGTTAACTAGTTTCAGAAAGTCATCCGGTCTGTATAAAATTAAAGTAGGCATAGAATAGCAAAAAGTAATACTGTAGTAGTAGTAATTTTAATTAGAAATCCTCATAGTTCATCAAAACGTGAACAGGAACCGAGTCTAGTACAAGTACAAGAACGAGTACAAAAGTATTGCCATTTTCTACAGCGCTAAGAGATGACGACACAGTCCAAAGCATATAGCTCAAATTATGCCATGCCTCCACTCGTTGCTGTCCTGATTATCTGAAAGATAGCTGTCAAAGGAACCCACACAAAAAAAGAATTAGCAACACTGGAAAATTGAAGGCCATGAATGAAGATGCTAATGGAAGAAAGGCGCACAGAGTATAAAAATATTACAAATCAGCTACCAAACACTATCCTAATACTCAAGAGAAAACTCTATGTCATCCATCCCTACACTTGAAGGAAAAACAGATATGAAAGCAAGATCCTGCATTTGAGTCACCAAGTAGCATTGCAATACAATCGACATAATTTTCCGAAATTCGCAAAGGACATTGCAGAATATCTCCTGTTGCGAATACAAGTTTCCAGCTATATATGCGTGTTATTAACACCGATGTTTTTTTTGTGTAAACAACACATACAACTACCAAGTAATTACTCTATATCATTATGATCGGTAAAATATTAATCAGAAATAAGAATGTAGTTCTAATAATAACGGCAATTTAGAATGAGAAAGAAAGGGGAAAAAGAGGAACAAGTAGACTCACATGATCCAATGACAACAAAGACGAAGAAACCGAGCAGGACTGGACCAACAGGATAGTCTTTTCCCTTTTTAGTGTTAGTTTCTGGCACAAACCCTCTTTTTGTGATGTTCTTCTCAAACTTCTCTACTTTCCTGTCCGCAAGTCGCCTTGATGTCGTCTACACCCAATTTCCCCAATTTTATTAACAATAATAATCATCTCAATCAAAATCGTTACATAAATTGAATCAATCCAAATCACAGAACATCACATTGGGAATACATAATTGACTTGTTCACCGAATTAAGATCAGATCCCTAACCCTAAATTAACCTACGGGCAAAACGATCCACAAGCTATTAACGAAAATTCGAAGGAACCGTGGAGTTCAGGAATTAATTAGTTAATATTGAATATTATCACATGTTAATTAGAAGAAATCCGATCAGAATTGAGAGAAACCAATTTTCATATCAAATTGAATATCAAAGTATCAAACGCAACAAATCGAGTTCGATAAATAAAGAAAACCTAACTGCAGCTGAGAATCAAGAAGCGAACATATTAGATCTAAATCTAGGTTGAAATTCAAGAAAGATGAATTTCCTTAGATTAATTTAACCAAAAAAGACAAACAATAAAGAAAGGAGAAAAGGAGGAATACCATGGTTGCTGGGAGATGAGATGGCCGGAAACGGTTGGAAGAAAGAACGATATCGCCGGAAAACGAAAAGAGGGTTTTCTGTTTCCCTTCCGGCAGAGAGACTCCCCAACCTTATTGATTTGAAGTGGGTATGCGCGTGTGGGACACTGCGATCTGAATGAAAAACGATATATTTCGCCGTTTTATTTATTTACGAAATTATGGATTTATAATAGCACGTTACCTAATTCAGATGAACCTTAAATATAATTATAAATTAATGGGGTCCCCGAGCATTGCGTCACGCCTTCTTTATGATTGGCCAAAGCTATGTAATTCTTACCACGCGGCGTCTTCCTATTGGAGGATATTCTAATTTACCTATATTCTTTTATATATTAATAGTAGAGAGACGAGATAAATATAAACCATTTCCTAAAAAGTGACAACTGTTGCCTCCTGTTTACCAATACAATGGGATTTTTTTAAATAAATAAATTAAATATTTTACTTATTTAAATACATAATTCAAAATATTTATTAATTTATATAATATTATTTATTTTGTTTATGGTGTAAATGAGATAATTATATAAATATTTTGTTTACACATTATAGTGATATGTCAATTTTTTATGTTATATCCAAATATAAGATAAAAAATAAAAAAAAAGATCTTTTAAAAAAAATTATTTTTATATAAGATATTTAAATATAAAATTATTTTTATTTTTCTATAAGATCTTTTAAAAAAAGATAACTCAAAAAAATATCATTCAAACAAACCCTATATCATGTTATCTTAAATGAGATAAGCATATATTACATCTAAACTGGCTAAACATTAAAACGAAATATGAGTATTTATATGGATAAAAGATTTAATCCTCTCCAAATATTAATAATATAATTTGGATTGTTTTATTAAAAAAATATATTAATTATTATTATTTAGATTAAATTAAATTGATTTACCAATAAAATTTAAATATAATATAATTTAAATTAAAAAATTAATGATAAATTAATTTTGTTGCAGTTCATAAAAAAAATCACTTAATTCTTAAAAAAATAACTACAAATATATTTGTATCTCACAAGAAAAATCACCAATAACTACTACAAAATAAAAAGAATACAAACATATTTGACTTAGTTGATTTATTGATTTTTTCCCCTTAACTAGCTGATTTGAAATTTGCAATTTTGATAACTACAGTCCCATTCCATACGCGCCAACCACCTAGTACTCTACAGCCTACACACTTGTTAGCTTTTGTTCGGGTTTTTGGCACACTTGTTAGCTTCCCATCTCACTAACTCCCACGTTGACATACATATGAATGATATGATTATATTAACGGTTGCAACCAATGATAAAATAAGTAAAAAAAATAAAATATTATTTTGGTTTTAGTTTCTAACATTTTAAATATTCAATCCTAAAAATTTTAAACATTTTATTTCAATTACAAGAGTTTTAAGTAGATTTAATATTATCTTATTATTAAATTTGATACAAATAATCACATATTAAAAAACTAATAATATTTGATATTAGTATATGAATAAAATAAATTCACTAATAATTATTAATATAAAAGTTTTTTTTTAATTTTAAAGAGTTGATAATTAATTGCTATGATTTGAAATTTTGTATAAAAAAATCAAGAAAAAAAAGTGTTATAAAAAGATTTTAGTTATGTTTTTCTAATACATAAAAAAATATAACTTAACTAGTATCATTATTAATGTTTAAGATTATCTGTTACCATTAACTATTTGTAAATTTTAATAGTAAGATAATATTAAATTTCTTTAAAAAATTTTAAAATAAAAATAAAATATTTAAAATATTAAAAATCGAATTAATTTTTTTCTTTTGATATTATCAAATTAAAATTTATTTTAAACATTAAAAATTAAAATAGTACTCATAGAAGCTCAATCCACAACAAAAATGAAGTTGGACCTTATCAAAATTGCCATCCACTCCAAACATTCATTAGTTCTTGTACCAAAAATAAATACACAATCCCAACAAGAGTAAAGTATCGTTTTTGTCCCTAACGTTTGGAGTAAGTCTCAAAATTGTCTCTAACGTTTGAATCCTTCTATTTAAGTCCCTAAGGTTTCAAAATTGTTTCAATGTTGTCCTGTTGTTAGGAATCTTTTAGGTAGCGTTTGTTTTTTGAGACAGTACACAAAGACATGGACATTAAATAATTAAAACGTGTTTGGTAGCAGAGACATAGACAGTGGACATATTGTCTCTGGAACAGTTTTTTTAATTTTTGTGTCCACTCTTTTACAAGAGACAATGATGGACACAGAAATTAACAAAGTGGGCACAGATTTTTTAATGAAAATTCTTTTCCATTTTATCCCTACATATTATTATTATTCCATTGTTGCCCTTTTTGAAATCATATCATAAGCCCTAATTTTATGTGTTGTGCAGCAGCCTTCTCCTCCCAGGTAATCTTCCCCATTCTCTCTGTTTTGTCTCTCCTTCTTCCTTCTCTTTTTTGGATTCTTTTTTCGTCTCACTTCCCAGGTCTAGCTCTCTGTCTCTTCTCTTTCTCTTCTTGCTCTCTGTCCCTTTCTTCTTCTTATTATTTCTCTTCTTTTTTCGGTGTTCTGTGGTTTAGTACTTCATCTTATTCCTCTTTCTTTTTCTTTGTTTTTTTTTCTTCTTCTTTACTGCGTGCTTCTCCTCTTTATTTTTTTGCTCAACTAATTTAACTACAACATGTCAGAAGCAAATTATTTATTACAGCAACTTTTGGAATTCACGTGTTCTTCTCTTTCTCAGTCACGCAGGTATATAACTCTGCCTTTCCTCTTTGCTTCTTATTTTTGTTTGTATTTTTTTACTTTAAATTATTGGGTTCTTCTGGCTTCTTTTATTTTTATTTGTTTATATTGTTTGTGATTTGAAATAGGTCCACATTCATTCCTTCTACTCTTTATCCGGTTTTCACAATTAACTCATAATAGTATGCAAAAACATATTAGTGAAATAATACTACACAAGAACTAAACATGCATATATTCTCCTTACTTGAGCACCCCATCCTAAGCCCAGGGAGAGTACAGCTGATGGCGCAGACCATGATCCATCTGCTCTTCGAGCAACAACCAAACTAGTACCAATTTTGTAAGAGAGAAGTGCACCAGCTTTGGCAACAGTTAAGATCGCTAGGCCTTTGGCATTTTTTAGTAGCAAGCATATAATTTCAAAATCCACACCCACTTCACCGTCACGATCAGACCCTTCTTTTTCACCTTCCAACTCTCCTTCACTCTCCTCTTTGTCTTCACAAATCCACATCCACTACACTCTAGCTAATCTAATTGGGGAAAAATCAGCTAACAATGAAGTAAATTTCTCAGTTCTCACACACCCTTAATCTAAAAATCTGAAGTTCAGCGCAAGCAAGCTTTATTCATCTACATCTAAGTAAAAGATTAAGAAAATGTTGAGAACAAACATAGCATTATTCACTCACAACCTAATAGGCACCAAGCTAGATTTATCATATATGAATCTAATAGGAACTTTATAGTGGAATTTTTAATGAAATTCTCAAATCTGAGAAGGCACCGTACCTGGTGAAAGTGAGGATAGTTAAGGTTTTACTGTTGATAGGAGAAGTGTCAGTTTTAAAGTGACTCAAGAAGAAAAGAATAGAAATAAATGAGATTTTGACAAAAATAGAAAATGGGTGTTTGAGTTATTGGAGGTGGAAATCAAGAAAAGATTAAAAAGATGATTTTTTTTCTTTTTCCTTTTTTTCGTGCTATTATCAATTTGAGATTCGATTGAGGAATGAAGAGAAGTACAGAGACAACTACTGTTTATTTCCTGAGAGATCAAGCACAGATAAATTAGACAACATCCCCAAACCTGAAGGCATTCTACCAATTAAGCTATTCCCAGAAAGTAACACAGACTTCAACAAAATCAAACCACCAATTGACTCAGGAATAGAGCCAGTTATTGAGCAAGAACTTAAATCAAGCACCTGGAGTGCACCAAGGTAGTTATTATTGCTTTTGTCACCAAACCACTCAGGAATAGAACCATTAAGCACAAAACCTGAAGCATTGAAGGAAGCTAAACGGGTAAAATTGGCAAGTGCATCAACAGAGAAACTTGGGTGAAGACTAGCTTTATGTGTTCTTTTGAAACTGGAAATGTTGATTCCGATAACTGAACCCTTTTGGCAATGAATCCCGGTCCAGTTTCGGCAGGGTTCAGTATTTTTTGGCCGGTTTTTTGCTCTTATACCCAATGAAGATCGAAGTTGAAGCAACGAAAACCATTCGGTTCTTGAACTCGAGAGGGTTAGGGAGGGCAAGGATTAGAGATACAGGGAAGGAGGGGAGGGATGTCTATTTTAGTCTTTTTACCTAATAATTTAGTCTTGTCTATGTGTATCCAAACATAATACTAGACATTACATTAGTGTCTGGTCCATCATATTCAAACACAATACACAAACAATAATTTTTAATGTTCTGTTCTGTTCTGTCTTTGTCTCAGTGTCATGTTCTGTTCTGTCTCAAAAAACAAACGCTACCTTAACGAAATTGACGGCGGGACAAAATTGAGACGATTTTAAAATGTTAGGGACTTAAATAGGACGAACACGTTGGGGACAAAAATGATACATAGAAACAAATTTTAATTTTATCCTTCAATAATATCAATTTTTACGGTATATAGTTATTCAATTATTTTTTAATTACATATAAGTAAATTACATTTAATCATATTAATTTTATTCTAAATAAATTTATTTTTTTATAATTTTATACTTAAAAATTTTACTCATCATAAAATATTTGTAAAATGACTAGTACATAAATTTGTGGGAAAAAATGATACATATACAATAAAGTAATGTGATTTTAGTAATTTTACAAATATTTTATGATAAGAAAAAATTTTTAAGAGTAAAATTATAAAAAAATAAATTTATTTAGAATCAAAGTAATGTGATTAAGTGTAATTAACTTAAATGTGATTAAAAAATAATTGAATAACTATATACCATAAAAAATTGATATTAGTGAAGGATAAAATTAAAATTTATTTCTACGTATCATTTTTGTCCCCAACGTTTTCGTCCTATTTAAGTCCCTAACATTTCAAAATCGTCTCAATTTTGTCCTGCCGTCAATTCCGTTAACAGATTCCTAACGACAGGACAACATTGAGTCAATTTTGAAATGTTAGGCACTTAAATAGGACGATTCAAACGTTATGGACAACTTTGAGACTTACCCCAAACGTTGGGGACAAAAACGATACTTTACTCACCCCAACAATTATTAAATCTTGAAACAACCCCAGCCCAACAAAAGTATAGCTACAAATAATTCTTTTGTCGTGAATTACACACAATTCTTGACGAAGAAAGACAACTATTTAGATAGCCTCCTGACCAAAAGAAAATGTAACCTAAAACCCCAAGCTCCAACAACTCAACAAATAGGGACCTCGAAGACAACCGATGTGAATATTTAGAGAAGGCAATCGATGTGTTGATTGTTTAGCACAAAAAAGTGTAAATTTAGAATTAGGGCTCCACTTTTGAGGCACTCTTCTTAGAAAAGTAATCCAGTTACTAGTAGATGACAAATAAAAGGCATCTCTGTCTCAACCAATTAGATGGATAGGGGGCGTCGAGTCACGAAAATCGACACAAAAAGGTCTTAATTCACTCAAGTTTATCGAAGAGTGAAGTTAACCGGTCAAAATATTGATATCGAAAGCAGGTTGTGCATAAGGGATAGATACTTAAATTTGTGTTTGGCAGAAACGGTTATTTTTTTTATTTTTCCACATTTGGTGAAATAAGATTGGTTGGGCTATTCTATAAATTAAGAAGGTTTAGTAATATCAAGGAATTGGAATTCATTTTCAGACAAAACTCATGCACACTCACATTCCAGTGTTAGAGGCGTTTTAATTACTTTCTTTAAACTAAAGTCATTTACATTACTTTTTTATAATTTCAAATTCAAATAATTTAATTTCAGTTTACATTTCAAGTTTTTTTCTTTTTTTTTTCCTTGTTCAAAAAATGGAATCTTTGGTGTAATCGTTAAAACTGGTATTCATAGAAGAATAGTAGATTTCGCTCCTAGACCATAAATATCGAACCAAACTAGATTTGCTAAAAATATACATAACAAATTGGCACCCCCGGTGGGACAGTTTTTACGAAATTGTGTCAAAAAATTTTCACTGTGATCTTGAGTTAGTACATGCAACTTCGAAGTGAGAGAATTATTAATATGGCAGAAGAAATTTCTAACAGTAATCTAGAGTCTTCAAATAATAATTTTCTTGTTGTTGTAGCCCAAACTTCTGCAAGTTTAATAACAAATGTAGAAGGAGGAAAAATGCTGTTTCTGGGAAAAATGTTGCAGTTAATAATGCAATCGTTGGAGGGAGTGGGCGTAGTCCACATCCTATAATTTCTGCAAATCCAATGCAACTACCAGTAATCGCATGTTGGCCTCTTTTTAGTCTTCCTCCTGGTTACATCTCTCCTATAGGAAGTTTTGCACCCCCAATTTGATTTGGGAATCTAACAAGTACAGTTAATAATCAGTCTAGTTTTTCTCATTCTGAAATGAATTGAGAATATCATGCTGGTTAAACTTCAAATAATTCGGGGTTTATGGCTGCTTTTCGATAACATATCGATGAGAGTCACCATGACCTGGTCAATTTGTTAATTCAACAAATGGCTACTATTTTGAATCCAATAATGGCCGACAACAAAACTACATATGAGCATTTGGCTAGACAAGTCGAACAAATTGCTCAAATTGTTGACTATATTGAGGGTCAACCACATAATCAAAACTTTGGGATGAATCCCGAAAATTTGGGTCTCAACCAAGGAAATTTACATGTTAATCCTAATGAAGATGAAGCTGGGCCTCATATTGTTCGACGCGATCAGAATGCTAATAAGGTGTTGAACAGGGTACGTGCTAATCAGCGTGGAGACCATTATCAAATGACTAGAATTGTCGAAAATGTGCTTAATCGTGTAGGCATCAATGTAGAATTTATTAATCGGGCTTATTTTGTGTCGGCTTTCCCTACTGAAGTACAAACGACTGAAGTGCCAAGATGTGTAAAAAATCTTAAGATTGTTACTAAGTTTGCTGGGGAAGAAGGAGAATCGACTATTGAGCATATTGCTCGATACATGGTTGAAATAGGGAATTTAGCAAATGACGAAAATTTGAAAATAAAATTTTTTCCTTCTTCTCTAACAAAAAATGCCTTTACTTGGTTTTTAAACTTAAGGCCAACTTCGATTTTGACATGGGCACAATTAGAGAATGCTTTCCATGCCTAATTTTATAGGAGAGAATTGAAGGATAACATAATTGATTTGGTTGCTATCAAACATGATGCAAATGAATCGATTGATGATTTCATGATTCGATTAAAAAATGCACGTAATTGTTGCTATGTCACTACCTGAGAGTGAGATAGTCAAAATTGCGACCATGGGCTTAGGTTTTTATGAGTCAAAAATTATTGAATATTCATATCCCCGATTTGGCTCATTTGGTTGAGAGGGTCCGACAAGTTGAGTTGTTAAGAAAAAGAAGTATTTAGAATGAAAAAAACTCTAAAATTTATAGGTCCCTTGCTTGAAAAGAAAAAGTTTCGTATGTGGATATGGAGACTTCGAGTGAAGATTCTGAAAACGAATACTTCAAAGTTGATTTGGATGAATTAAAAAATGGGGCCACCTTATGTGTGTTCTTCATTGAAGAAAGTTTCGAATATTGATAAAAATAATGAAATGAAGCATAAGGGTGGCAAAAAGTATAGTTTCAATATTTCAAAGTTGGAACAAATTTTTTATGTGTTGCTCAAAGATAAACAATTAGTTTTATCATAGGAAAAAACTTTACTCTCAGTTAAAGATTTGAAAGGAAAACCTTTTTGTAAGTTTCATCAAGCAACTAGTCATTTGACTAATAATTGTGTTCGTTTTAGGGATTTAATTCAAGAAGCGATCATGGAAGGAAGGTTAAAGTTTGATGAAAGCAAAAAAGATATGAAGGTTGATGTTAATCCCTTCGATTTGACTGCAAATTTTGCTTAGCCTCAATTTTTTAGAGTGAACATGGATGGTTATACTTCTTTTGAATTTGATACTACTTTAGGTGACTTAGAGGCTTGTGTCCGACAGGTTTATCCTAGAGTAGGGGGTGGCTTGTTAGATTCCTTGATGCACCAGAAGCTAAAAGATAGGAACGTGTCCTTATGTCCCAGGTGCAATGTTGCTTTCGATGCAGAAGCTGTTGCAATATTCAAAAAAGAAAGAATGAAAAAGGAGTTAGCTCATAAAGAAGAGCAAGTTCGTTAGAAGCAACCTTCTCAACATCAAGAAGGGCAAAGTTCTCGAAATTCCCAAGAGAATTACTCCCCTTCATTTAATCATTCTCAAGCACTTGGAGCTCAGTGGATTAAGAATTGTCATGAGTTTCGTGATCGAGAAGTGCAAGAGTATTGATAACATCAGGCTAAAAGGGGCTATCAAGAATTTAATCGGGATCGTTACCCATATCCTCGAGGAAGGGCAAGAGAAAATTGAGGTAGAATATATTTCCGACGAGTTACTTCAGAGAAGCCATCAACTTCTGCAGATAAGTGGGCAAAACCTTCCATCCATACAAGGGTGGTTTTCCATTAGATGAGGAAACTTATCCAAAAGGAATATCGTCTCCAGCAAAAGTTGGTAAAGGTAAAGCTATCAAAGTTGATCTTGTTAAGCCCAATGAAAAAGATGCTGATCTCGATGAAGAATATTTTGAGGAAAGAGATGATGAAATGGTGGGAACAGTCTCGATCATTCCATTAGAGGTTTTGGGAAGTTATGAAGAGAGTTTTGTCGATGATTATGAAGATGAATTTGAGGATGAAAATTCTTTCGCTTTCGTTTATGAACATGAAGTAGTTGGTTGCTTTAATAAGCCTACTGATACTCAGAAAGCACACTTTCATCCATTACATATTAAGACTAAAATGGATGATATTGTTGTTAATAACGTTTTGGTTGATGGTGGAGCAACCATAAGTCTTCTTCCAGAAAAAATGCTAGTTAAGGTTGGAAAATGTGTTGATAATTTAGTTCCAACCAGCATTGTTGTTATTGATTACAGCAGAACTTCGACTCCAGCAAAAGGTCTAGTTACTCTCCAAGTTCAAGCCGATTCTATTGTTCAAACCACTGTTTTTGTAGTAGAAGCTTCAAAATCTAGTTATAATGCTTTGATGGGTTGGGATTGGATTCATGGTGTAGGAGCAATACTTTCGACGGTGCATCAAAAACTCTTTCTTTGGACATGTAGAGGAAAGACTGAAGTGATTAAGGCTAATGATAGTCTTTATGTTGAGTAGATGCATGTCGATTTCCAAGTCTACAATGACAAGCTGAAACCTTTGAATGTTGACAGAAATATGACTTCTGTTAATTGTGAAGGCTATTTTTTAACTAAAGAAGGTCTCAACGTAAAGATCAAGGTCCTGATACCAGAGTATACTTCCCTTGTCTGAGAGTGAGTTTATCTTTTTAAAGAAGATAACAATTCAATAATTTCCATATTCGAAATGGCTAATGAAGAAGATGTGTCAAATTATTTATTGACTTTAAAAAGTTATGTGGATAATTTTTTTTGCAACATATTCTTCTTTTTCTAGGAGTGATTCTTCTGATGAAGTCGAATCTAGTAGGAATTTAAATTTAGAAAAATGTATTTCTATTCCTAGAGTAGTTTTGATTCCCAAAATTGATTCTAATAGTACTTTGTCTTATGCAACATGTTTTTCCAATTTTAGTTCTAGTATTGTTGGCCAGTCCAGTGTCGATGTATCTCAAGATCTTTGTGTTGTAAAAGATTCGACAGCTGATTTGGCTGATAATCTTAATAAAGTTCATATTTCCTCATATGATTCAGTTGATCTTTCTTTTGATTGTATTTACGATCTCGAACCTTTAGTTTTCAAAAAAATTTCAATTAATGATGATCATATCAAAAAGGAATTTGAATTCCAAGATCTACTTGAATAAATTAATTTAGGACTTAATGGTGAATTGAGACCTACTTACATTTGCAACAGTACACATGGGAGTTATACGTGGACGACGCCTCGAACATAGAAGGGTCAGGGGCCGGTGTATTGCTCACCAACAAACTTGACTTACACACCGAACAGTCCATCTGGTTCACTTTCAAAACAAGTAATAACCAGGCCGAGTACGAGGCACTGCTCGCAGGGCTAAGGCTAGCTCAGTTCCTGAATATTATCGACCTTCAGGTATACTGCGACTCACAACTGATTGTGCAGCAGGTAACAGGACACTTTCAGGTGAAAGACCAACTATTAGAAAAGTATCACTTAATGGTGAAAAATCTTATTTCTCAATTTCATTCATTACAAATCACACACATAGCTCGGGAACAAAATACTCAAGCAGATGCATTATCAAAATTAGCAACAACTAGGAAACTCATGCATGAATCTGTAATATTTCTACTAACCCTTGCTGAGCCGAGCTTTAGCAGCAAATCTGTCTTATCTATATCACAGGATCAGGACTGGAGAGCAACATACATACAATACCTACATATAGGGAATATCCCAACAGGAATAACAGACATGAAAACATTCAAAAGACGTGCAACATCCTTTATACTAAAAGGAAACAACCTATACAAAAGAGGATTCTCTCAACCACTCTTACGACGCTTAGACAAAGAAGAGTGTAAGGTCGTCATGAACGAGGTCCATAAGGGGGTATGCTGGAATCATATAGGAGGAATGAACCTAGCATCGAAAATAGCTCAGGCTGGATACTACTGGCCAACAATGAAACAAGACTGCATCGACAAGGTCAAAAGATGCGATAGGCCGATAGCTACCAAAAACATTCCTCAACAATACACAACCCAGCCGAGCTATTGCACACATCTGAGGTAAGTTGGCCCTTCTACAAATAGGGGCTAGATATTCTCGGGCCTTTTCCAAGAGTCTCCGGCTAGGTAAAATATTTACTTATAGCAATCGATTATTTTTTGAAATGGATCGAAGCTATTCCGTTAGCAAAAATAGGAGCAGACAAGATCAAGTCATTTCTCTGGAAAAATATTATTTGCCATTTTGGATTACCTCATGCTATTATTACTGACAATGGTCGGTAATTCACTGACCAAAGTTTGGCAAGATTCTTACAGGAACCCCAGGTTAAACACCACTTCTCCTCAGTAGAACATCCACAAATAAATGGACTCACCAAGGTTCTGAAAACCGGACCGGACCGGCCAGTTCGACCGGTTTAACCGCGAACCGGCAATGCAAGCGGTCCGGTCCTCCTCTAATAACCGTTGGAGAGAAAATCGCAAAAAACTGACGAACCGGTTAAAAACCGGCCGGACCGGTGACCGGCCAGTTCTTCTAAAACACTAAAACGACGCCGTTTTCAGTTGTAAAAAAAATAAACCCGACCCGCTTACCACTCGAGAACCACCCCCTTCTTCCCCCATTCATTCATCTCAGTCTCACACTCTCACTAACAGTGAACCCTAGCATTCATAAATCCCAGCCCAGTAGCCACCGCCGTCGCCGGGGTGCTCATGTCGTCAGTGCCACCGCCGTCGCCTGGTCTCTTCCCCCATTCATTCGTCTCAATCTCACTCCACACGTGAATGGTGAACCACTGAACCCTAGCCCTCTGAAGCATTCCCAGCCCAGTAGCCCTCCATCGTCCCCGCGGTCCTCAGGTCGTCAGCGCCACCGCCACCGCCGTTGCCTGGTCCTCAGCACCGCCACTTCGTCTTCACTGGCCTTTCGCTTCGTCTTCGCTGGTCTTCGCTTCGTCAGCACCTAGGTGAGTGACTCCTATGTTTCATCTTCTCTGTTTCATATTCTATGTTAGAATGTATGGTTCTGATTCCATAACGCCTAATGTTGATGTTTTTGTGTTTTGCTGCTTTGTATTTGTTAATTTGTTGAATGGCTGAATGCTTTGTATTTGTTAATTTGTTAGAATGGCTGAATGCTTTGAATGGCTGAATGTTCTGATTCCATTTGTTAGATGTAAGTTGTTCAAACTTTGAACTCTATATTGAAATGGTGTTCATGATATTTGATGTTATTTTAGTTTCATTTAAACCAAATTTTTTAATAAGAGTTCTAGTCATGCTTGCTGGATTGATGATTCTCCTTCAACCTGTGTCAAATCTAGTTTTGTAGAAATGCATTTTAGAAACACAACTTTCTTGTATAGATGGTGTACTCAAATTTTGATAAGTTGGAGAATTGTGGGAAGGTGATAGCTGTTGCATCAATTTATAAAATAATTGAACAACCATCTAAATCTGAAGTTATCATCCCTGGGTGGGGTGTTTTCTCCTAGTGATCACTAATATTGAAGTCATTGATTTATCTGTGTCGCATGTGGCAATATATGACATGTTATCGTTGGTTGTTTGTAACATTTAGCATTGGATAGATAAGATTATGGATTAAAAATGTTATGTTTGTTGAGTTTAAGAATTTCAGCACATTGACTTGAATAATGTTGAAAATGCCAGATTAGTGATAGGAAAATCTAAATCACATTAGTGTTTTCTTGTCTTCTGGTTTGTTCGTATATTATCTGCCTCTTCTTCTTTCTATTTGAATGCATTGTTTTCAAATATATTGGAGATTGTTGGGGAAGCTTGTGATGCTAGGTTGATGGCTATTTTGGCAGGAATGATGAAGACACTATGTCACTAGGCTAGTAAGGATTTTAGCAAGTAATCCACTTGATGAAGACACTATGTCACTAGGCTAGTAGCTCAATTGATAGGTTACTGAAAGTTTGACTACATAAATCGAAATTAATTGAATTAAAATAAAAAAATAGAATTTAATTGAAGGAACATAGTATATATATATATATATATATATATATATATATATATATATATATATATATATATATATATATATATATTTCTGTGGTTGAAAACAATTAGATGTATGGTATCAAAAGTGTTACTAGTACTGTTAGATAATGATTTTTATAGTTTTACATGAATATTTATACTTTCTGTATGAATTTACATCCTCACACTATAATTGGCCTTCTGATACAGGTTTTGCTGGTTTGCTTCACATTGTGCACTTTAGTATATGCAGCAACAACAGTTTTAGTATACTTAATGTTTGGATCAGAGGTTGAATCAGAAATAACTCTTAACCTTCCAAAAGAAAAACTCAGTTCAAAAGTGGCAATGTACACAACTTTTATGTAGTGTTTTAAATTTCGAAGATATTTTAAGATTTATATTAGACTATAATTATATTTTAGGGTTTTTATTTATAATTTATCTATTATTCTATTCTAAAACGGTTTTTTTCGGTTGAACCACTGGTTGGACCGGTTAGACCAGTAAAGCAGTGAACCAGTGACTAGAGCGGTTTGATGACCGGTCTGGTTTTCTAAACCTTGGGACTCACGGAAGCCGCAAATAAAGTCATCCTCAATGCACTAAGGAAAAAGCTCGGCGATGCCAAAGGAGAATGGGCTGACCTAATCCCAAAAGTTTTGTGGAGCTACAATACCACAAAACAAACAACGACGCGAGAAACACCATTCCGACTAGTCTACGAGGTAGACGCAATGATTCCCATAGAGATAGCCATGGCCTCTAGATGAACCGAACATACATCAACATATGAGAACAACAACATAAGGCGAATAGAACTGGACACAGTGGAAGAAGACAGAAATAAAGCAGAAATGAGACACAAAGCAATGCAAGCCATAATCAAAATAAAATACAACAAGAAGGTGCAACCAAGATCGTTCGCCGAGCAATAACTCGTCCTACGACGAACGGAGAAGGCGAGAAAACCACAAGCCCATGGCAAGCTAGCTGCGACATGGGAGGGACCGTACTGAGTAACACGCGTACTCGGAAAAGGTGCATACACACTTCAAACGTTACAAGGAACGGATGTCCCTGGTATCTGGAACGTTTCATCTTTAAAAAGTGATTTCATTTAATATGATATGGGCAAGGGGAGACACTCTTTTTCCCACTCACAAGTTTTTATCCCACCTTGGGTTTTTCTTGGAGGGGTTTTAATGAGGTCCCCCACCCCATATCATTGGCATGTACAAACCCTATCAGTTATCAGTAACACAAACGTCAAACTTTATACAAATTCGAAATTGCCACATAGGGCAAGTCAAACATAACATAAAGGACAATACTAGTCCACCAAAAAGTTTCGCGAAACAAGTCAAATAATAATCTATGCCACTACTCAGTTACAAATAGAAAATAAAAGGTCGAATAAACAGAAAGATCAGTCAACTTTCTCGACTGAAACGCTTTCATCTTCTTTTTCGGCCAGGGTTCCATCATCCACAACTCACCGTTACTAACAATCTTCGTCATGTCCAACCTACTAACATCGGCATCCGGAGCGACTACACCTATTTGAGCAACAGCTCGATCGAACCCAAGTGTAAAAGTAGCCAGTACCTCATCCTCTAACTCTGGAATCCGAGCTTTTGTTTTTTCAGCCTCGGAGACCTTAGCCTCAAGATCAACCCTCACCCTCTGTAACTCAGCCTCGGAATTCCTAAGTTTTTCCTTCAGACTCCTAACCTCAGCCCTAACCTTCTCCATTTTCAAATCCTTCTCCTACAAAGACTCCTTTAGTTTTTTAATCGCAGTAAGATTGTCACCCTCCAGAATAGCATCCAACTCAGAAGTCCGACCAATAGACAATAGTCGAGCTCCAATAACCTAACCAAAAGAACCCAGCTAAAAAAAGGAATTGCAACAAACAAAAAAGAACATAATAATAATGCCCAAACATGAAGATATCAGGCAACACCAACTTTCCCAGCATCATGAATTATCTTAACGTCAGAATCAACTTGAGCTACTTCATCGGCAACGGCCATGAAGGGATAGCCAGCAGACCAGAGAGAGTTCCTTGGACCTTCTCTGTAACCATGAAGCACAACTTGACTTTCATAAGTAGCGCTAATTTCTTCAGTAGTAAAGACCTCAGAATTCTCTTTCAAATTGGTCAAGTCCACCACCCTAGACAATCCTACCCCTTTTCCTTTTTAAAGTCACATCCTGTCTCACCATGACCCCCTCACCAACCTTACCAACGTTAGTGGAAGAACCTTCCTTTTCTTTCTTTTTAGCCTTAGATACGAAAGCCTTCAAGTTTGCAGTAGTCAAAGTAGGAACTTTTTCACCTACAAAGAAAACGGTAGCACAGTAAGACCAAACAGATTAGTCACAATACACAAAATCCAAAATACAAAACCTAGATTACCTAGATACTCCTCCATCACTTTCCTATCTCCTCAAAGCTCCAATAACCTAGATATAGATAGCAACTCAGATGAAGACATCACAGACACCAAAAAATTTAGAACATACTCCTCACTTTTTACCCTATTTTCACAATCCAAAATCTGCCTCGGCTCAGGAGACCAAAATACAGGAAACCTTTCCTCCAACAGTGAATCCAAAAAGAATAGATAATTCTCCTCACCAATTTGAACCTTCATGAACACTTCTTTGAAGTCTTTAAAGGATTGTTTGTATAGACTAAACACACTACGACCCGGGTGACTGCTTAGATTAACCCACCCCCTTTCGAAACACCTTTAGCCTGGAATAACGAAAAAAATAAACCCAGGGAGGGATAACATTCGAGGTGTTCCATCAAGCATTCAAAAGCTCGTACGAACGCCCATGAATTCGGGTGCAACTGTGTTGGCGCACAGTTCAACTGAGCCAACACTCCACGCTCAAAATTAGTAAAGGGAAATCTGATACCTAGCTCAGTCAACATGCAAGTGTATATGTAAAAATAGGACCAGTCTGACCTTCGTTTACAAACCCTGTCACCATCACCACAAGGTAAGAACGTCACCTCCAAATAATCACCATTTCTAACCCACCTAGACTCATTTAATTGACCTACCAACTCCACGCTATTAAAGATAGAAACACGACTTTTCACATCCCCGTCAACCCAACTGTACATATCTCCCTCATCTACCACAACATGTCCCTTCTTCCCCATTGCAAAACAGAAACAAAAGGACGGTGAAAAGTACAAAACAAAAGCAAACTAACTTTTCTTACTCATGATTCTTCCCTCGTAAAATGTACAACTCCAGAAGACAAACCGTTTCCTACAACTACAAGCATTTGAAAAGACAGATAAAACTCTCTCAACTCCCACTACCCCACAATCCCCCACCCCACGCACAGTAAAACACACGCGAGAGGGACAAGAAACAAACAAAGGGCCTAAAAAGCAAGCCCAATAAAAAAAACCCAACCAATAAAAAACACGTTGATCTTGGAGGCTCCCATACTTTCCACACACAAAACTTCTAAAGCCTAGGATATAAATATATTTTTACAGGCCAAGCTTGGGGGGTGTGGACCATGCCAATAACCTCGACTCCAGAAGTTTTGACCGAGCATATAAAACAAACGATGAATCTTCGGAAGATCAATCAAAAACCGAGATTCTCGCCTGAACAAATCACGTCAGACTTTCCGAAATATCCGACTACTAACTCTGCACAATGTTGCAGAAACCAACTTCATTTTGGCTATATAAGTAGATCAGCTAACTCTCGTAAACGATCACGAGATATGTTAAGAACTCCACTTGTTCTAAAAGACAGCGATAGTCCTATCACTCTAGTATATTGTTCTATCTCTTTGTTAATAAGAAAGATCACTGACTTGAGTGTCAGAGTCCTTTTTACAGGTTTCACGCCGAAGTCCCGGTTCCGAGGATAATCCTTCGGAGTCACCAAAGATTTATAGGACAGCGGGCATCCGAGTTATAGCCCAGAGGACAGCGTGCTGCCAAACTATAATCCGAAAGAATATTCTTTGATAGAACACCAGTTATATAATAGATCATGGCTTCAAAATTTTGAGATAATTCTAATGGATATGTTTTATTCAACTAGTTATTAATTGTGTCAATTTTTGTTGGCAATCATATTTTTGTTACAAAGATTAATTTTAATACACTATATTATCAGTGCCACAATATTTCTTTATAAATATCAAATTACTATTGTATGACTATTTAAACTTTTGACATGACAGGTATAATATATAAGGCTAATTTTTTTAATATAAAAAATATTAATATTTTTATTAGAAGTAAAATTATTTGGTATAATTAGGAGTGAGTGAATGAATTTTACAGATGAAAATTCAATACATATAAAACGTACTGCAATACGTGAATACATCTTAAGCTACTTTTCTGCATATTTACAATATTATAATACACTCTAAATATTAATATTTAATCAAAATATCATCTCTATGTATATTAAAAATAGTCTGGTATAATAATTCATACTCTAAATTCCGATTCGTAATAAAAGAGCAATTTATGTATTTAAAACAATTGGTATTCAAATTTACACAAATACAACATCTTTAAACAGTTTATGTTTTGGTCCTAACTCTAATTTATATAAATCACTGTATCTTGCCGCAGAAATTACGTGTGAACACTAATAAACGTAAACTGCTACAATCTAAAGAGAATTATGCACAAAAACTAAAATACAGAAACTGTTATAGAATACCACGGATTATAATGAATCCATATATCCTGCAACGGATTACGTATAGAATTTTTTTGATAAATTTAATTTTTAAGTTAAATATTTTCATAAACTTATATTAAATTTTTGTTATCTAGATAAAATTTAAGATAATAAAAATAAAAAATTTATACATAATTTACGTAGAATAGCATGGGATATTGATATAACAATAATAATATAGATATATAATATTTACTAACTATTGAAATATATATATAAATAATGTTGAATTAGCTATAAATCCTATTTAGATCATTTGATGTAATTTATTTAAAAATTTAGCTAACATGTGTCTATAAATAAAAATTTTAAATGTTTTCATTTATTAAAAATTTAATTTTTTTATATTTTTAATAATTTTTTTTGTTTTATATTCTTAATATGTGTTTTTAGAACACGTGATAATAGTACTGTATAGTAATTTTTGTATTTTAGTTCTTGTATATAATCTTAAGCTGCAGCAGTTTATATTTACTAGTGCTCACACTAATTCGCAACAAGACAGTTTACACAAAAATTTTAAAATTTTTATAACCTATAGTAGTTTACAATTTACATAAATTAGAGTTAAAGACCGAAATGTAAATGATGTGAGAATATTATATTTGTGTAAATTTGAGCTCTAATATTTTAATTATTTAAATTACTCTAATATTTTGTTAAATTCAATAAAGACTCCTAAATTCAAAATAAAACAAAAGTTGTGAGGATGACGTGGCACGTCCCTTTCAGGGAGACTTGGGAAGACACAACAAAAAGAAGTGGGCAGTGATGGCCTAATCACTTCTGGGCTATTTCTCCATTGAAGTGCAGTGCTTGTGCTTGGCACTCTTTTATTTTCTAAATTACCATTTTATCCACATTCTTTGACCAATATTTGCGTCTTCTTGACCCGTGGCCCTATGACTATGATATAAACACATCAACGAAAGTTGGTCCCCAAAATCCTAGATTAGAGTTGTAACTAAATTTCTCTATAAGCGATCGACAAAAGTTTGGTACTAACAACAATGGCATGGTTGAGTGGCATGACTAATATCTGAAAAGGGTAAATATTTAATTGAATCTCCTTAAAAATAAAAAAGGGTGAATATTGACACTTCTAATTGTTAGTGTTGCAAGTGTGAGGAGTGTTGAAGTTAGTCCCACATCAAAGAAAGCATGGAAGAGTGAGGAGTTTATAAGATGAAAGACCCATTAACTTGACACCTTAAGGTTTTGAGTTGGAGGTGATGTCATCTCATCTTATGTTCTCTCGCTTGATTCCTCCCCGAAGTCTCCCCAATTGTCGAGAGCTCCCTACGGTTGGCCCAACAAAGTGGTATCAGAGCCGATGGTTTAATCGGTCTGGTTTTGCGGCGGTGTGATGGACGAATACTCGTGGTGGTGGAGGAGCTAGAAAGAGGGGGAGGAGATTGTTAGTGTTGCAAGTGTGAGGAGTGTTGAAGTTAGTCCCACATCAAAGAAAGCATGGATTCTCTCGCTTGATTTCTCCCCGAAGTCTCCCCAATTGTCGAGAGCTCCCCACGGTTGACTCAACACTAATTAGTTAGTTGTGGAAGGAAAAAGATAGTGCTAGTTAGGGGTGTGCATGGTACGGTCCGATTCGAAAATTCGGCCCAGTCTCGAATATTTTAGGGGCTATTTTGGTGTAATTTCACCAGGTCTAGGGTCGGATAAGGATTTCAAAAATAGACTCGGTCATTATTTTGAGTCGGGTCCGGGCCATGGCTTGGGTCACTCGAAGTCGGTCCGATTGCCCGGTCATCATACACAATTAATATTTTGTGTCATCATACACAATTAATATTTTGTGTTATTAGTAATGGATGATGGCTATTCTTATGTGGAATTTAAGTATTGTAAATCTTAATATTTTGTGTTATTAGTTATTATAAGACTATAAGTTAATGTTTTATATTTAAAATGCATAAGATTTTAGACTAATGTATAATATTGTGTTATTTATATTGATTTAAATATTTAGTGTTATTAGACAATATTAATATTGATTATGGCTATGCTTTAATTTTAGAAAAAAATTGGTTCTTGTTATATTCTTCTAAGTGAATTTTATCATGTCAAATAATGGTTGCAGTCTTGGAAATTTGGATATTTTCACATGCTATTATAAGAAGGTATCAAGATAATGTAGTGTTAACGACCCGATTTTTATCCGATTTTTACCTGATATAATCGTGGCCCGAAAGTGTATAAGTTTCATCGAATCTAAGGCCGTGCTTGGGTCTAATAAATAAGCCCAGTATATATTTCGGGTCGGATCTATGCACACCCCTAGTGGTAGTGCTAGCTGTAACAAAGCCAAAGCAGTAGTGCTAACTTGAGAGGTTCCAATCATGTCATTCATGTGGGTGTGCCTTGCAATTCCATTACTCGCCCTTATCCGTAACTATCTTTTGACTGTTGGTCCTTCCACTGCAACTTTGATCAAAATATAAAGTAGTAAAGCACTAAGGAAGAGGGTATTTAATGTAAAGTTAATGCCATTCCGCGACAAGAGAACTTTATGCTTATTCTCCAAATATATTAGCTTCATGCTTCAGGAGGGGTGCCTTTGCTCCAATTACAAACACACCCTGCAACCATGTGACACTAACAAGAGAAAAAGCAGTTATTTTTGCCGCCATGTGGGACTATATTCCTTTTCTACCCTCTATATCATTATCATGCTATGATAAATTTTAGGAAGTGTTTTAAGTGTACCGAAAATATCGGTGTTCCAATTAAAACAATAGAAACACTGGATACACTTGAAATTTTTGCTAAACTTTATATCAATCATCCCTAGCTAATTAAAATATTAATATTTATTGCTTCCCTGCTTTGTTTTCTTTTTTGACTTTTTATTGCATAGTTTGAGCTTTGAAGAGATAATAGATAGCCTATTGGCCTATTTCTGACAACAGTTTTGCTACCATGTATATTTTTTTTAAAAATCATGTTTCTTTAGCAAATTATGTTGTGCCGGCTCCATGCATGAGCTAATTCTTTTTGGGGTGTGGATTCTAAATTCTGATAGAAAACACTGCTGCTGGGAGGTCAAACCGCTCGGAAAACACTCGCGTCACGTACTTATGTTGTTTCTTCTTTGGCTTTAGGAGCTAGCCGAGCAAGCTAGCATTTCTCTTGTTATGTGATGACACAACTAACTGTGGATTTGATCACCAAAAAACGAATCTTTTGTAGGTTTAGTGTTGGCCCCTACTCGTTTTGTTTTTATTTCTGATTTTTGGTTGGTGGCTACTGCTACTGCTAGCTGACAAGAGTATATATCTATCAAGTATCAATTTCTGCTTGGAATTAGAAACCCATAATCTTGTGATTTTTTTATTCTTTCTCAAGTATCTGCCACTCTTCCTTTTCTTCTTCTTCTTCTTGGGAGAGATTAGTGGTTAACATTGTGGAAGATTTCCTGGATTTGACGGTGGTTGTTCCCCCACTAGCTTTTGGAACTGTTGATACTCAACTTGTGTTGTTTACTATTGTGGGCGAGTTTGATCCATGGAGTTTGGTTTGGTCTGAAAGTGGGGCATTTATGTTTATTGCTATGTTCCTGGCTTGTGTCTGTGTTCTACCTCACGTGGTTCAATAGCAGTGGAAGATTGAAGACCAAGATCTCAGGGAACGGGTTCAAGGTTCAGCAACACAAGTACCAAAGTATTGGATCCATGAAACTGAAGAGTGGTTGGGTGAGGAGGGCTTTTTATTCATGGATTCTAGTTTGTACGTTGGGAGGTTTGTACGGGTTCTGGCGCATGAGCATACATGCTTGTGAGCAGAGGAAAGAAAGTCTAATAAGCATGTGTGATGAAAGAGCAAGGATGCTGCAGGATCAGTTCAATGTGAGCATGAACCATATACAAGCCATGTCCATTTTGATAAAAACCTTCCACCATAACATGAACCCCTCGGCCATTGATCAGAGCACTTTTGCTAGATACACTGAAAGAACCTCGTTTGAGAGGCCCCTCACAAGTGGTGTTGCATACGCTGTAAGAGTGCTCCATTCTCAAAGGGAACAGTTTGAGAAGCAACAAGGATGGACTATTAAGAAGATGGATACTTTGCAACCATCCCTTGTTCAAGAAGAATATGCTCCTGTCATCTTTGCACAAGATACAATTGCACATGTCATTTCTCTTGACGTGCTATCTGGAAAGGCAAGTTTCATTTTCCAATTTGCTCTTATCAATTCTAATTCTGCTAGCTTGTAATTTCTAACTAAACTCTTACAGGAAGACCGTGAGAATGTGCTCCGAGCAAGGGAGTCAGGCAAAGGAGTTTTAACTGCACCCTTTCGGCTTCTCAAAACGAATCGCCTTGGGGTAATCCTCACATTTGCTGTCTACAAGAGAAATCTTCCATCCAATTCAACCCTTGATCAGAGGATTCAAGCAACTGATGGGTATGCTGTATTCTACTGATGATTTGTATAGTCATTATTAGTATTTTAATGTGTCTAACACTTGTGAGCAGATATCTTGGTGGAGTCTTTGATGTTGAGTCGTTAGTGGAGAAACTACTGCAACAACTTGCTAGTGAGAAAGCTGTAGTTGTTAATGTGTATGATACTACCAATAATACACATCCCATTGTCATGTACGGTTCAAATGTATCAAGGGACTCTTTCTCTCATGTCAGCACTCTTAACTTTGGAGACCCTCTCAGGAAGCATGAGATGCACTGCAGGTACAAGATATACATGATATGAATCATATAATTCAAGGTGATGCAATGTAATGTCATATAATAATACAATAGCCATGTCAACACAGGTTCAAACAAAAACTGCCATGGCCATGGTTGGCATTTAATACTTCTGTAGGAGGCTTTATTATTTGTGTCCTTCTTGGGTATATTTTCTATGCCACCTGCAATCGAGTTGTAAAAGCGGAAGAGGATCGGGATGAGATGACTGAGCTTAAAAAGCGAGCTGAGGCGGCTGATATTGCAAAATCCCAGGTATGTCTCCTAAGTCCTTACTTCTTTTGGCTCTGATCATGTGTACTAATGAACTAATGCATTTACAGTTTCTTGCTACTGTGTCCCACGAGATTAGAACACCAATGAATGGGGTTTTAGGTGAGTAAGAGTGAGTTATATATCCAAGTTGTTGTTTAAGCATGTGAGTTGGCTCTGAAATTGTAACTTCAGGGATGTTGCATATGCTTATGGACACGGATCTAGACGTAACCCAACAGGAGTATGTGAGAACGGCGCAGGGAAGTGGAAAAGCTTTGGTGTCACTTATAAACGAGGTATTGGATCAGGCAAAGATTGAAGCTGGTAAGCTGGAGCTTGAAGCTTCGCTGTTTGACTTGCGTGCTGTTTTGGATGATATATTATCATTATTTTCAGAAAAGTCTCAAGGAAAAGGAATAGAGGTGATACCTATATATTATATGCTACGTTTTATCATGGTAGAATTTTTTCAATGTCTAGTGATATTGACCTATACATATATATATAAAACTTGCACAGTTGGCAGCTTATGTATCAGATGAGGTTCCTGAGCTGTTAATAGGTGATGCAGGAAGGTTTAGGCAAATAATTACCAATCTCATGGGTAATTCAATTAAGGTAAATCTAAAATTGAAGTATATGGTATATAATATTTGTAAAGCAAGTATGATGAAAAGGATTATGCAATTGTTTGGCAGTTCACAGAGAAAGGGCATATTTATGTGACTGTCCATCTTGTTGAGGAGGTGGTCCATTCGATACAGATTGATAAAGAATTAGGCATGGAAAATGTAAATACCCTGAGTCTGAGTGGTTTCCCTGTTGCCGATAGTCGAAAAAGCTGGGAAGGCTTCAAAGCATTCAGTCAAGTAGGGCCTCTTGGTTCTTTCTCATCCTCTGTTACTGATGTAATCAATTTGATTGTATCGGTTGAGGACACTGGCGAAGGAATCCCTCTGGAAGCGCAGTCTCGAATCTTCACTCCGTTCATGCAGGTTGGTCCTTCCGTTTCCCGGAGACATGGTGGAACAGGTATTGGCCTAAGCATTAGCAAGTGTTTGGTTGGTCTCATGAATGGCCAAATTGGATTTGTCAGCATACCTAAGATTGGATCCACCTTCACTTTCACTGCTCTCTTCACCAATTCAACTGATTGCAAAATTCAGCAACTCAACAACAACAGCAACCACTCTAATCCTCCATCTTCAGAATTTCAGGGAATGACCGCATTACTCATTGACCCTAGATCGGTTAGAGCCAAAGTGTGTAGATATCATATTCAGAGGCTCGGCATTCGTATCGAATTGGTTTCGGATTTAGCCCAAGGTTTGTCCACCATAACGGAAGGCAACCAGATTATCAATATGGTACTTATTGAGCAGGAAGTGTGGGATAGAGATTCAGCCATGTCATCTCGCTTTGTCGATGGCGCCAGTAGAGTAGTTCATCATGGCGTTCCTCCTAAGTTGTTCATTCTTGTTAATTCTAATGGTTGGACATCAGGTATTGGTAATCCCACTGTGATCGTAAAACCTCTGAGAGCAAGTATGCTTGCTGCCTCGCTGCAGCGAGCCATGGGTGTTACTTGCCGAAATGGGGAGCTTCCGGGTTTATCTGTTGGCCACCTTCTTGGCGGGAAGAAAATTCTAATTGTAGATGACAATGTTGTGAACCGCACCGTAGCAGCTGGTGCTTTGAAAAAGTATGGAGCAGATGTGGTGTGTGTTAGCAGCGGAAAAGAGGCCATCTCTAAACTAAAACCACCTCATGAGTTCGATGCGTGCTTCATGGATATTCAAATGCCAGAAATGGACGGGTATTATTTAGTATCGAATTCTCATTTATGTTATAGTTTCCATGTTGTTATGAGTTGCTAATAACACAGAAATCTTTTGTCAACAGTTTTGAAGCTACAAAGAAAATAAGGGAGATGGAACGTTGCGCCAAGAGAGAAGGTTTTGTAGATAACTTATCAAAATGGGATGTCCCTATTTTGGCCATGACTGCAGACGTGATCCAGGCCACCCATGAGGAGTGTGTAAGGTGTGGCATGGATGGATATGTTTCTAAACCGTTTGAAGCCGAACAGCTTTATCGAGAAGTCTCAAGGTTTTTCCACTCCTGAATAATGTCCACAATACAGATTATTTTAGTAAGTAATACTGTACTTTGGAGGCTAGGAGCCAAGTTTGTTTGTTGTGATTGATAAAAAATTCTTCTTAGGGTATTAGAACCCGTTGATTCTTCCATGTAGCATCTGATCTTCATCCTCGGTATAAATTGAAAATAATTGAGGGAATTTGAAGAATCAGATATACATATTAACCAGATTTACATTATGCTCTTCATCTTTGTGCATATGATGTAATATTTGTAATAATTCAAGTTATAGTACTCCACCCTGCTAATGTTAAATTTATGTAACTCATAAGAAGTTGATTTATATGTAAGTAAATAGAAGAAAGAAAATCACCAATGTATAGCAGCAGCCTTGCTTTCTTTTATTCTTTAGAGACCCAGAATTTAACTATCAAATACTTGACTCATACATATATTTTAACCTGGCCACATTCTTTTGGTTGGATTTGTAAATTATCATTATAGATTTTTTTTCTTTTTTTGACATAGGTGAATAGCTATTAATTGTCATCCTTATTTGAAATCTTATAATTATACACAAGATAGTGTTTAATACTTTAATTGCACACAATCTCTTATGCAATATTTTTAAGTTTATTTTAAAGAAAATTATTTGGTAAAAATTCAGGTCCAGTTAATTTCATATGAAGTTGATAGTTAAAAACTGTTAAATGATAATTTAATTAAATCTGTCAACATATCTATCAATTTCCAATTTCACTTTATTATTTATATCAGGCACGCAATTCCTTTTATATAATAATGCGATGTTTTGAGGACTGTTTTAAGATTTTATATTAAAAAGGATAGTTAATAAATCTCAGCATATAAGTCGATATGTCCGAGTGGTTAAGGAGACAGACTTGAAATCTGTTGGGCTTCGCCCGCGCAGGTTCGAACCCTGCTGTCGACGCAATTTAAATTTTTTGCGATGCCATGTCAAAATTTCAAAACTAATCAACTAAATTAAATAAAAAAAAAAGGGTGAAAAACGGCTGGTTGATTAACCCGTATATTAATATTAGGAGTGTGCAAAGTCACCGAAAAAACATATTAGGAGTGTGCGTTAGCGTTAGGGTTGTGAGGGAGCGAGAAAGAGCGATAGCGTGAGAGTTAAGCGGAAGGAAGGAAGCAAGAATGGATGGAGATGCGTTGGCAAAGGCGTTCGTTGAACACTACTACACGACGTTCGACAACAACCGCGCCGGACTGGTGAACCTCTACCAGGACAGCTCCATGCTCACCTTCGAAGGCCAGAAGATCCAGGGCGCCCAGAACATCGTCGCCAAGCTCACCTCTCTCCCTTTCAACCAGTGCCTTCACTCCATCACCACCGTTGACTGCCAGCCCTCCTCCGCCCCCAACGGCATGCTTGTCTTCGTCAGCGGCAATCTCCAGCTCGCCGGCGAGCAACACGCCCTCAAGTTCAGCCAGGTACACTCTCCACCATCCCCATTCCACTTTTTCTCTCTCTGATTGATTTCAATTTGTAATGGATCTGCGATTGGCTGAAGAGAGTGCGACTTTTGGCCGTGCTGCTTTTTTGTAGTTGGTTCACTTACTTTAGTGTCAGATATAAATATGAATTTGTACACCGTGAAACTAAATTCTTGATTATCTGGGTGCTTTAATCTATGGTATCAATGTGATAATAATTGCAGATACTAAAATAGTTTATTGCCTGTGATTGACATTCTAGGGCAGCTAATTATGCATTTCATCCATCCCTGTATTAGAATTAAAATTGGACTATATTAATTAGATCAAAGATATTCTTGGAATGGCTATGGATATCGTACAGAAGATCCCTTGCATTAGATATTCAAAGTATACTTGCATCTTTACTCACGTCCTGCAACTCGCTTTGATGGCAGCAATGATCTCGCAAACGGTTCATCAACACAATCTCCTACATCCCATACTATTGCCTGGTAGGCAATTACAATTCCCCTCTTCTAAGCTCATGGCCTATCTTGAACCAAGCTTTCATTTTGCAGCCTATGGTGTCCTTTGAAATTGAGTTGTTTCTAATGTATCCACAATAGCAACTGATGACAGGGTTTTGCCTTCTTCTCACAGCTTTTGGTTTTCTTTTTTCTTTCTTGTCCTCCACATCTTTTCTTTGGAAAAGAAAATCCAAAAATTAAAAGAAAAAGATGCTCTCGCATGATCTTGTTTGTTTCCTTCGTCTCCTATCTTAGTAGTTGATACTGATCTAGACCAAGAGAACACCTTCAAATCCAATTTAATATAACCATAGCAGTCTTCAATTTAACTTTAATGTATCTATATATGAAAAATTTTAATGTTGTCCAGAAACAAGTAGTTCTAAATTTTCATTGGTCAGCGTCTGTGATTAATTGATTGTTAATTTGTTAGTTTGAAGTGAAACAGACCTCTGGGATAAAGAAAAAATGGAGATCTTTTATGTAATACGGATACAGTGATTACATGCTTATGCCCTGACGGTGATATTTGGTGATATTGTTAATTTATTTCTTGTGTCTTATTTGTTTGGTCAGTACTCAGTATGGCATTTCCAAGAAACGATTACAGGGAGCCCTCTTTTACTTATTAAGAACATATTAAGAATAATATATTTTCTGTTAACAGCATATGGGGAAATAATTATTACATTCTGGCGGGAACCTTCTCCTTATGTGATTGTTCTATTCTATCTTCTTGTATACCATTTCCCAATTTCTGCTATCTCATGATGACTAAACTTGTCACTCTCCTTTCCCAGATGTTCCATTTGTTACCAACACCACAGGGAAGCTACTATGTTTCAAACGATATATTCCGGTTGAACTATGCTTGAAGATAGAGTATGGCATATGTGACCTGAAAGGTAGAAGTTTGCCTATGGGCTATAGCTGTTTCATATCGTGACATTTGTAATTGAAAATGGAGTTTCTTTTTGGCTGGATGTGAACGATTAGTTGTGCCATTTCTGTTTAGAATTTTATATTGTGATTGGTTCAAAGTCGTTGTAAGGACAAATTATCAAAAGATTACCGGGTATGAGCTGATGTTGAAAACTTTGCTAGATTTCTGTTCTCAGAACTGAGATATGGGATGGGGTCCAAGCATCTCCTTCATGTTTTCTTAACAAATTGGTTCATGCATTTGATTGAACTGCACCAGGAAATCAAATTCCTTCACCCGGTAACTCCATTAGTGCAGCAAATATTGGCTTCGGTAGCATATTTGATGGTATATCATTTCTGAATGCTCATTTACGTAATTAGTACCGGGTCTGAAACCGACATCTGTGGCCATTTACCGATCGTAGCACTAATTGAACTGTTTCTTGTTTTCTTTTCTTTGTTTTTGGTCGTTGACTGTTTCTTGTTTTCTCACGCTTTCCAAAATTTAGAATGCATTTGGCTCCTGAAGAGTGATTTTATCCAGTGGAGTGGTAGAAAAAATTCATCGTTTTGTGCCGCCATGTAATCCTTCATTGCGTCTAGAGGCAGCAAAGGGAAGAAAAACGAGATTTCAACTTCTGGATTTTTAATAACAAAAATGGCTTCTAATTTAAAAACCGATATGTTAACAATGCATGTTCTTCTATCATATCCAGTTTCGCTAAATAGCACACCAATCATAACCAACGAAAGAAAATGGTGGTTAACATCTGGAAAACTGCAAAGGTCGACCGTCCAGGCATGGAAATATAGAAAGGGATTCACATCATTCCCGCTCGATTCAATATCAATCCCTGCATTTAATATTTTACAAAGCAATGTTAATCGACACTCACTATATAATTGGCGTGGTTATGCTGCTGCTGATACTCGCCGAAGCTGGGAAGGCTTCAAAGCATTCAGCCAAGTAGGGCTTCTTGGTACTTACCCTCCAATACTGATCTAATCAATTTGATTGTATCGGTTGAAAACAGTGTTTAATTGTACACAATAGATGAAAATTATTTATATCAGACGCAATTCTGTTTAGGTAATGTAGCATAACTTTATTTAAGAGTTATTTATATTAATTAAGAAATTCTAATATACCAGTCGATATGTCCGAGTGGTTAAGGAGACAGACTTGAAATCTGTTGGGTTTCGCCCGCGCAGGTTCGAACCCTGCTGTCGACGAAGTCTTAATATTTTTAGCCTTGAAAGATAAAATTTTTTAATGCTAATTAGCTAACTAAATAAAATGAAAAACGCCGGTGTCTGTTACATGTTATATTAGGAGTGTGGGTTAGGGTTGGTACTTGGTAGGGAGTGAGAAAGAGAGATAGCGTAAGCGTTAAGCGGAAGGAAGGAAGAATGGATCCAGATTCGTTGGCGAAGGCGTTCGTTGAGCACTACTACACCACCTTCGACAACAACCGCGCCGGGCTGGCCAGCCTCTACCAGGACGGCTCCATGCTCACCTTCGAGGGCCAGAAGATCCAGGGCTCCCAGAACATCGTCGCCAAGCTCACCTCTCTCCCTTTCAGCCAGTGCCACCACTCCATCACCACCGTTGATTGCCAGCCCTCCGCCGCCACCAACGGCATGCTCGTCTTCGTCAGCGGCAACCTCCAGCTCGCCGGCGAGCAACACGCCCTCAAGTTCAGCCAGGTACACTCTCCTTCATCTTCATTCCACTTTTTCTCTCTCTGATTGCTCTTCTGTGTTGATTTCAATTTGTTGTGGATCTGCGATTAGCTGAAGAGAGTGTATTTGGTCGTGCTGCTATTTTGTAGTTGTCTTTTGCTCTTTGGTTCACATAATTCCGTGTTACACATAAATTCTTGATTATTAGGATGCATTAATCTATGGTTTAGGGTTGTGATAATTATTGCATATATTAAAGTAATGCTTGAATCAGATATGCATTTGATCCATCCGGCTATTAGAATTTAAATTGGAGTATATCAATTAGATCAAAGCCGTTCTTGGAATCAAGAACGGCTATGGATCATTAGATCGTACACAAGATCCTTTGCATTAGATATTCAAAGTATACTTGCATCTTTACACCCCGTCCTGCTTCTCTGAGTTACAGTGTGTCTTCAACGCGCTTTGATGGCAGCTAAGATCTCCCAAATGTTTCATCAATTCAATCTCCCACATTCCATATTATTATCCGGTTTGCAATTACAAATTCTCCTCTTCTAAGCTCATGGCCTATCTTGAATCCGAGCTTTTATTTTGCATCCTACGATGTCCTTTGAAATTGAGCTTGTTTCTGCTCGATCCACAATAGTCAATAGTTGATGCCATCAATTGATGCCAGGGTTTTGCTTCCTTCTCATAGGTTTTGGTTTTTCTTTTTCTTTCTTGTCCACCAATATTCCACCTATCCATTTTTTCTTAGGAAAAGTAAACCCAACAATTGAAAGAAAGATGCTCTCACTCTCTCTCTCTCTCTGATCTTGTTTGTTTCCTTTACCTCCTATCTTAGCAGTTGGTACTAGTCTAGATCAAGAGAACACCTTCACATTTAAGTTAATATAACCATGGCAGTCTTCAATTTAACTGCAAGTAATTTTCATTGGTCAGCGTCTGTGATTATTGATTATTAATTTGCAATTTGTTAGTTTGAAGTGAAACAAACCTCTGGGAAAAAGAAAAAATGGAGATATTTTAAGAACCCCATTTCTACAGTAATGTGGATATAGTGATTACATGCTTATGCCGTGAAGATGAGATTGATAATTTATTTCTCATGTCTTATCTGTTTGGTCAGTACTCAGTATGACATTTCCAATCGTTATAGCTAGTATAGAAAGGATTACCGGGAACTCTCTTTTACTTATTAAGAATAATATATTTGCTGTTAACAGTATATGTGGAAATAATTATTACTTTCTGGCAGGAACCGTCTCTTCTTATTGTTGTTCTATTCTATCTTCTTGTATACCATTTCCCAATTTCTGTTATCTCATGATGATTAAACTTGTAACTCTTTTTTCCCAGATGTTCCATTTGTTACCAACACCGCAGGGAAGCTATTATGTTTTGAATGATATATTTCGTTTGAACTATGCTTGAAGATAGACTATGGAATATGTAACCTGAAAAATAGAAGTTTGCCTCTGGGCTATAGCTGTTTCATATCGTGACATTTGTGATTGAAAAATGGAGTTCTTTTTTGGCTGGATGCTATGAACGATTAATTGTGCCATTTCTGTTCAGAGTTTTCTATTGTGGTTGGTTAAAAAACATGTAAGGATAAATTATCGAAAGATTATCAGGTATGAACTGAGGATGAAAACTTAGCTTTATTTCTTTTATGAGAACTGAGATATGGGATGGGGTCCAAGCATCTGGTTCATGGATGCCACGGTTTCTTGTTATCGTTTCTTTGTTTTTTGGTCGTTGACTGTTTCTTATTTTCTCTCGCTTTCCAAAATTTATAATGCATTTGGGTAAATAGAGACGACGCTGGAGACTGGAGAGTGATTTTATCCAGGTAAGTGGCAGATAACTTCATCGCTTTGTGCCGCCATGTAATCTTTCATTGCGTCTAGAGGCAACAAAGGGAAGAAAAACGAGATACGGCGGCGAAACAGTAGTTTCTACTGCTAGATTTTTTATAACAACATTACTTACCAGTTACCATCATTTTTATTTTGGTAATTGGAAAACTTCTAATCCTAAGCATCACAAATTCATACACACTATGAATTCACATACATTTTATGGATGTAAAAAGACCAAATTTTCTACCCTATCTTATCCGGCCGAACTTAACCCGATAAAAACAAATTTATTTTTGTTCAAATGTTAGGTCTTCTTACATTTCAATATGGTATCAAATATAAGTGAACACAATATAGTATCAAATATATGACTAACAAAAGAGAAATTTGAGTGCTAGTTTTTACTCACTCATCGTGTATTAATATATATATAGAATTGACTTGACACTCGAACCGACCCTTTCTCCTGCGGGTTGGATACCCACAAATGCGGATTGTGTTGCCAACCCTAGCTTCTAATTTAAAAACCGTTATGTCAACAATGCATGTTGTTCCATCGTTTGCAATCTTAACCAACAAAAGAAAATGCCTGCTAATATCAGTAAACAGCAAAGGTGAACTGTACACGCATGGACATATAAAGGATTCATACCAGTCCCACTATTCAATATCAAACCCTATATTTAATATTTTACAAAGCAATGTTAATCGACAATCACTATACAATCTAGACTACTTGAGAACTAAAAATTTAAGGTTGCTCTAAGCATCTTCTAAAGATGAAGCCAATTGACTTTACTACGTCAGAAACTAATCATCCACTCGTGAAGGGAAGGAGTAAAAAAATGAGAAGGCAAAATTAGCCCTGAGGAAACTGATACATATCATCTTCCATACTGAAAACATCCGCAATGGACGTTGACAATGATGCTTCCTCACTCGTACCCGCAAGTTCAGCCTGCCAAAGAATCAAGCACAAAGTAATGTTAACTTGTAATAGGGAAAAGAATGATTATTTTGACAGGCAACTATTTACCTTAGCTTGACGATACTTCTCAAGCATGCGATGATATTGCTGACGAGCATCTGGAGAATCAACCATGGAAAGCACCCTCGACACAGCCTCTTTTATTTCTGCATCTACCATCTGTTTGCGGTAAGGCTTGAGAATATCTTCATCTTCACTTTCATCCAAGGCACTAGTCTCCATCTCCTGTCGGAAACCTCGTAGGCCAGCTCCTTTTCTCCGCCATCGCAGGACAACCTTGTCCAAGATTCCAACTGCCCATATCACCTTGTAATGCTTTCTAACCTGGTAACCCCTCACATGAGCCTGCCCAAATAAATTGGAATTAACTGAAAATTAGACCAGGAATAATATAGCTCTTGGAATCTATTTTTACCATCAAACTGAAAGATTAATACCTGTATCTTCACTACTTTTTGGCGCAATTCTAAGAAATCTTTGCGACCCTTCCAACCTCGGAATTTCTTCTGAATAGATAAGGCAGCAGAATTGTGATCCCGTGAGTTCCGAAAGGCAAGTTTTGACAGAGCAGAAAGCTCCGGAATGTTACCAATGCTACCTGCGTTGATACCACCAGCAGTGGCAGCAGCAGCTTCTCTTGCCCTCCGCTTTCTGAAGGAATGCGAACGAAAAGCAGATTGTATACGTGCTGCGGCCTGAGTTGCATTTCTGACAGCAGCCAAGGTATGTTTAAGTGGAGCCTGATCCTCACCGGCGGCGAGATTTTCCTTGGAGACACTACAAACAGCTAAATCTGCTTCGAGTTGTGCAGAACTTTTGGATAGCTCAGTCTCTTGCATCGTGAGGGATGACAGATGGCTTGTCAGAGCTCTCTCAGAAAGATATCCTGCCAGTCCCTTATGTCCACTGCTTGCTGCAATAGATGCAGCAGTTTTGCCTTTCGGATCTTGTGCACTTGGATCTGTCACTGCTCCAGCGGATGCACCACAAGCTATAAGTGAAGCAACCATTTTTTCTCTACACCAAATACCAAAAATTGTAACAGCTAATTTATAAAATGCTCATAATGAAACCAGACTTTCATTATTATTATTCTTGATATGGCAGATGCCAACACTTTGAAGTACAAATGATTGCCATAGAAAGAAGCATTGCAGAATTTTCTATATATTACCTTCCAAAACGTGCAGCCCAATGAAGGGCAGTCCATCCGCTAATGTCACGGAAATTTATATTCACACCACAACTGAGAATAGGGTGCAAGGCCCACTCAAAACCCAATCCAGCTACCATATGAATGATTCCCTGCTCTTTCTTCGACAAACAACAGCCTGTTACTTCATCTTTCTCCTGGGACCTGCAAGAAAGCCACAGCTGCAGCTTATCCTTAAGAAGCTCTTCGAGAAGCCAATCGACCATACCAGATGAAGTTCCACTGCCCACTAGAAGAGCCTCTATAATATGGCTCCATGAATCATCATCGGCTTTCTGTTTTACTAGATGAGTTCCAGATTCTATGTCATCATTCTTTGTAGTTGAACCAGAAAGCAGCATCTGTGCAAATCTAACGAGTAACAGCAGCTCTTCTGGACTTCTGTTGGCTTCTGTTGCCGATGAGTTACAGTAAGTGCAAATACTTGTCTTATTACGATACTCAAACTCTCTGACTTCACTGCAGGACTGCCTATTACCAGAAGTAATGCAGAGATTAACCTTTCCAGAAAGGCGAGATGGAGCTTCACAACTGATTACACCGTCCTGAATTATCTCAATGGGAACTTCAACATCACCAAACATACAAGCCCAGGCAGAATCTGAGGGATGACACAGAAAAGACCCAACAATGATGATCTGCACATAGAACATGGGGATTTAGGAAACAAATTCAAACAACATACTTTTTCCCAACGAATTAAGCCTTATATGCTCAATGCCACAAGATTGCACGGCGTTTGCTATTATTTATAAAGACTGATCAACTGCTAATTGCAAATAGGTTTCAACCATGTCAAGATTTGTATTCTAAATCTTCCTAGGAACATAGGTAAGCTACCACCAACTTATGCAAGGTTTTCATAAATGATTGAATATAGGGCACAAGAACAGTTAGCGTTAAAAATATCAGACCTTAGTAGTCTCAGTGGTATAACCCCATTCTGGGGAGACTGCCTTAATAGAAAATTTCTGCTTTTGTGAGACAGTCAAGCTTGAGTCTGCATCCAGAGATGGTCCAATTTGGCTTTGGGCAAACAATGTTGCATAGTACTCAGAATTAGCTTTTTGTGCCCCTAGCACAGAAGAATATGGAGGATATTTGACTCCACTATCACCTTCAGGTAGTGAGAAAACAGCTGATAACATGGACAGGACATCAGAGGTTTGAAGAAATTCCAAAATATATTAAAAAAATTGAAGTTAATATGGTGAAAGAAAATCATACAGTTTTCTGCGTTATTACTGTTGTTGAAGTTTAGCCAGTGACCGTCATCCTGATTGGCAATTGGTTCCTTTCTTGACAAAGAAGGTGAATTTTCCTGCTTTAAGTACTAATACATTTTAAGCATTACACAAACACATTTAAAACATCTGAGAAAACATAAATTGCAAAACCATAAATGTTATGAACCATATAATAGCAAGTTGCAAACATGTAATACTCACTTCTCCAGCTGGCATGTATATATTTTTCTGTGGCAACCTGGCTGTGGATGACGACTTGCATGATTCCAGCACCTCTGTCCATATATCCTTTTCATTTCCATCACGGTATGTATGGTCCATTAATTCATAAGACTTATCACCTTCATCTACAAAGCAAACACTATTTTGAGCACTTTCACTTTTCTCTTATCCCCATTGAAGAGTAAAAGAAGTTAAAGTACATCCAAAATACAATAACTTCATAAGTAAACTTTTGGTCACATGTAATGTATCAAGATATTAATGCTTTGTTTATATTTTCTCCCAATCACATCTAAATTCTTTTTTATAACTACCTTGGGTTCCATTATGTCCATAAAAAATTAGCCCATAATCATCTGGTCTAGAAAAAGCTGCAGATTCCTCTTGCTTACAGGTCAACCCTTGATTTTGTTGAGCATTTGAATCACCTGTAATTTCTTTCTCACTGTAGAAGGAAGCAATTTCTTTGATGCTGTCTTCATTCAAACTTAACTGCTCCTCCAATCTGCGCAACAAAGCTCGAGTAACCTCAACTTCAGTTGAAGTTCCTGAGTCTGCATATGTCCCATCCAGGTGACTCATTCCATCATTCATGATGAATACATCAGAGGTAACTTCTCCGGTGCCAGAACTAGAGTAACTCTGATTAGGTTCAGATGGATCACCAAGTACAGATGTTGACAATGGTGTCTGAGCAGAATATGAGCTAGGACTCTGGCCAAATGCAGAAGAGGAACTTGGTGACAATTGTGTGCCAGGTCCAGAGCTGGACCTTCCCTGCAACATGTGAGTGCAAATAGTAATGTGAATCAAAATAGGGCGGCACTGCCGAATTGTTATGCACATGGTTGATAATGGAACATGACCAAGATAATTGACATCCAGCATATCACATATTATTCATAAGTAGCTTTTAGTCATAAATTCACTTTAGTCCTAAAAGCTAATCAGAAAATAATGCTATTCTTACAGAAAAGTCACAGGACATGAGAAATCTTAGTAACAATAGCCATTTTCTCTTATATCAGTGTCCTTATCATTGAACTGTATTTCACTTCAGAACCAGAAAACAAGAGAGGAGAAGAGAGAGATGGATCAATAGAAATAGTAAATGTCATGTTAATTCCAATAGCAAAGAAAAGAAAAACCACCATACCAAACTTATAGAAGAAATATAACCTGCTCAGGATCTAGCATGAGCCATTTAAATAGAGGTAAATATCAATAGGACAAAGTACTATTATCATGTTTATCGAGAATCAAGTTATGAAGAGTCACCTCACTTGTTTCTCTATAATGCACAAGAACAATATGCTCATATGCCCTGCCATGAAACAACAGAATATCAGTTATTCTGAACAACTGTTACAATAACATATGCAAACACATCTCAAAGAGCAGTTATGCATATATTAGGTTCATTATTCCAGAGTTAAGAAAGTTCTTGAACATTTAGTTATCCCACAATGGTGCTGATTGGTGAAGAAATAGTTGAAATTTACTCACGGATCCAACATCCAATAGCTCCGCCTCTGGAAAGTAGGGTTCTGCTCTCCATGTGCATAGTAACAATTTAAGGCTTCGACAGTTCCAACCTAATGATGCAAATGATTATAATTAAAGATCAAAAGGCAAAGAAGTATTCCATAAATGAAAAGTTGCAAAGCACCTTAAGACGTTCGTGTGCCTCTCCGACAGTCCTTCCGTCTTTCTTCTTGCGCCAGTTATGGCCATCTCTACGAAAGAAGCGCAGGACTCTTCTGTTAAAGAGAAAAAGTGATCCACCTGTTGTGGAGAAAAATGAAACAAGATTAAATCATTTAAAAGAAACAAGATTATGAAATTGATAAAGAGAAGAAATATGTTACTGGTTGGCTGTTGCGGGGGCTCTTGTGTGAACTGGTACTTGTCATGATTCTGTAAAATGTACATCACTTCCACAGGCTTCAGCCATCTGCTTTGAGCTTCTCGAAACAAATCATCAATATTGTAATCATCACCTGACAACAAGAATAAACTCTTTATTTTTCCCTTTTCTCAACAGATTTTGGTATCCAAAATGGAACAAGTGCATCCTCCATGGCGGTCCCCACACGGAATCGAATGAAAAAGAAAAGTCAAAGCAGGAGGAGTAACTGACCGGTTGCCATGGCGGAAGTGAATCTGGAGAAGGGAAGCTAGAAGTGGAGAGAGACCATTGTTTTTGAGACTTGAAAAAGACCAAGACCCACTCACCCACCCCGCTGCTCAGTAAACCACACTTCTCTCAAAAATTAAAATAAATAAACGCCATTGCTATTCTGTCTAAAATGTTGTTTAATTAATATTTAATTTTAAAAATAAATTATTTTTAAATATTTAAAATTTATGATAAAAAATAAATTAGATAAACATTAGGCAACGTAAACTTTACTCTAAGATAAATCATACTAGACTCCTTTTTCCTAAATATGCTGCCAACTTGATGTAATAAAATAATTTCATAAAATCATTCAATCATTTATCATTATTATTATAATTAAATTAATTATTTTAGTATATTGATAAATACTAATGTGTTTATTAATCTATCTTTTTTTATGAATTAAATAAAATAATAATAATAATTTTAAAATTAACTATCGTGACAAGTATAATATACTAAAATAAAAAAATTTATGAGTTTAATTTTTTGGAATTTACCAAAAAAGAAACGGGAAGAAAGAAGTCAAAGCAGAATTTCACCAAAAATATATATGTGACTATTTACTTACCAACAATATTTCGAAGATAAATGTGTGCCACGGAAAGCTGCGTGTATTAATTAATGTGACGAAATTAGAGCGGATGCACACAAATCTCAAGATGAAATGAAAAGAATAGGTCTTGAAGGAGCACCTGGAGCATGATAAGGATATATTAATATTATTACATAACCATAATGATAAGACCTGGTCAAATGCAAGATACAAAAAGAGATTAATTAAGATGTAATTTTGGAAAGTATAATTAAGGTGTGGTAGTTGACATTTGAGTTGAGCGATATTACTCCAAAACATGCAATGATGCATCCAGCAATTACAGGAAACCCTAGCTACTTAGGACTTAGCTAGTGCGTGTCCGTGCATGATGCTAAAATGACACAAGGCACATTCATGTACATCCACATCATCCATTATAAAGGTTGTGCGTTTTGTGTGAGGGAATGATCATGAAGGATAACCGGATAAGACGCACGTGAAAAATAATGTTGATATATGAAATGGGGAGTAACATATTCATTTTGGCTTTTCAATGGATCATCAATAACTCATATTGGCATTCCTGTTTCACGTTAGCACGTACAAGAATATTCAACGAAACGAAAAATTCAAATTACAGCAACTTGCTCAAAGGTCTTAGTAAGCAAATAAGCAAATGTCATGTATAAAAAAAAAAATAAAAAAAAATCAGCGGTCAAATTATTTTTTAATGTATTGAGGGATAATCAAATGTAACTAATATTCTATATGTGCAAGGCAGGCACGAGGTAGGTGGTGGTTGTTTTTCTATTCTTATTTTGAATTTTTTTTTTTTTTTTTGCTTAAATACGATTTTGTTCTCTAAAATAGGAATTAAAATTTTTTTTGTCTTTAACTTTTTTTTTGCTTACAAAATCGCCAAAGGTTTAACTTAATTTTAAAATTGTCATTCAAATCAAAATATCTATTCCCCTTCTTCCCCAAAATCAAGCAGAACCATAAACAAAAGCAGAATCAGAAACAACAACATTGAAATAATATAATAAACATTAAAAAAATAGATAATGGATCAACAAATCTGTATAATAAAACAATGGAACAATATAATCAACCAGAAGCAACAATATAAAAGAATCATAATCAGAAATCAACAACTTAATATAAGCATAAGCAAAAGTAGAATGGAATTAGAATCAATAACATAATAGAAACAGAAGTAGAAGAACAACAACAGCGACGAGTGACTGGTGAGGAGGACGAGGAGCAGCGACGACCGGCAACCGAACAAGGAGAAGAAGCAGAAACGGCGAGCGGCGCACGAGGTCCACCCTCGCGGATCTGCTGGCATCGACGTCGAGGAGTAGCGCGAGGACTGAACGACGAAGAGCAGCGGCGAGATCCAGCGACCGAACGATGACGAGCAGCGGCGGATTTTCTTCTCCACCTTTCCTTCCCCCTCTTCTTCCCTAAAACCCCCCCAACGTGATTCCCTTCCCCTGTTTTCCAGCCCTTTAACCCGTTTTCTTTTTTTTTTTAATTTAGGGGTAATTTGGTAATAAAAATTAAAATTTTGGTAAAAATAATTATTTTAAAACTAAGTTAAATCTTATAAACGATTTTGTAAACAAAAAATGGTTGGGAACAAAAAAAATTTTCAACCCTACTTTAGGGAACAAAATCGTACTTAACCATTTCTTTTTATACAAAAACAATGCTACATCACTAGTATATATTTTATTACTTAACTAGCAATAATTTATATAAAATATAATTTATATATTTTATTACTTAATTTATACTTATATTTATAGGAGTTTTATATACAATAAACATATAATTTACACTTATATTTACTAGATTTGTACATATAAATTAATATAATTTGTATTTATATTTTTTAAAATTTATAAATTTTATTTGTTAAAAATAATTTAGTATTTGTGATAGTGAAATACAAAAAATTCTCTTTAGTTATACAAATTGACCATAATATACTTTTAAGGTGCCTATTGGCAGCAAAGAGAAGCACGAAGTAATTCTAGTGTTTCCGAGCCTGCCTTTACATGCTCATATATACTAGTTGTTTCGAATTAAGAAACTGCAGAGGAATGTAAGTGTACTATTTTAGTAATTTGCATACACTTTCGTTGTATATTTTCTATTTTTTATTAAAAATACAATAAAAAAATATATACAAAAAAGTGATAGAAATATTATTTCTCTTGGGTTTATCTGGAATGAATTATGATGAAACATGTATGAATGAAGTGAGTTAAGCAAGGAAGTACGTGAAAGTATGATGAAACATGTATTGATGAATGAATGATTCCTTACTTTGATGGGAAGCGGATGCAGTAAGTAAAACAGAGGAAGCAAGTTATTCTTAGTCCAAATCAAAGTGCAATCTCCCTCCAACATATATATGCAATATGATGTACGATGCTTTCGCTATCATATTCATATTCATCACCAAACAAACTAATTTAGGATGGCTGACTGGGGCCCAGTATTTGTGTCGTTGGTGCTCTTCATTCTCCTAACACCTGGCCTGCTCTTTCAGCTGCCGGGGAGGGCAAGGTGCGTCGAGTTTGGCACCTTCCAGACAAGTGGCGCCGCCATTATCATCCACACACTCATCTACTTCGGTCTCATTTGTGTCTTCTTGCTTGCTATTAAGGTCCACTTGTACATGGGCTAGCTATATTCAACAAATTCCTCCTTTACTTTTCTTTCTCTTTTATTTTCCAATTCCAATGCTAATGTATTCATTTTTTTCTCATATCTAAATGAATTATTCACTTTTTCTTCTTTTTTTTTTTTTCTTTACACTGTTATAACTTTTTTCTCATATCTAAATGATTGTCTGTAGTTTAAAATGGAAAGGAACCTCTAATCAGCTGGCAAATGTAACAAAGGGTTTTATTATGATATAGAAAACGAAATGTGCTTAATTTAATTCAAGTACTCACATTCCAATCTACCAATAACAAGGAGACATGTAGAGTTGGAAACAATTTGTTAGTCTCCAAATTTAAATGCAATTAATTAAAAACGTGATTATGCCCAATCAACGAAAATTACTGCATCTTTTACCACTTCTCATAGGCCCAAATAAAAATGCTAAATCCATCCAAAAGAAAATCACGATTTTCTTCGAGCCATTGTTAGGTGATTTGTGAATAGAAGCGTTATAAAAACCCATTAATATCTTACTTTTAATGAATATATCTGTGTAAGATTATAATTTATATATAGAGCACTTAATAATTTTTCATTTTGTTCTGTCAAACAAAATCATGGTTTTCTTCTCTCATAACAGAGCAACTCCACAGCTTCCTCTTTCGTACACAAAGCAGAATAATAATTCAAAAATAGTAATTTGAACAACATTCGGAGAAGATGGTAATTCTTTTCCGTCGTCAACAAAGAGATCCAGGTGCAGAAATTCTCTACGAAAGCTACATCGCAGGAGCATGATGCCCTTTTGGAGTCCCTTTTTGCATAAAAAACACATAGACTGATCTAAAGTTTAAATGTCACTGTTGTTTTCAATTCCCATTTGTTATGTTAAAATACATTAACTTTCCTTGTGTTATAGGGGAATGCGGGTTTTGGGATGGGTTAGAATGGATCTGGAGTCTCCAGTGGAGGAGAGAATTATTTCAGTGGGAGCTGGAGCTTCTAAACCAACTCCATGAGGTCTTGCAGTCAGTAAAGATAACAACTGAGAGGGAGGATAGGGTGGTCTGGAAATATGATAAAACTGGTATTTTTACTACTAACTCCTTTGTGCAGGTGATGCAGGAAGCAGCTCCCCCGGAGGATATTACTAGCTATAGCTTTACTAGTGCTATTTGGAAGGGATTCGCTCCGCCAAGGGTTGAGCTATTTTCGTGGTTTGTTTTGGTTGAGAGAGTGAACACTAAAGAGAGACTATGCAAACTAGGTGTCATTGACCAGCATGATAATTTATGTGTTCTATGTTGTAAGTCTGTTGAGTCTGCTGCTCATCTTTTTATTAGCTGTGAGATCACTTGGCAGGTGTGGTGTGCATGGCTATTCGCCCTTGGCAGGATATGGACTATGCCGGGTACACTAAAACAACACTTTGAGAGCTGGACGAATGCTTCGTCTAGGAAGAATGAGCGGAGGCGGTGGCTGATTGGGTTCTTTGCTGTTATCTGGGCAGTTTGGCTAGAAAGGAATGGTAGAGTCTTCAACAATAAAGGCTCAGGGGTGATGGAAATAATAAACAGATCCTTTATGCTCTCCGACGAGTGGCTTGGTGGTGAATCTCTTGGTTGTTGATGGCAATGCCGAAGATGACTAGAGGGTGTTTACTTCTTGAGTTATTCAATGATGGGTTGTACGTTGAGTAGCCTGTTACTTATGTGTCTTATTGCTCCATCTTGTTGTGTTGAGCACTTTTTATTTCAAAAAAAACAGTTATTCAAGTTAAGTAAATTTTTATTAACAAGGCATTAATGAATTTAATTGTTTGACCAAACTAACCACATGTCAACATCTTATTTCTCACTCACTTTTTTTTAGATGAAAATTTATACGTTGTGTGAAGTTAATTGTCAAAAACGGTTAAATAATTTAATAAATTTAATTAAATTAAATTATCCTCTAATAATTCTTAACTATGAGTTTTCACCTTCTAAAAAATCATAAGAGCATCATCAACATGAAGTTTATAAGCAAATAAACTTTAGGTCTCTCTACATATCGTTAAAACAATCCGTTAGGTAATTAACAGAAGTCTAACAAAAAACAAACCAACAAACATTTTCTAAATTGCACCCTATACTAATTAATTATCATTAATTAGTGATTATTTAATTTTTATTTTTTAAAAAATACAAAATTAATTATTATTAATTGTAATTGTTTAAAATTGATAGAGTTGTTTACCATACTTTTCCTTAATACACATATTATGCCATGATGTGAAACGTAATATATTAATAATGTAATGGATAACCCCAAATTAAATGAGACCCATCCCATATGAATCCTGATGCATTGAAAGCAATATAATCGGAACATGCATGGTATAGGGAATTTTGTGGGTGTGAGATAAAGAAGGCATTGGAGGGTTTTGTATATTCGTTGCTTTGTGTGGGTGCTGCTACTTTCCTTTATTGTCATGCATCTTATTCCTTTCTTCCTTCCTTCAATAACATTGCAGCCTATTTAATAAGCATAGACCACAGTCTTGACATAGAGTGAGTTAGCATCAGATCAGACATGTCTGCAGATTGGGGTCCAGTGGTGATGGCAGTGGTGCTGTTCGTGCTGCTCAGCCCAGGGCTGCTGTTTCAGCTGCCGGCAAAGGGCAGGGTGGTTGAGTTTGGGAACATGCAGACAAGTGGCATCTCTATATTGATTCACACCATCATCTTCTTTGTCCTCATCACCATCTTCCTCATTGCCATTGGTGTCCACATCTATTCCGGATAATCATTCTATTACTTCTAACAAGTATTGTTTCATGTCTGTATTGCTTCTATTCTAACAAGACATTTTTTTTTTCTCTTTGGATTATGTTGCCTGCCAATCAATAACAAAGGTTCATATTTGACACAGCTTTAAATAAGTTTAACATTAACACCGTCTTTCAATGACAAACATCAAATTATGAGAACATGTACGAAATGAATCATCATGTATAGCAATCAGGGTCCCATATTCCCATTCCAAATTTGCTTCATCCTCTAGTACAAACCAACCCCGGTCTCTGTCAATTTCCCTCTTTCTGTGCCATATAAGAAAATGGGGTTGAAAAAAAAGGGGAAACTGAAAAGCCTATATATTTCAAATTTACAAATGTCATAAACTTATAACAGTGAGGAAAAAAAAATGATAACAGAAGAAAGAAGCTAGCAACAGCTCCAGAATTCTTAGTGTTGAATTTTGCTTTGCTATTTTGTAAAATCAAAAGAGAAGCAATATCCACAGATTTTGATAACTTAAACAAAAGGAGTTTATCCCACGATCCCTGCTTCTAATATAACTAATAAGAGGAGAAGCACAGTGATCTTCATTCATTCTTCTATTGGTTGCATTGCATGAGCAGCTCATGCACACAGAGCAGAGCATTCTAGTGCTCAACTCCATTGTTTTTAACGCTTCACAAAAGTTTCCACTCTGCACAACAAAAACAGTTATCAAAATGTGCAACACAAATACTAGAGCAAAGACTCCATAAAAACAAGTACATGTTTTCCAATTTGCTTATTTTATTTTCTTAGTTCTGAAACAAAATCTAGAGTTTAATTTTGATGGACGACCATTTAGGCTGTTAATGTGAAAAAAAGTTATTTTGATTGACGTGGCTTAATGTGATTGGATGCCGTGTATCCAAATTAAATTCTAAAAACTAATACTGGAGATAATCTAACTTTTGGTTAAATAAAACAAGACTGTATATTCCTTTTGTGCTATGTTGCAATCTAATATCCCAAGCTATCGTATCGAAAATTGAATCTCTCCAAGTTGATTGGAAAAGAGGAAGAAATAATGAAAATAGAAAGATATAAGAGGAATACCAGGAACATCCTTGCGAGGCGTTAGAAAACAAAGAAGAGAACGGCCTAGAAGGGAAAGCGTGGAAACGATGCCGGCAACGTAGAACACCATAACCAAGCCAAGAACCCAAGGCATCAGCATGAACCCTATCAAGAACGTCACCGATCCGCACAGCATCAGCGCCACCGATATCCCCAGCAAAAGCGACGCGAATCCCGCCGGCGTTATCTCTGGGGCCCTCCTATACGGCGATGCAGAGGGCGGCACAGGCACCACCGATGCCGGACCACCGTCAGGGAGGGCCAGGTGCCCTGGCAGCGGGTTCCTCAGGAGGCTGAAAACTAGGGCTGACAGCTCGCACAGAACACGGGATTGTTGATCTTGATGCTCTCTCCTCGTCATGATCCCCCTTTTTCTTTCTTTCTTCCTTCGTGAAAATTGTACAACCTGAGAAAAAGATTTAATTTTTAATTTAATTTGATGAGAACGTGGTAGCTAAAATGGGTGATTCAGGAACAGAAAGACGCTAAACGGTTTTGCGGTGTTTTGTGTGTTAACGGAAAAAGGGATTGGGGTTGGGGTTGCGTCGAAGGAATTGGTTTGCGTGAGGTTTGAGAGAAGAAGAAAATAATAATAATGAATTGCGTAGGAAGAAGGAAAGAGAAAGAGAGAAAGACAGAAAGAAAGAGAAAGAAAAAAAAGGGGATGAGATTGGTTACGTGGTGAGGTGTTTCCAAAACGGATTTGGATAGGGTGGATTGAGGACTGTGGACTGTGGAGGTGCAACGAATTTTCTGGCAACTTGTTCTCTTGTGGGCCCCCGGCCCTTTCAAGTGGGCCTCCCTTCCTTCGCTCTTATCTTTTCACATTTGACTATCACTTTCTTCTTTTTACCCTTTTCTTTTTTTGGATATATAATTGCAATTCCTTTTCTATTTTTTTTTCAATTCATGTAATAAAACCTGTCCATAAAAATAAGTACAAAAAGGTTGACCTGCAAATCAAGTATTCCAGATTTAGAGTACTCATATTTGTAAAATGTTTTTAAGATTTTCGAAAGAAAATAAAAATGTGATTATTTAGAGTGGGCAGTCTCCAATACCATTTCCGGAAATTTATTTGTATAAGTTTGGCTAAGATGATTTCATGTACATTAGGTACAGTTTTAATGCTTTAGTTTTCTATTTCCACACGATGATGGTGTATGTGGCTGATATTAATTACTCCGTCGGGAAGTTATTACAGTGTACCTTCCATGACAGCAAAGCTGGTGAACTACCAACTCTAATTAATGGCTCCTTTGGGCAATTTTCGCCATTTAAAAGGGTTTACTATGTAGAAAAATTACAAACAAAGGATCGGTTTATTATGTTCTTTTAGTTTGACCCTTGTCATTTTGTTTCACGATGATTTTTCATTCCTTTAGTTTCTATTTTCTGGAGCAAATTCAAGAGATTGATCCCCATGCATATGCATGACATTTGGCAGCTAAAAGTGGAAAAGATTATCAGGGTCAAATTTAGAAAAAACCAAAAGTGAAAATTAGTGAGTAGTGACCGCAGATAATGTTTGAAAAGCTGTATGGTGATGTTTTTGGCTCTCCATATATGTTTGAAGCTATTGTGTTCAGGGTTTAACAAAGACAAAAAGAAAAAAGAGTTGCTGAGTTGGTGTCTATTATTTGATTTCTATCAATTTATGATGATATGATATTTTTGGTAGTACATCAATAATGCAACTTCTAATTTCTTTCTCACTTTAGACCAATCGATCTCAGCCCACGATTTTGTTTATTATGTTCGATCACACCCTACAATTAATTTCATATGTCATTTGTTTTTTATATGGTTCAAATGTCACTTGTTAATCACTGTTATTGCCAGCTGCTTGATAAAAAACTGGGACCCACAAAAGTGTTTAAGTTCTTGTTTTTATATTTAATAAGTATATAGGAGTGTACATGACTATAATAATCACTTAAGAATACGGAGTTAATATTTTGAGAAAAGATAAAAATAAAAAAGTTAGTTAGTATTAATTTAAAATAAATATTTAACATCTAAAATTTTTCTAATTCAAATATGAAATAAGTAAAAGGTGGAAACTCACCTGTCTTTACATGAAATTGTTTTTGAATGGTTGACATGTGTTTTTATTTCATTTTAAAAAAATTAATTTATTTTATACAAATAATTTTTTAAAAAAAATCGGTTTGAATAGATCAAATAATTATCTTTAAAAAAATTTTCAATTCTTTCTACTTGATATTATTAAATCTCTAAATAATAAATTTAGTACATTCTTTTTTTTCATCTTTTTTTGACTAATCTTTTTTTAAATTTATCTTTTATTTTTATTTATTTAATTTTCGTCATATATATATATTTTTTTTTTGTTGAAAAAGTAAAATTTGGCATTCTGAAAAAAACAAAATTCAAGTTTTTTTCTGTATAAAAATGATGAAAAAAATTAAGAATAAAAAAATTAAAATTTATATAAAAAGAAGAAAATAAAAATAATTATTTAATCTAAATTTAAATTAATTTTTTTAATTAAATTATTTATATAAAATAAATTAATTTTTTTAAATCAAATAATAACATGTATCGGTAATCTAAAAACAACTTTATATGGAGTAGATTCAGGTGAATTTCTGCCTAAGTAAAAATATGTTTTTGTTTTGATGGGCAATGAAAAATTGAAAATGAAACCCACACGCATGATTTGAAGGAGAAGGGTAAGGTGGAGCAGTGAGCAACATGGCATGCGGTGAACCCAACTTTTGTGTTTCCCAGTCTTGAAGCATACTTCACCCGATTTTGCTTTCTTTCACAAACCTCAATATCTATCTATCTTATCATCTCTACTGACACGTTTATTAATTGCTTCATTCTTATAGCTACTGCCGCCATAGCACCTCACTTGTCCTGTTTATCATCAAAATATTCATTTCGTTATTTCTCTCGCTTTTTTTAGCTGGACCATCATCAATTTCGCCACATTACACATCTACCATTAAATAGGATTTTTTTTAAAATAAAATAAAAAATATTATTTTTCCAAATTTTATTTTTTAATTTTAATTTTTTAAATATAATTTTTTTAGGTCAAATTTATTTTAAAATTTTGAATTTTTTAAAATTAAATAATTAGTTATTCACAAATTATTATATTATATTAAGATTTTATTTAAAAAAAAAGGATAAAGTATATTTTTTGTCCTTAAAGTTTGGTAAAAATTTTAAAAATATCCCTAAGTTTTATTTTGTTTTAATTTTGTCCCAAAAGTTTTCGGTTTGCATCAAATATACCCTTGACGGGTAAATTTTAAAAAAATTTAAGATCAATCTAACAATAATGCATGAAAATTATGCTTAATTTACTTATGTTGAGGGTTGTTCTTATGAAATTGTTGTTGAATTGGTTTTAATTTTTTTTTAAAATTAGCCATTAAGGGTATATTTGATACAAATTGAAAACTTCTAAGACAAAATTGAAACAAAATAAAACTTAGGGGTATTTTTGAAATTTTTGTCAAACTTTAAGGACAAAAATAATTAAATAAAATTTTATGATTATTAAAATTTAATTTAATTATAATTTATTCTATTAGTTTAAATTATTTATTAAAAATTATTTTAATAAACAAAATTTAAATTTAATTTTTATAATAATAATAATTATTATTATTATTGTTATTATTATTACTATTATTATTATTATTATTACATTACATATATTAATACGAGTAAATATATATTCCCAAGAAATATATATGTATGCACAAAGTCTTTAATTTTATGGTTATTCATCATATCACCATTCATAATCATTATTGTCTTAGTTTCATTCATTTTTTTGGCGAAGCCATTAAAAAAAACAAAGAAAAGAAAGGAAAACGGGACTTGTATATATGCAACACCTTGACACCTAATCATGACTTAACATCACAAATCATATTCTCTCTTCCTCGAGTCTTGACCGAATCACTCTTGGAAAGAAAAAAGAAAAAGGAAAGAACCGAGAGAGAAAGGAAACGTGAGGAACTATGGAACTTTTGAACTTTCGGTTTCGATTTATTGAAAATTTCAATAAAAAATCTAATTCAAAAAAAGTATTCATATTTTTTTTTTTATTTATTGACGTTATTTTTGTTCGGTAAAAGTTGACAGTGACGTAATTTTTTTTTTTTTTAGTTCGGCCAATTAAAATTCTAAGAGGTACAGACAAATTTTGACATTTTTTTTTAGTAGTTCGATCAAAAAATTTTTTTGGGGTGTCGAGTATTTTGATTTCAATCTGAAGTAGATTTCTATAAATTTTCAACGATTAAATTTGTATTGAATAAGTGATTTGATGTTGTGATTTAGTTTATGTTAAATTTTTGTGATATATTAATGTATTTATGAAGTTCATGACTTAACTGTAATGAAACCAATAGAGACCAAATTGTTTTGGTGATTTTTGGATAGGAATATTGTTGAGAATAAAGTATTAATTGGTGAGGTATGATAATCGAAAAATTAAATTTAAAAATTACGAAAGATCAGTAATCGAAAAATACTTCTCTTCATCTAACCATTTCTATACTAAATTACATGTTTACCTGTTTGTTTAAAAGTTGATTTTTTTTTCTTATGACCTGGTCCTGTGTGAAGCAACACCAGACAATTTGGGGTGATATAAGCCAACATTTGCCGTGATATAAGACCATTTTGGGTCATATACTCATAATTCATAAATCATAATATATACTGGTATTAGATGATTTAAAAAATTGCCTCATAAATATTTATTATTCATCTGACATAATACGTCGTAGCAAAAAGAATATTTTATATATTTTCTTAAAGACATTTAGTCTGTGTTTTATTTGCAATTGTAATCGCTCATTTTAATATGTATTATTTAAAAATTACATTAAAAAAATAATTATGAATTTAAGAAGCATGAATTAAATGTGTTAAAAAATTAAAATAATCTTATATTTCATATGACATTGAGTATTTAACAGATATCAAGTATTTAAAAGATAATCATAAATTACTTTAAAGTTTTTGAGAATAAATTTGAAAGTGTTCAATAGAGTAAAAAGTAAATGTAATTTTTTTGTTACTTATGATATTTTTTAGTTTGATAGGTCAATAATTAATTTGTCATAAATCTAAACTTTATTTAAAAATGCCGTCGATCAATAAATTACTGTATACACAATGCGAAATTTAAATCCTAATATCAATAAATACAGAAAAAAAAAGTCACCTCTAACTTTTGTGATATAATTTAGGATATAAGGCCCAATGAAATGTTTCAAGACGAAAACAAGGCCCAATAAAAATGTTGGGGAGATATCTTTTCATCGACTTAGGAAAGTAATCAGTTTGATGGGTTCACAAGCTAGTTAAACTTAAAACCTCACATGGCCGAAAAGGAAAACAACCCCAAAAGAATATGCAATATATATATATATATACTAAAAAATGAGGTCTGCTACATATATAAACATTTTTTGCTTACAAACTATACAAGTTGGTCCAAGTCTAAGAAAAAAGTACGCGCACCACTCCTTTAAATTGAGCGTCCAATGCACGCAACACGTTCATTATGCCGCACTCTTCCTTTTCTTCCTCAACCAAAACGCAAACCGTCAAGATTCAAGCGACATTTGAAACAAACTATGATTCTGCGAAGAGTAGAAGAAATCAAGAAGAAAATATACAAATCTCCATAAAAAATCACTAGAAAAAACGAAGAAATATTATTCAAAGTACTGTTTTACTGTTTTTCTAGGTTTTTTTTCTAGATTGTCTCTGCCATGTGCCACATCCTTAACCAGCAAAATATTAAAAGATTTCAATAAGAAATATACTGTCTCCCCCTGATATTTGGTGTATTTCTTAAATCCTTTGGGTGTATTTCTGTAATCCTTTGGGTGTATTTCTGTAATCGTTTGGTTTATTTCTGTAACCGTTTGGGTGTATTTCTGTAATCCTTTGGGTGTATTTCTATAATCATTTGGGTGTATTTCTGTAATCGTTTGGGTGTATTTCTGAAGTTCCATTATCTTTAAAACAATTTCAAAGATTGATTTCATAAACCATGAAAATCGAAAAAAAAAACATAAGGAGATCGAAGGCAAAGAGAAAACACACGAAGGAGATCGAACAAATTTGGCAAGAAACTCGAAAAAGGAAACGGAAACTTTTGAAAAATGGAAGTTATATATTCACGTGTTAATTAATTTGGATTGATTTAAAAGTCCGTTAAAGAAGCCCGTAACATAAACAGCGCATTTATGGGGTTTCGTCTACAGGCTTGTAAAGCTTGTAAGCGCAAAACACTTGTATATAGAGATTAATAAAAAAAAAAAAATATTCTTTTGAGTCTTCTCGTTTATAAGATTTTCACTTAGGAACTTCTCCCAGCCACCCTTTACAATTCTGAAAATAGAAATGGTGTATTATCTTCACATTATGTTTCTTTAAATAATTTGACAAATAATGATGAGATACGACACGCCGGCACGGTGTTATTCATAGCTAGGGCTGGCAATGGGTAAGGTAGGGTGGGGTTTAGACTCTACCCTAACCCTACCTGCGTGTTGAAAATTTTCTTAAAATTCTACCCTACTCTATCTGTAGGTTGAAAATCTCTCAACCCTAACCCTACCCGCATCCTAAAATTCTAAACCCTACCCTACCCGACTCTTCTCGTAGAAACAAAAAAAAAATCAAATAAATATAAAATTCAACCATTTTAAATTTTATACATATTAATAAAAAAAAATTTTCCTCCTCTATTAAACTTGCCACCCCTCCTCTATTAAACTTGCCACTCCTGCCTCTTCTACCAGTTGATCCTCTACCAAAAAAGTGTTGTGGATTAAAATTTTTTTGAGTCAAATGTGCTTATGAAAGGAGACTATATGAGGCTCAATTTTTCAGTTAAATCATCATGTGACAGAATTAAAGTTTCTACCTCAAATAAGGAGTACAAATCTGGTTTAAAGTTAATTATGAACAGAAACATTTGATATTCAGCATTGAAACCCTCAAGCAAAGCTTCAATGTGTTATTAAGGAGTGAGAGGACTTTCCAAAGCTGCTAAAGAATCTGCCACATTCTTGATATTGAAGACATAATCAGTTGTTGAAAGACCATGTTTCTTGATGAGATTTAGTTGAGATTTCAATTGCTTCACTTTATAATCTGTTAACTTACTAAAGTAATCTTAAATTTTCTAAGCAAATTGTAGTCCTACCATTTTATTGTTGAAGGATGTGTCCATAGAAGCTACATCCAAGAGATTAAGTTGTAATCCGCCTACTTCTATTGCTTGTAAGTAGTTGATTCTTTGTTTACTAATCTATCTTCTTCAAAGGCATAACGAATTGGAATCTTTTCAGAAAAAAAAAAATGATCTTGTATTTTTTGACCATAGATTGCTGGAATAGCTTGTTGTTGTCAAATTCTATGATTGTTCTCTCCTAACTTATCTCCAATAATACAGTTTTTGATTCAGCAATCTTGAATTCGTAATAATTTGATGAAGATCTGATTGGAAACGTTAATTGAAGAGGAAAGTGAATTTTGTACAGATTCAACCATAAATCAATTAAAACCTAAAGCTCTTGATATCATGATAGAATTTTTACTGACTGTGCACAACAATTTAAAATTGAATGAAAAACCAGAGAATGAAACCAAGAAAAAAGAAAAGAGAAGAGAAGTAGAAAGATTACAATGAGAATCGAATTATAAAATGATACAACCCTTGAAAAGAGAGAATGTATAGGCTAGCCACTAACCAAGAAGATCAAGAATTCTAATAGCTAACTAATGAGAAAATTTAGGGCCAGCAATTTTTATGTTTTGTGACCAGCACTTAACCATCAAAAGAAAAAGTGAGTGATCTCCCACTATTGGATGTAATCTCACACCATTAAAAACACTATTGATAACCAATTGATGGTTACAAAACACAAAAATTACTGACCCCTTAGCACTTTTCCTAACTAATACTGTCTTAATTAACAGTCTGTTTTTTTTTAGTTTTGACACTTCTATTAAATCTGTTTATATATTATGCTTGACAGGACAAACTTATTTCAAACTAAAAAAAAAAATATATACTTCATAAAATAAAGTTGAAATTATTTGTTTTAGGAAATAAATAATTTTTTTAATTTATTTTGAAAAATTTACCATCAAACATATCCCAAGCATAATTATTTCTCTTCCAGGAAACACTAACCGTTTCCTTTATGTTCATCAAAGACTCCTTCATCAATCTCATCTGCATTCAAAACATTTTTGTTAAAGAGCGGAGATAATGAGATATAGTAGTGGCAACTGGCAAGTAGCAACTAGAGACTCTTTTATATAGCATAGGGTAAAAAGAAACCACAGAAATATTCAATTTGTGTAGTCATATTAAAAAGGGTAGTAAAACCTCATCATTTTTTAAAGTTACTTTCTTCTTAGGAAATAGAAAAGAACTTTGTTAGATACAATGGCTTTTGTAAACAATGTGAACAGTGAACTCTAAAATTGACCCAATAAAGTAAAAACACACTATACCTCCAAATTAATTACCCACCTAAATCTTAATATTAGGATAATCATCTGCATACCTAATGAATTGAACATCCGATATATCTATTGTTCACATTGTTTAGTATTTTCATTGTCTACCTATACTTTTCCTTAAAAAATCAATTTAGAATTTAAAAAGAAAAAAAAAGTGTATCCTTAAAAGAAAGTTGTAATAGAAATTTAATTATTAAAACTCAAGAATGAACAATATGTAAACCTTGATTTCTTTTTTTTCTATAAGCTTCAATTAGTTGGTTAATTTTCTGTTTACCATTGTTTGGTTCTATCTGCTTGTACCCTATCATCCAAATGCACATCCATATTAATTAGTTTTGGTAACAATATTTCTGTCAAGAAAACAACTTTTGAAGGCTGAAAAGTGAAGTTAAGGATACACCCAAACTAGTTAAGAAAACACACCTTCTAACCCTTTTTTCATTATATTATTTTATTTATTATATGGCTTTCTATACCTTTCAAAATTTTTAAATATAACTTGAATCATCCGATTAATTAGCTAGTCTGATCTTCAAATGAAGATACTTATTCTAAAATTCATATGTTTCTAATCATTTATTTATTAGAATGGTAATCACATGAAGATAAAAATTTGTGTAAAAAAAATATGAGAAAATACAAATTGAAAGAGAGGGAGTATACTGATTGATAAAATTGAAATTGAATTCTAACATATTTTGTTATTTTTATGTTATCTTTTTAAAATATAAAAGACTTTGTCCAATTATAAGCAAACATAATTGAGATAAATAATATTATGAATTGTCCTCACTATTTTGGTATCTGTCTTGGGATAGAAATCAATGGCAGGTTTATAGATGCGTGCTAAATAGTAAGATTTTCAATACTGCGTTTCTATAACAAGATAATCACTAGTGTGCGCAAGTTCCATACCTTGGAATTAGATTTCAATACCTCAGATTTCATGGATACTGCTGGCGGCGCAACATCCATGGGATCAGAAATTATTTTTATTAATACGGAGATAAAAATAGTGTTTTAGTTGAATATTGATATTTAAAGTGTATTACTGTATTGTAGATGTGCAGATAAAATCATGGTTAAAATAAAATGCGTGTTGGTTAAAATGGGATCATGGGATACAATGGAATTATAGTTAAAATGTTAATGCGTGTTGGTTAAAATGTTAATACGTGTCATACACCTTATTTATTGAGTATTGACTCTTCACCTGCAAAATCTACCCACATGTAATTACACTAAATAATTTCATTTTCAACCAAAATACTAATATTTTTTATATATAAAAAAAATTAGCCTCATGGTGGAAGAAAACAAACAACTTTGGCATATATAATGATGTCTAAACTATAATGAACTTGGATATTAATTGACCTGGCGAAACATTGAGTTGCCTTATTAAAAATGTGATCCAACCCTTGTTCAAAGCATAATGCCAGCAAATTATGTGCATTTCTGGCTTTCAAACCCATTATTTAAATAACCTTTTTTTGCTCTTAATTTTTACTCATAACAATGTATGTTCGAGCTTCATCATTTTCGCAAATGATATGTGGACTGTTCTCAAGTTTTCAGTTGTATGTATCGCAAGTAGTTCATGATAATTAATAAGCAAACAAATTGTCGGCACAAGGGAACAAAAGAAAATGGCGCATAACTCGAAATTACCTTTTGAAGTCAAGATTTTACTCAATAGATAAACATGTTACACGTACAGGACTTGCAAATAGATTTTCCGTACAACACCAAAAGCCAACTTCAGAAATCCGTATATCTCAAAAAAAAAAAAAAAAAACACTTAACTAAAAAGTATGTAACGGTATTTGATAAAAAAATAAAAAAAAATTAATTTTTAATATATTAGATACATAAAACTTTTTTATATTTATACTAATTTTAAAAAAGTTATTTAAGATATTAAAATCCATAAATATTATCAAAGCCTTATTTACTTTGAATTGGTTAGTCAGTATTTTAAAATAGAATTTAGAGTAAACTATCATTTATTTATTTCTACCCACGAAAGTTGAAAACGCTGACATATTTATCTATAGAAAAAGAAAATTATCATATGTAACTATGAAACATGAACTTTAGCTAACAAAACTATCCAATCTAAAAAAATTATTTAAAATTCCCAACTTACCCTCTAATATAACGCATCTCTAACTTCTCCTCTTACTCCATATCATCACTTTTCTAATCTCAAACCCTACGACCACTCAAACTCTTCCTCACCACCACCCTAAACCCCAACAACCACTGTCACTCAAAATGTCTCCCGTGCCTCCGACGAACGTTCCAAAAATAACGACGCTAACCCGCCGTCTCTAGTCTTCTCTTGCTCTGTATCTTCCTACATTTCTTGTCGAAAATCCGATTATCCCGCCGCGTGAAACTCCTTCAGTGACGCCCACAACCGACTCTTTTATAGCACGCCTCAGCTTGGCCCAATGTATGCCGGAAATTCCGAGTTCGAAGGCGGACCGAGGCCGTCCAAGAAGCAATTGAACAAGTTTCACCGAATTGAATTTAGAGAACAAAAATAGGAAATGTGTGAAATTAATATCGAGGCAGTATTCGCCTTTGGTGTAGCCTATGCGGTTGCTTGGTCATCCTCCTCGACGGTGCCTGGAGAGACGTAGATTAGCGATAATCCTTCCATGTCCATGGTGTTTGTTGATGTTGCTCAGGACTAGGGTATTTTAGAATCAGAGGAAAATATGGGGATCTAAGTGCAATAGCGAAGTAGTGCGATAGAGTAAGAAACTAACGACAATGGTGAAAGCTAGGGTTTTGAATTGGGAATGGAGAAGAAAAAATTAGACACCAATAACAATGTTATGTTGTTCTTCACCCACTCAAACTTCCTCTATCTCGCTCTACTGATCCAATTTTACATTCTTATTGATCTATTTACTTTAGTTTGCATTTCTGATTGAATTTCTAATTTCTATGATGCAGCACAAATTCATACTATGGTACACTTGTAGAACACTTGGAGTTCAAAATCACAAAGGCTTGCTCCCAAAGATGGCAGCGCCTGTTGAGGTTAGGCGTGGCGACAGCGAAGTCGCATCTCTCCACCACAGCGTTGTTTTGCGCTAACTGGTCCACGTAGCTTGCGGAATTTGAATGGCGGGAGTGATGGTAGTAGTTGGGGATGAGAGTAGTGGTGAAGAAAAGTTTGGGTGGTGGTGGGATTTGAGATTAAAAAGGTAGTGGTAAAGATAAGAGTAATTTAGGGATTTTAGGTGATTTTTTAGTGTTTGGATAATTTTGTTGCGCGGAACCTATATTTCATAAGTATAAATGGTATTTTTTTTTCTATGGATAGATATGTCAGCGTTTTCAACCTTCGTGGATAGAAATGAAAATTTACTCTAAAATTTAATATTTATTTGAATGTTATTAAGTTAATAAAAAAATTTAATTAAAAATATTTTTTTATTTTTTAACATATTTAGCAAATTTTTAAAAACTCACTCAAATAAATAGCTAACAAAAAAAATTAACATATTAGTTTTTTTTTGTGACAATTAACATATTAGTTTAATTCATCTGAAGAGCTTAACATGATAAAATAAAACAATATTAATAATTATATTTCTGATAACACCGGCTTCACCGTTTTAACCTAAAGGAAGCTACTACTAACTATTAGTCTTTTGAGGTAAACGAAGAAAGCAAGCAAGGTACCTACTACTACTCTGTACACATGTCGGCGAGCTTGCCGTTGCCGGAGAACACTAACACCGCTACGTTTGCGTCACAGAATCGACAGCTCACAAGCTTTCTTCATCAGTCCTTTTCTTCTCTTGGAGAATCTCACCACCCTCTTCTTCCCCATTCCGATCGATCTCCTAAACCCTAACTACCTAGTAACTGCCTAGCTCGCTCCCTTCCTCCAAAAAGAAATCAGTAACCATCCTTCACTTGACACGTGTCTATTTGCACGTGCTTCCTCCATTTATCCGGATTTCTAATTTTCGATCGCACGTGTCACCATGATTCAAAGCCGGGGCTTTAATCCGTTAAGGAAGGTTTATGCACTTATCACTCATAATTAATGATGACTAAACTAATCCATCTTAAAAATATCTTAGCAAAACTGAACGTGTAACAATTTAAATGCAAGCACAAGAGTTAGAGAAGCAAACAAATAATTATTCTATTATGAGAAATTAAGGTTAACACAGCAAAGAAGTGCAGTTTTTTATGAGAGTACACAGAGAACAGCACTGCTTATATGTAGTGTCCATACTAGCCAGTAGAAAATAAGAATTATAATAAGTCCATTACATGCCAAAGCGATTTTTTTTCTTTTTTCTTTTTTCGTTTGTGAAATAAAATTGAAAATAAACGAGATAGATATATGAAGCTGAAGTGGGTGTCACAAGGCATGGAGCTTGGTATATTCATTCTATGGTAGCCATCCTCCCATGTAATTGCCCATGCTTGGGCCTGCCGTGACCACTGATACTGGATCAGGCTGATATCTGCCCTTGCAAAAATTCAAAAGATGATTCTATTGTAATAATCAAGAAGTTCACAGAAATTATGATATATTATAGAAGAATTGGTGCGTACCCAATTTGTAAGGTAGGCTCACAATCCAATTGCTGGAAAAGAGGATCCGGCTGAGGTTGAGGTGGATGGCGGGCATATCCCATATCATCAACACCACCAGGATTCAGCTGCATTGGATTTATTTGATACCCTTCCAACTGCTAGATTTGGGTGATTCACAATTATATTCTTCTACTTTGCAATTATTTTAAGTTAACTGAGGGTTGGGGAGATAGATATTTCTTACCCTTTGTCTGAGAGCCCTGTTAGCCTCACTTAGCAAGTGTTCCTACACAAAACATAGAGGCCGGTCATGAGCATATAATAATCACCCAATGCAAATTAAACACACCATGCAAGCATAATGGATCACATAATACCTTACGTTGAAGTTCCGATAGCTGATCCAGCATGAATTGGGTCTGTACAGGAAACCACAATTGCAATATTAATAATCACTTTCTTCATTGAAAATACAGTGAAATGCATGAGTGAGATTACATACCCTTGTGGATCTGATTAGCTTCAACGACGAATCTAGCTGCCTTTCCAGTGACTCCAGCTCTTTGCTGCTTAGAGGGCCAAGATCTTCTCCCATCAGGTTTCTAATAACATACACACCGTACCACTCATCATGTTAAAGGATTCCATCAACATACAGAGCATCAATTCAATTCAATATATGTATATATACCTCTGGGACCTTTGTAGGGCTTCATAACGTGCCTTCAGCTTCAAGTATTCTTGTTGACTGCTTAATTCCTACATTTATAATGCCACAAAAATGCTTTCATAACTCAATTGCGCGCTCTAACACACTTTCTAAGCAAGGCATCATCTGAATCATTCACCTTCTTATAAAGGTAGAGACATCTCATCAAGTATTTTTGTTTTGTTTTTCTTTTTATGAAAATACACATTATTACTACAGCGCCCTTCTTTTCTTTTTTATTTTTATATAGAGGAAGTTAGTATATAATATTTATAGATTATTACCACGAATTATACTATAGATTTTTTTTTTTAACATATTTATTGTTCATATACCTAAATTTGTGCTGAAAGTCAAATGAGAAGACAAAAATAAGCTAAAATATCTATTGTTCAGTTCTGATGAATTGCAACAAATGATACTACACCATTGTTATCTACGTATATAATATAATTAATAAGTGATAATTATTATAAATTTATAAATCAATTTTCCCGATCCCCTTATAGCAAAACTCGAGAGGTAAAAAGGAAAAAGAAATTGATGAAATTAAAGAGGATAATATGTTGGGACTATTCACCATTACCAAGGCTTCCCTAGTTGACACATTAGTTTCCGGTGCTCCATAGTTACATTTCTGGTACCTCTCTAGTGTTTTCAGCATGCTGCATGTACAAACCAAATAAGAAAAAACATTAAAAATCATTGAATAAATTAGTACATATCATACAAGTCCTTGGTACTTAGTACTTACAAACGAATCAAACATATCTTGAATAAACTACATTCCACAAGGCCATATGAATATTACTATTGCCTAACATTAATGCCAATTAAGGGCAATTATGCCATCTCCATCCTCTGTTAATATAATACTTAATGCATCTTCATTCTCACTTTGAATTAAAATAAGTAGTAACCAAATTAAAGATTGTAAATTTACACTAGTTTTTACTAATACTAATTAATTAATTAATTAATTAATTAACCCTGTTAAAGCAGCAAAGTATGTATAGGAATGAGAAACTTGTTCGGTAGAAAAGAGTGAGCAGTAGTATTTGTTGACAAGAGATTATTGCCGTGGTTCATGACTGTGAAACATGACAAAAAAAACTTTTTAAACCCAGAAATAAACTGGTAGAACATTGCAAATACTTTTGGTTACAGTCAGATCTAAAAAGGACGAAGCTATAAGCAAAGTGAAGAAGAAGAAGAAGAAAAGGAAGAAATAAAAAAAAAAAAGAAAGGGTATGTAGGAGGAATGAAGTGATTGAAGAGAAAGAGGGGGGTCAAGTCAAGTTATGAAATGGAATGGAAGCACGCAAGAAGAGACCATTCTGATTTGTGATTTCACAAAATGTCTCTATCATGAAATGATCAATTGAAAAACCATTTAAGTTGCCGTCACAAACATCAAGAGAAGACAAGTGATTTACAAGGAAAAGCAAGTTCTTCAAATTAAAAGCCTTTGGTCATGACTGTGTTTCCAAGAACAAACCCCAGGTAACCCAACCAAGAGCTTCACCCCAAAATGATATTTTTTTTTTTTACAGAAAAAAAAGAAAGAAAGAAACCAAGCCACGGCAGCATAAGAAATTAGAGGGAAAAAAATATAAAATATAAAAAGAGGGCTTAAAATAAGAGAAGAAAAGAGAAAGAGGAAACCCTAGACATTGAAAAAAGAGCTGAATTTTGGAAGCAGATGAGATCTGAATAAGCAAAGAAAAATGAAAAAAATTGAATACAACAGTGATGGGCGTTGATGGCGTTTCCAGTTGCAGATCTAACAGCTATAAGATTGCAGAAAAACTCTAGGTGCTATAAACGCGGAGACATTCACCGAAACGGAAAGAGTAGATGAGTGTATAAAGCAAATTCTACTTTTTCACGTTTTGTGAGATTTGGAGATCTCCGTTAGCAGCATAAAGGTATGTGAGAAGAGAAGAGAAGACTCCTTTTTTTGTGTTTAAGAGTGATACCTTGAACTGCTGCAAAACTCGTACAGTTTTCCCCTATTGGAGAAGATGATGAGAGCAACCTCAGCATCACATAGAACTGAAAGCTCATACGCCTTCTTCAGAAGCCCGTTTCTTCTCTTTGCAAAGGTCACTTGCCTGTTGATCTTGTTCTCAATTCTCTTCAACTCTACCCTTCCCCTTCCCATCTCTCTCACACTCTCTCAATATTACAACTATTATTATTATTACAAGATAAAGAAGATATGGTTCTGAGGAAAAGAAAAAGAGAGTGTATGTTGTTATTATTATTATTATTATTATCTATCTGTCTGTGTATGTATTATAGACACACTGGCTGGGTGGGGGGATTAATAAGAAGATGAGTAAAAGCATGTTAATGAAGCCCTAATGCAATCTCAAATATGCTTCATTCTCTCTCCACCTGTCACTTTCTCTCAGCTCCTATGTTGTGTTTAACACACTGCTAACTCAATGACAGCGACACCCACCCCGCTTAATTAGCTTCTTGGATATTAATTCAATCTCTAATCTATTGTATTTTCACCACTTCTCTCTTCCTACACGTAAACTATACCTAATAATCCAACATTTCTTCAATAAATCTCTTCTTTAATTCTATACTTATGTTTTCCAACACTTTCTTTTTTTTATAATATTAATTATATTAATTCATTTGTTATACTTACGTAGGGTCTAGCTATTGAAATCAACTCACACTATACAAAAAGAATAACAAGTATCATCAGTTGTGTGTTCTATTATTTTTAAAATCTCATACCACACTGTTATATTTTATATTTTCTTTCTTTGATACTGATTATCTATATTGTTTCATTTTTTACATTTTACCTGAAAATTGGTTTAACAACGATTACTAATTACGATAACTTTAGATCAAATTATGGCTTAGAAAAATGAGTTTGTCTTAATTGAAATCGAAGTCGGTTTACTGTTCAACACGTCTTCTGTACAGTCCTAGATATATATACAGTGACGCTTAAGCACGTTTCGGAAGTTCAAACCCTGTCTTTGTGCATGCAGCAACTTATTGGCTAATGGCAAATCTTTAAATAAAGCTCAGATCCACGACGAATTAGTTCTTAACCTATCGGATTGAGGGATACCGTTTGGGTAAAAAAAAAGATATATATATATATATATATATATATATATATATATATATAGTGATACATTTTCTTGTATAAAAAAGAAAATGTGACCATTTAACTAATTTCAACCCTCACTGTTATTAAATAAATCGACCGAAGTATATTAAAATTAACTATAAAATTAATTATTAGAATAAGTATATATTAAAATATAAAATATACATTAAAAATAAATTAAACTATATATATATATTGATAAGTTTTAGTAGCTAATTTTAGTATGTAAATAATATTTTTTAAATAAATTTATTAATGCTAACTATTCACTTACAAAATTAATTCAAAAAATCATAAATATCTTAAAATATTATATTTTAGAAATGATATTTTTAGAGGGTCAAAAACTTGTAATAATTAGTAGTAATTTTAGTTGAATCTATTGGTCTAATTAAGTTCTGTTGACATGGGCATTATTAGTTAGAGTTTGAATGTGAATAGAAAACTTAATTGGGTAAAATTACTGGTTAACCGTGTTGAAAGTGGGGTTGAAAGAAAGATGAGAGTGGATGATGAAATGATGAAAAGGATGATGATAATGGAAAACTAGGAGAATAGTGGGAGAAACCCTTTTTAGGGAGGGAGGGGGGTTGGTGTATTGAATATTGATGAAGAAGGAATAGAGAGAGATAAGAGAGTTTGAATTCATGTATAATATATAAGTGATCTGATTGCAATGCCACGTGTCAAAAAATGAAGGTAGTGAGGGGCCTCATTATTTACTCCTGAGTCCTGAACAATTTCTAGTTCCAGCAATCATGTGACTTAACCTTAAGAAGATGAACACTCCTTGTCGTACTTCCTATGTTCTTAACTCCTCTATTTACCTAAATACCCCTACATCGTACTTTTATTATTTCTCTTTCTTCCTACATCCTTCTAATAATGCTTTTCATACTTCTCCATCTTCATTTATTCAAAATCTTAATTAATTGAGCTTATGCATCGGAATTGTTAATTAATTGAATTCCAACAAATAATAAAATGTAATGTCAGAGTTAGACCTAGCTATTGTTGTAGGGGGAAACAAACTTCCAAACCTATTCACAGTAAGGGGTTATCATTTTCCACATTGCACCTTCAAAGCATTGCCTTCATATGTATTCTGAGATAATATTGAAATTTTATACCAAAGGGCTTGCATAAACAAAGTGTAATACTTTAATTCATTAGTTAGACTTTAAAATTTATATTTTCGGAATATTATTTTCTCTATTAGAACGTTAGTTATATGATGTGGAATATACTTAGTCCAACAACAATGACCAGTCAAATGTCTATGGTGTCAATCAGTAATAGCTCAAATGACATAGACTCCCCATATTCAATTAAGAGGTTGCGAGTTCGAGTCTCTTATCTTTCCAAATTTTGAGCCAATGAGTAATAGCTCAAATGGCATAGTCTCCTCATACTCAATTAAGAGGTTGCGGGTCCGAGTCTCCTATCTTTCCAAATTTTGAGCCAATGAGTAATAGCTCAAATGGCATAGTCTCCCCATACTCAATTAAGAGGTTGCGGGTTCGAGTCTCCTATCTTTGGTAAAAAAAAAATGTCCATGGGTGAATCTAAAATCTCTACGTGGATGGTGCTTATACTAGGTATTAGGATGTTTCTTCTACTAAGTATCATAATGTTTCTTTTTCATACTAAATGGATGTTCTTTTATATATTTTATAAATTTTTTTATATACTAAGAATTGAAATTGTTAGAAGTTCCGTAATCCCCGCCCCTATTTCTCCAACGTATCATTCAGAATTTTAATTTGGGATGAGAAGTAATTAATATCAAATATTATAAATTAAAAACAAATAAAATTAATTAAATATAATTATAAATTAATTAAGTTGTCTACTTTTTAGTTGATCACCTCTTGGTTCCATATACTTTTCCTTAGTCGAATAAGTATAAGAAGTCAATCTTTAATTAGTTAATACTAATCAAAATTTTAATATATTTTTAAAATTCTCATTTTTTAAAAGATCTGGAATTTAAAGTATATAGTTTATAATTTAGAAGTTAAAATCTAAAATTTAAGATAAAATTTTAAATTTTAAAAATTTGATTTCTAGTTGAATTCTGTTATAAAGTTAAAGAAGAAACTAATGATAAATTTCTATAATCAAGAAATTTAAATGGAAAATCAACTTTATAAAAGTGACATAGAGAATAATGGCTTTGAGAACTTTTCAACCAAGTTATTAATTTCATCACGACTAAGCAAACCGAACTTTCCTCTATTGTTAAGAGAATCAATGTGTTGGATAACAATTTCCCTAACTATTTTATAAATGGCATAATTATCTTGGATCAGTGATTTATCTTGTAACCAAAAATCAAAATCAAGCAAAGATCAGATTTACGATAAATGAGACGAATGCATGTTAGTTCATACGACGTTAACAAGAGTTTATTTTAAATTTTTTTGATATTTTTGTATAAGTTTTTTTATTTGTCTTTTTTTTTTTTTGGAATTTACTAAGGATAGGATTAAATTTTAGATTTTGTAGACACATAATTTCGATACTATATTATAAAATTATTTTTTAATGTAAACTAACAAAAAAATAACGTATAAATAATTATATTTTTTAAAAGAGTACCAATATTTTTTTTTATTTAATTTCAGCGTGTTATATATTGATTTTACATTGACAAATATGCAAATGAGATGGACTAGTCAATTTTTGCGTAGTATTGGAGTTTGACATAGTAATTAGTAAAAATTAGTAATAAAATGATTTATGAAATTGGTGATGAATGAATGAATTAACGTTATTGATGGGCATATTCAATTATTGGAAGCTACTAATAAATGAGAATAATAATAAAATTAGTAAAGAAAGCATTGAAATTTCGACCATAGCTTTGAAGGGACATTTACCGAACGCCGACCTAGGTGATGGGAATGAACCAATAAGATTATTAGGAGAAATTCTTAAAACGGTTAGAGATCATGTTCTGCTTCACACGAGGTGGGAAAAAACGTACCCCTATGCAACTAGACATGTTATTACCTTTGCTGCCAAAACATCCTCGTCTACCATTATCGTTCTTCATACCTTATTTTGTGGAAAATTTTGGAAACCCAACATCATGCCTTCAATTTGTGACATGCCAAATTAGTGCTTTATTTGTCAGAATCTACCAAGCTTTATTTATTTATTTACATCTTATGTTTCTATGCGACTAAGTAAAAATAACAACTCTTTTAACTTGAAGCAACAAAATTAACTTTAGCCGGATATGTATTCTTTTGGCATTAATAATTAATCAATAACTATTTCCTTTTGGTTAAATATGTTATAACTGGTTAATATTTAAACAAGAACGGATATAGATAGCATCATTATTTTTTTATATATATATGCAAGTAAGACCGAATAATAAATCCACATCCTTAATTAAACTATATATATATGGTCTCTTTGCTTGAGGTTGTAACCAATTTGTTGTTTTAATTGTGTGCTTTCGTATTTAGTTCGCACTAAAATGGATATAGACCGAATTGAGTTATATTAGAATCTACAAAGGAGGATGTCAAATATGCATGTATTAAAATAAAATAGCATGCAACAACATAGAAGAAACAGACCAAGAATGAAATCATGCATATATGTTTAGAAGACCAAATAGATATATACACGTGTAATAATAGGTTGCATCAAGTTGGGAAAAGTAGCTATAATAGAATAGATGACAGGTATAATGGTTGAAATTTTGTTAACAAGAGTCAAATGCTAAGTAATTAAAGACTAAATTAAGTATCATCTTTCAGGTGTTACAACTTACAAACATATATATGGTGAGACAGAGCAGGAGAAAAATGTTTGTAGAGTAGATATAATTTACGTTAACATATATTCTATGCATCACATAGGGTTCCCCCCCTTCCCTTTGTTTGATGGCTGCTGCACTTGAGTTTTAAAGATTTCATCAAATTATGAATTGTTAAAGGTTTCTTTGCTATACATTTTTGTTAAGTTTGACATTCGCACTAGGCCACTAGTACTTTGACATTTATTTAAAGTGTATGTATTGTCAATCTTGAACTAATATAAGTTGTGCAAAATAATATTGAAAAAGTAATAAAATATTAAATAAATATAAGGAAATCATTTTTATTTAGTTAACATCAGTCAATTTTTTAATTGTAAAAAATACTTTTTTCAATTCTCATTTTTTGAAGATTTAGGATTAGGATTTATAATTTAAAATTTATGATTTTAGAATTCAAGATGACTATCAGCAGTAATGAATGACCAATGACAAGAGGTGAAATTTTAGTGTTGGTAGGAGAAAAGGAAAAAAAAGTGGTAAATATATAATTTTTAAAAAATGGTTAAAATAAATTGATAATATTAGTTAATAGAAATTATTTTCCAAGTGAGATTGCTAATATGCTTTCAATAATTGTTGATATTCCTTTAAAAGAAAAGGAGAAACACGAAAATACACTAATTATGTGATTTGATCCTAAATTGAAACAGATGGTCTTACAAGTTGTGTTATTCCAACAATTTAAAATTGTCCAACTATAATCTTAACGAAATATATATATATATGTAGCATAATGCTTTCTCATTTCGTGTCTCAAAAGTAGATTTAGTTTTCACTAATAAAAATAAAAACACATTTTATAACAAGACATTTGTGAATAAATTAAAAATTTGTTGTAATGTAAATTTTAGTTTTAACCGAGAGAATGAGTGATATGGTGAATTATCCTCTTATGTGTTTCGAAAATGAATCTAGAAAAGTGGGAGCACACGTGGAGCAAAGCGGCAATCTCAAGTGGAACACAAAGAAAAGCATAGATTACTGAATTTACCTCTTTGTTTTATGTTGATAAAGAAAAAGTAGAAATGGGGTTGGGGCCACTCTTGCACACATATGAATCCGTACATATGAGAGTGAAGAAAAAAGGAGAAAAGGGTCTTAATAGAATTGATATGTGGAGGGAACACGGAAGAATGAATAAATATAAATATAAATAAAAATTGATATGAAATGGGGGACCAAGCTAAGGCAAAGGCAAATAGTACAGCAATGGGAAGGGATGAATCCCACTCCCACATGGGCTATCCTTCAGGGACAATTAATTAAACTCTGTGACATTGTAGAATGTGGTCCATTTTTAATATAATGCTGAGTGGTGGGCCATGCCAATTCTCCAATCACTCTTCAGGATTTTAGCTTCATACAAAACCATCATTCACACGCCCTTCTTTCCTCTTCTTACTACACATGCATCCCATCCTAAATGAGTTTAGTACGATTTTAGTTTTTAAAAGCATAAAACACGTTAACTTTCAAAAGCAAGTGAAAATTAAAATGTAGTGCTGGTATATAACTCATTTTTAAAACTTTTATTAAGTAAAAAATATTGTATTCTTCGTTTTTTTTTTTTTTGGTGACTATGGTATTCTACGTTTAATTAAACAAATTTCATTTTTTATTTATTATATTTTATTACAAAATTTAGATTTAGAATTTAAGATTTAATACAAATAATTTTTAGTAAATAGCGCGCAGTTTATTGGATTGGAAATGTGGTAGTAGTAGCTAAATTATTTTGCCAATTGCAGAGTATTGCACACGAGGTGGCACATAGTTGTGTGTGTTGTGTTGCATTGTCATAGTGCCACAAAAATCTGAGTAACTGCCTCAATACTTGGTTTGATAGAGACCACCGACCACCTATGTAGATGCCTTTACTTCCATTCAATCATGTTGCCCCACTTGGTGTGCCTTTAATTTCCCAATCTACCCTACATTTTTCCATATTTAATTAACACCAATACTATCTTCTTAATTAACTCATGCAATGTGTCGTCAATGTCAATTCATCATTTCTATCTACTCTTTTACTACCATCTTATGTAACACTCACACAATCCAATTTTTTTTAATTTATTATATTGAATAATAATTTTTGTATAGTAATGCGTGGTAATTTCTTTTGAAAAATTACCCGAAAGAAGCAACCTTCGGTTGATCTTAATCTGTATATGGTGGACGAAAATCATGACCAAGATACAGAAAATGTGCATATGTGGAGCTATATATGTACGACTTTGCGACTTTGGTGAAAACAAGGAATGTAACAAAGTCAAAGGGAAAATTTCTAACTAGTTGTTTCTTTTTTTTTTTTTTCTTTTATTATTTATCTTTGAAGGTTGAACTGCAATTGCAACTCGATTGGGAAGGACAGTAGAAGTGGAAGAGCCTTTGTTCTTGTTGGGCCACAAAAGTGCTCATGCTATATCACACCATCAAAATTTTCCATCACACAACAAATATATTAAAGGATCAGAAAAAACATTGAAAATTGCAACATCTTTGTTCTACAAAACTAGAGAGCATTTCACCCTAATAAGGTAATGTAATGTCACACTACCATTATTTGTCACCTATAAACTATTTTCATGCGCGCGTGTGTCATGGGTGGACTTAAATGTCTCTACAAAATATTATAATTTGTTTTGATATTAAAATTTATGCATGCGATAAAATATTTATCTTTCAAATTTTTTTCTTGTTTTCTAATTACCATATTATTTAGGATAAATAAGTTTTTGATTATATATATATAAACAATTTAATTAAATTTTTTTTAAAAAAAAAGTTTAAACAAGAAAAAAATGTAATATTTTATGTTTGATTTTTTAGTTTTAAAAGTGCTTATTTTAGAACTAAAAAACGAAATATAAAAAGTGTTTATAAATAAGTTATTTTATATTTAGTTTTTTAATTTTAAAAGAAATATAATAAAAAAACTTTTTTATTATGAGAGAAGTCTTTTTTTTAAATTCTTTATAAATACTTAAATAATCTCTTAAAAAACTACAATTTAGTTTTAAAAATTACACTAGACATTAATATTATACATTTTTATAAGTTAAAAATAAAAAAAATTATTTATAAATCTATCCAAATAGGTCTTAAATATATTTTTCTTGTGAATGAAAGAAGATGAAAATAGAATTATTAATTAAAAATACGGTTGGTCATTTAATTATTTATTGTTTGAAAAGAAAGAATTGAGGATGATGAAGTAATTATGGGAGTAGAATGGAAGTAAAAGTTTGTTTAGGTTTCAAAATCAGTGAGTTGAGGGAAATTAATTAATGGTTAGAATTGAAGTGGAGGATAGAGAGGGGTTGTTGAATGTTGATGAGATTCAGAAGAAAAAGGGGGAATAGGGAGAGTGGGCCCGTATCTATGAGGATGTAGGTGTAGTAATAGGGTGGGGGACCATTCATATTCCAAAGCCCAAAGAGTTGAATGTTGTGGGGCCCATTTAGAACAAGGGCTGCCAGAAACTTTTCCTATTTGGGCCGAACACTATCTGCGTCAACAATAATAACACGTGGACCTTATTCCATTTTTGGAAAGTTCCCTTTCAACAAGTCACGTCCCAACTCACAAGTGCCTCCTCACTCCTCATTTCTCAACACCTTCTTTAAAGACCTCTTATTTCACCACTCTCACTATTATCTTCTTCTTAAAATAAATGTTTTTTTTTTTGAAAAAAATATAGGTAGACAATAAAAATACTAAACAATGTTAACAATAGATATATCGGATATTCATTTCACTAGGTGCACATATGATTATTCTAATATTAAAATTTAGATAGATAATTTGGAGTCTAGTGTATTTTTATTTGATTGGTGGTTGTTCATGTTGTTCAATAAAGTCATTTATTACCTAGCATAACTTTTTTTTTACTTTTTATATTTATTCAAAAATTACTATATCTACTATTTAGTGTTATTTAAGAGTTTAATTTTGATTTACTGATAATATAAATTATTTTATATTATTGTCCCAGGGGCGGAGCTTTATAGGGGCAATCGTCCCCTAATTTTAATTTTTTACATGTAAATTATATGTAAATTTCAGTTTAGCTCCTCTTAAAATTTTATTTTAATTTTATTTTATTGTGTAAATATTTTTAGCCCCCTCTAATATTTCATCTAGCTCCGTCCCTGTATTGTCCAATGACTATTTACGTATTAATTATTGAAAGTAGTTATTTTTGTTGACGTGATGATATCATATATAAAACTCATTTAAAATTAAATGTTTTATTTAAAGGTAAAAAATAAAAAAAATTAATTAGAATGTATTTTAAACATAGAATAAAGTGACACCAAGTATTCAACATGAATGTCATTATAATAATGTATAAAAAAAAGTAGATTTTTTTAAAAAATTTCTCTCTCTTTATCCTTGTCATTTCCAGTGGTGTTATGAAACCACCTTCTAATCATATTTAAGAGTTTTTAGGAGCAATTATGTGTTACTATCGATCACTAACTAATATCTTACCTTTTCATATAATATTAGTCAAATCTTAATCAATTGTTTTTTATTTTATTGGTAAACTCTCCCTTCATACAAATTAGAGCTACATATCTTTTTAAAATAAAAAAAAAAATGTTTCATAAACAATCCTCCTCAACAACTGACCAATATGCTGTAAAATACACCCTTTTTCCTTTTAGTATATAAAAAACAATAAGAAAGCAGGGCACATTATCACAACATTTTTAACGAATATAAATAGTTAAATACATATATAAATAGAGGACAGGCCGTACAAATTGAATTTAGAATAAACCGAAACAAATTAAAAGTTTAAAACACTTTGCTTCGTATTTTTTATTTGCAAATTATGAATTGATTAGCTGGGTATGTTATGGTCACGTCTCTCACTTTATATACAGCTAGTGTGCTTAAAAGTTGGTAAGCTAAAATAATAAAAGACTAATAAGTACACGCTGCACAGCAAATACATATATAATGTAATATTCAAAAGGACACTTGGTTCTTTACTTCTTTTCATTTGATGCATAAATATTAATTAAATATTAAGTACACTTTATCGGTGTTCCTTGATAAACAAAGCTTTCACTGTTTGTCACGGAGATAATGCCGGATTTGAACTTATAGTAAGACAACTTTATAATTTTTATTGAATAAAAGAGGCTGATTTAAGTCACGTGATTCTTCTGCGTAATCCAAAAGTCAAATCGTGACTTTGAACTGGGAAAAAAAAAGCATATCAAGAGAGTACCTAAAAGCAATTGCCAGTTTGTCACATTGCTGATCGAAATTAATGTGCTATAAGCATAAAACTGTATGGCTGATGAATGGATTGTAGCAAGGCTGCGTAAGCTTGTATTGTCGGACATGATTGATTAATCAAATATTCTTCATTTTGTTTTAGTTCTTTTTTTTCGTATAAGGAGTTTAAATTTTGTTCACTATAATCAAACGAAATAAAAAATTTGTTTTAGTTCATTTTGTTCGTATAAGGAGTTTAAATTTTGTTCACTATAATCAAACGAAATAAAAAAAAATCGACTATCAAATTAGTTATTAGGTATTGGTGTATAATTATTTTATTAATTTTTAATAGGACAAATCACAATAATAAACTAAGGGGAGCAAAATTTTACACGAATTAGCTAAAAGGAAAACTGCTTCGTGAATCTACCAATGTACGTTTATATGTAGTTCGAACCAGCTAAATTCGAACTCTATTTCTACATAATTCAAACCAGTTGGGTTCGAATTATATACAAACACACGCACACACTAATTCGAATCTACCTGATTCGAATTACACACAGTTATTCATGGTATAATTCGAATTATGCTGTTAAAAAATTAATAATTTATTAAAAAAATTTATTAAAAATTTTATTAAAAAATTAATAATTTAAAAATTAAAAAAAAATATATTTTATTTCATACGTTAAAAAAAAGCTAACAAAATATTTAATTACGAGACTTCTTTAAAATATTAATGAGCTATCAATTCGAATTCCATACAATACTTTTCTATCTATTTTTAATAGCTCATGAATATTTTTTAATAAATTTTTTTAAATAAATTTATTTAAATTATACTACAAAAAATATTTTATCCTATGTAAAATAATTTAAAAAAAATGGCTTAAAAAATGTTAGGAGTACTATCAAAATTTGTAATGTTCTAATAACTTAGGTAATACATGCATGTACTCAAATTTTAAATAAAATACTCTACATAGTCAATAATAATTTAGAAATGAAAGAAAATATTTTATTCCATACAAAATAATTAAAAAATATATTTTATTCTATACAAAATAATTTTAAAAAATGGCTTAAAAGATGTTATGAGTATTATAAAAGTTTGTAATATTCTAGTGATTTAGGTAAATACATGATAAAAATATTTTTTCTTTAATTTCTAAATTACTATTGACTATGTAGAGTATTGATCTTTAATGTCATAAGTCATTAGGATATTACAAATTTTTATAGTACTCTTAACATCTTTTAAGCTTTTTATTTTTAAATTATTTTACATAGAATAAAATATTTTTTGTGGTATAATTTAAATAAATTTATTAAAAAATATTTTTGATAATTTTTTAATAAAATTATTTAAATTATATGGTGAGATATTACATGATTCGAATTACGCATGGAGAAGTTCGAATCACTCTGATTCAAATTATATGGTGAGCAATTCGAATTCTATACAATAATCTTCTGCCTATTCTTGATAGCTCATGAATATTTTTTAATAAATTTATTTAAATTATACCACAAAAAAATATTTTATCCCATGCAAAATAATTTAAAAAATGCTTAAAAGATGTTAGAAGTACTATAAAAATTTGTAATGTATGTCCTAATGACGTAGGACATTAAAGAAATACTCTACATAGTTAATAATAATTTAAAAATTAAAGAAAAAATATTTTTATCATGTATTTACCTGAATCACTAGAATATTACAAATTTTTATAGTACTCATAACATCTTTTAAGCCATTTTTTAAAATTATTTTGTATAGAATATAATATATTTTTTAATTATTTTGTATAAAATAAAATATTTTCTTTCATTTCTAAATTATTATTGACTATGTAGAGTATTTTATTTAAAATTTGAGTACATGCATGTATTTACCTAAGTTATTAGAACATTACAAAATTTTATAGAACTCCTAATATTTTTTAAGCCATTTTTTTTAAATTATTTTGCATAAGATAAAATATTTTTTGTAGTATAATTTAAATAAATTTATTAAAAAATATTCATGAGCTATTAAAAATGGACAGAAAAGTATTGTATGAAATTCGAATTGATAGCTCATTAATATTTTAAAGAAGTCTCGTGATTAAATATTTTGTTAACTTTTTTTTAACGTATGAAATAAAATATATATATATTTTTAATTTTTAAATTATTAATTTTTTTAATAATTTTTTTAATAAATTATTAATTTTTTAACACCATAATTCGAATTATACCATGAATAACTGTGTGTAATTCGAATCAGGTAGATTCAAATTAGTGTGTGCGTCTGTTTGTGTATAATTTGAACCCAACTGGTTCGAATTAGTGTGTGGGTGTGTTTGTGTATAATTCGAACCAGTCCAGCTGGTTCGAATTATATAAAAATGACGTTCGAATTTAGCTGGTTCGAACTACATATAAACATGCATTGGTGGATTCATGAAGCAGTTTTCGTTTTGGCTGATTTGTGTAAATTTTTGCTCCTCTTGGCTTATTATTGTGATTTGTCCTTTTTAACATATATTTTATATTTAAATATATATTATATAAATAATTAATTTAAGGATTAATTTTTTTTATATACGTAACATAATTGAACGTAATAATAAAATGCAAAATTATGTATACCTATTATTCTTATTGTTTTTATATCTCTATCTTTAATTTGCTGTCTTAAAATAAGAACCAAACATAATGAAAATGTTCAAATAATCTGGAGATTTGTATTTTGTACTGATTCTATCATGACTAACGAAGAACTAAACAGAAAAAAAAGTCTTAATTAGTAGTTGGGGAAAAAAATGTCAAGAAGTAGTTGGAAAATTTTGGTTGATACGTTGGGGTAACGAATATTTTGTAGTGGAGTCAACGGCAATAGAAACAAAATGTCTGGTGTGCACATAATAAGAATTTATTTTCACCTTCCAAATACAATTTTGCCAAATAAAAGGAAAACATGACTTTCTGTACAAAAGTCTTTGTAACCCCATGTAAGGGCCTATTTTGATTCCCCTGGTCATCGTAATTCAGTAACTACTATAGATGAAATTAGGATCGGACATTATTCTACCTTAAAATCAAAATGGTTTATATATTCATCATCAATGCATAAGACTTATTATATGCTGAAAATATTTATGAAGATTATACTAATTTAGATTTTGCTTTTACACATTAAAAAAAAATGTACGGTAATTACATCAACAGAGATATCTACCTATCTTGATTCAAATGAAGTATATAGCTAATAGCTAGGTTTCTTTGTTCCTTCGTCAACAGCTTCATTGCCTAGTAGTCCCTACCAACACCAAGAAATTAAAATGGTTGCGACTAATTAATAAATTTGTAGTTTGCACATCATAAATAAAATTAAATTTAAAAGATGCAAGAGAAAGAGTTCAGTATACACACAAACTCTCTTAAATTTCAAAGTTATGCTACATATCCAAATCTTTTTAATAACTAAGTTGGTTTAATGATGAAATACGGATATTTCGCTAAGTTGCGGTGTCCGTGTGTCGGATACATTTCGAACACGACACTCGTTTGACACGTGTATCTGCTGTGTTCAACTGTGTCTTAATAAAAAATAAAAAAATTTTCTCCAGACACATTTGGACACACTTAAATACCATCACATGTCAGCATATCCAGTCTTATTCTTAACATATATTTTTAAAATAAATTTAGATATAGTATACATTATTATTTATTAAAACAAAAAATATTTTAAATACTTGATATAATTAAAATAAGACATTAAAAATAATTAAAAATTTTAATTTATAATTTAATATAAATAAAATATCAAAATATCATTACGATTTATTTAAAAAATATTTTATATTTTATATGTATGTGTGTATTTCGTGTCATGTAAAATTTTAAAATTCGCGTGTCGGAGTGTCCTGTGTCGTATTGTGTCCCGTGTCCGTGCATCATAACTTCAAACCCAACAAAAACTAATTTTATTAGTAGAGCGTGAATACACGCTCCAACTACGTGAAACAGTTCACGTGTTTCTCTCATTCTCCTTCTTCTTTGCGTTTCTTCTCCTTCTTTTACACGTTCCTCCTCCTTCTTCTTCGGATTTCTTCTTCTTCTTCGCATATTTCCTTCTCATTGTCGTTCTTTTATTGTTGTTGCTGCGTTTTTTTTCTTTTCCTCCTCCTCTTCCTAGTGATTTTACATCATTATGTGTTTCTTTTTTTTCTTTATTCGATTTTTCTTATTTTAATTCTTGTTAAGGGAGTAAATGAGAAGGTAAAATAAGAAGAAAAAAATGAACAAAAGAAGAAGAAGATGATAATGATAAAGAAGAGGGAGAAAGAGGAGGAATTTTGAGTTCTCGTTAAGTAATTTTGGTGCATTCTGGATTTAAAATAAGGTGAACTTTTGTTCTGTACTTATTTTGAATTGAGTTTGTTTATGTGTCGTCATCATTAAGTAATTTCGGTGCATTCTAGATTTAAAAAAGGTGTACTTTTGGCCTAAACTTGTTTTGAACTGAGTTTATTTGTGTGTCGTCATCATTAAGTAATTGCAGTGCATTCTGAATTTAAATAAGGTGTACTTGTAGTTTGAACTTGTTTTAAACAGAGTTTGTTTAGTGTCGTCATCATTAAAAAATTTCGGTGTATTTTGAATTTGAACTGTTATACATATAAAAAGAAGACAACGACGATATTATGATAATAACGATAATGAAAGAGAAAAATGAAAAAAAAAATGAGGAGAAGAAAAAGCAGCAGCAACTTCTTCAAGTGTGTTAAAAGTCATCACAACCTTTACGACAAATGGACAAAAAACTTATAAGCACGACACAAAAAACAATTCTATATTACACCAAATTGCGTTTCAAAATGCACTGAAACAACCATTAAACTTAACATAAATAGATTCATCCAAAAAACAATTCAAAACTCTAACATTCTATTCAAATTCAAACCTTCAACCATGAACATTAATTTTTACAAAGAAAAACAAAATTATTCAACTCGTTGACAAAATAACTACACCAGCATTAACTACTAACGAACTACATTAACGAAGTTCGAACTAAACCTCATCTACTTGATTCGTTTCAAAACAATAATCCAATTCATTCTGGTTCAACTGACGATGTAAACTTGTATCATTCATTGTCTTCGAAAAAAAAAAACGAAATCTGTATAGAAAAGGCAGTTATATATAGTTGTGCGATAAGTCAAAAAGTTATTAGAGATAATGGTGCATTGAGCTGAATTAAGTTATACCAACTTGGTTAGATTTAATTGGTTAAATGACTTATTGTAAATTTTACTCTCTTATCAAATAATAGTAATAAATGACAACCTTGTCAATAAAAATGACCAGGCCCATCAAGTTTGACTTCTATACTCATAAAGAACTAATTATAAGAACAAAATTGTGTTTATACCAACTAAACAAAACTGTCTTACTATAATTCAGAATATAATGTTAACCTAAATTGGGAAACCACTGTGTGACACTGACACACTTAGCTTCCACACCTGAAAGAGGCATGCATTTGCGACTTGCTAGAAAACCCACCCTCAATATTTTAAAGATCACCACTTTAACTTTAATAAAGACATGAAGGCTTCAACTAGTCCATACTGTACTTGAAGTTTTTTGTGATACTTATTTAATTTTATTTAATAACAAAAATCATAATTAATGTATTTGATATAAAATTATTCATGTTTTTACTTAGCACTTTAATCTTTTAAAAGATATACGAATTTATAGTATATTGTTAAATTTCAACACAAAGTAAAAACCACCTTAGCACAATAATACAATATATTTTAAATTTGTCACAAACCAACGAATAGACATATTGTGATGAAAGAGAAGCAACTCAATTGTGCATATCACTGCATCCGTCTCCAACTTTTAATTTCTATTTATTTTTTACAAAATTTAAAAAAGAAGAAGAAATATTATGGGTATTTGAAAAATTTCAACCACCACACATGGGTAAAGCAGAATTTGTAAAGCGACTGCATATGCCCCCACTTGACGCAGCTCCATTATTATGTTGTTGATCAAAGGAGAGGACCCCAACTAGAAAAGATTAAATTTTACCAATTTGGGGTTGATTCCTTTCATAATTATAAGATATTATTTGGATAAAATACTGCGGCAATATATGCCCATATGACTAAGACATTATTGTACATGTTCATTATTATTCGAAGTCGTGCATGTGAGATCAGAGAGCATGCAGTACACATTTGATTTTATTAATTAGTTCTTCAGTTATTAGGCTTAATTAGATATAATAATATATATAATTTCTAGCTAGTCCTTGTTGTTTAGCTATTGCAAACTACATAGCATATATTTATATAGCTGTTGACAGACCACAAAAGTAGGTGGGGTTCATACGAGATTATGTTGCTATATATATATTTGAGTGAAAGGTAAGTTGAGACTTGAGATCAACTTTGCTGGAGAATATATAAGATTTTACTGGGACAATCATTTTTGGGAATTCTTTGAGGTTAAAGTTTTAAACAAATTTGTTCAATCTCTGAGGGGCCTGGAACTATTAACACAAGAAAAGATTTATGCAAGGAATGTCATTGACTGGTCTATATCAGCCATGTGACATTCATAATCATAGATAGATAGAGTGAGCTGGTTCAAGAAACAAGCTATCTTAGCCTTCGACATGTTATGTCCTTTACAATTTGTCTCTTTTCTACTGCATCCCTTTATAACCATTAAGTCTTTCCAGTGATCTCTGAAGAATTATAATTGCCGTATCTTCATTATATATATTGTTCTTATATCGTTCTTTAAAACATATATTAAAAACAAGGTAGAAAATCATCAATAGTTATGTGTTAAATCGTTATTTTAGCTTTAACAAAAAAAGAAAAAGTAGTGTTTCGAATTTTTTTATAACTAAGCTAGCTAGTTTCGTTATAAGTCGTGCAATTTAATTTCATTCAATCCACACTAACTAGTTTATACCTTTTGACTCCGAACTCCAATCCCTCATTTGAAAAATAAATATTTTGTGTACACATTATTAATTATCTTTTGTACTATATATGTTGATATGAGAAATGTGTTATGAACATATTCAACATGAACCACCCATCAATATTCTCAATTTTGTCATTATATCTTTTCTTTGGTTTTCTTTTTTTTTTTTTTTAACCCACCTGACTACTTGTATTTGAGTACATCAAGGGAAGCACTCACTATTTGGTGCATAATAAACTTACACTTATTAGCTCTAAATCTATATATATCTCTTTATTATTTAAGTGAAATGTAAGACTCATACTATATGATCTTAAATTCTGTATAACACATCTTTTAATTTTATTAAAATTATTAAAAAGAAAACCCTATAAACAATGAATTGAAAAAAAAATCTCATATCTTAAAATCAAATCAAAGCCCTTTCACAGCCCCACTACTACATTTGATATGCATGATTTTTCACTATACACATAGCAGGACCAAATAGTAGTAAACGAGAAGAGGTGAAATGAATTGTGAAATGAAAGGTGAGATATGATCAGGTGGCAACATTTATTTAACAGAATGAGTGATGAAATAGTGGAGAATGGAGGCTATTTGCATGACCCATGACACATGCAAGCCGTGTGAGTTTGTCATACTCATTATTATGAATGTCACTCTCAGCTTCCCCGTAAATAGGAGCAAACAAAGGGTTCAAACCCCCACACATAAAGAAATTGGAGAGCAACGAGAAAAGGTGCCACAATAATGCACTATCAATCCAAAACCCCATTATGCTCTTCGATCTAACCACCCCAACCACATAGTGGGTCTACAAATACAGCTGGAACACAATTTCACTCTCAATTCTAATGTATACAAGCCTTTGCAACGCACATTTCTCTTATTAATTTTCTTTTTATATAACAACAAATCAAGAACGTATATTGCAAAAGAACTTAGTTAAAAAAAAAAGAAAACACTTGCTATGTAATTGGTACTCATTGTATGTCTTTGTATGATAAGTATATCATATTTGTCATGAATCAGTATATATGTGACACTTTCAACTTCTAAAAGTTACCTATTATATAACTAGTATAATAAAGAATATATGGGTGTCCTTTGAACAAAATATTTTAAATTTTAGCATATTTTAAATATCAGAAAATTCAAATATTGTAATTAATTTTTTTATTAAAATAATTTATTTGATTTAATTAGTTATATTTTAAAATGTTGTGTTTGAAAAATAGTTTAATTACATTTATTTATAAAATATATGGTTAATTATATTATTTATTAGTTTTAAATATTAACTAATACATTTTGAAGTGAGATAGAGAGATGAGAAAATTAAAATCCCTCCATTATAAGTGAGATAAAGTAAAAAAATTACATTGATAACTAAAAATATTGAAAAAAAAATAATAAATTTTACTTACTTTGAACTTTCTCTTATTAATTAATTGATTAATGCATAGTTGTTTAGTGTCCCCTTTCTTATGGTAACTTGGGCCGAAGTTATGCATGCTTAGTTTCGCAAGGCTTCACATAATAAGGTCTACAAATAATCATACTAATGAACTTGCACTTGCACCGTTAAGGATGAATGAGCATGAGTTGGTTTAAGATATACTCCATTCTAATTGGATTAGAATAAAAAAAAAAACTCTAATAATAGAAATAGTCTTTGTTTAGATTAGACTAATTAGAAGAAAAAGCCTGTAACAATACAAAAAGTGTATATATATATATATGGGGAATAAAAATCTAACTAAAAGCATTAGGGCGAAAAAATGAAAAACCCGTAATTTTTTCGTACTTGGCCAATCTCTAAACATCTTAGATATAAGGGAGGATATAAAAAAGGATGAGACTAAATAAATAATACGAATATTCATTCACAAAACCTGAATTCATGTTTCCCATATCATTAATTGTTCACTTAAAATATCACAGTATCACACTACTATTTAATAATGGTTATTATTTAACAATATATTGATCACGTGTGCATCAATTTAGTTTTATAAGATTTGACTTTTCAAATTAATTTCTAAAAAATACACTTCTGAATTAAATTAGTACTTTCATTAATTAAATGATGACATGAGATACAAATTCTAGTCAGCATCTAATTGACAGAAAAAAAATACTAATTTAATTCATTGTATCTTTTTAAAAGTCAAAAACTAAATGAGTGCAAACCGAAAACTATTTTGACTGCTTAATAAAATATTCCCTCGGGCCAGTATCCGACCTGGACGTCAAGCATAACATATATATCTAACTCTTGCCTCGGATGTTACGCAAAAGATTTTCCAGCATCCAGTCTGTGCATCGATGACGTCGAAGCATCAACAACGTTCCTAAATTTAGGTGTAAAATTTAGAATACTTTTCAATACAATAATTTCAGCAACATTGTCAATGTTCAAATTTTCAGCTCCTTTAGAGACGGTTGAAATTCTACGGCCTATCATTTTTCGAGGGATAAAATATACGTCCTACTTAACAAAGGAAGATGCCACTTGATAACTTTTTCACTTGACATCAACCAGATGTGTGGGGTGTGGGGTCCTATAATACTCGGTTGCTTTAGGATGCAGTTGGTAGCTATTTCATATTTGTGTAAGCAAGTATTAACAAATTATACAGGATTCAAAATGTATAGAATTGTGGTCGTTAAAATTAAGAATCCGAAATAATTATATGGACGGCGGTATTTGACTCAAAAAGTAATGTATTTCTACTAACGATAAGGTTCCTTATGCATTAAAAACTAAAAATATTTTATTTTTCTATCAAAAGTTTTATGAATTTGTACGCCGTTGTTTACAAATTCAAGCTGTTAATGAATGCAAACGTGTATTATTCCGGTTATGAATAATAGCCTATGTTGTTCAGCTTACAACACATTACACACACATAGAAAAACAAAAAAAGGCTAATAAATAAATAAAACATGGGAAAACAAGGACACAGCGCACAGAAACGAACCTGGGAGGGCCACAGTACTCTGTCCATTGCGATAAACAAAATTCTTACGTTGAAGAGTCCTTCTGTATATTAAAAGTAATGAATAGTAAGTAATATAATACTAGAGTCTAGAGATAGTGGTCTAGTGGTGTCAGACCCAATTAGATCTCCCACTTTTAGAGACGTATTTTGGGATTGAAGTGCCGATTCTATTGATAATCAAGATTATCAAGAAACGAAAAACGTGTGCAAGTTATTTGTGGTAATAGTATTGAAGTTTATACTGCTACTACCTTTGCCTTTAATAGCCTTTGACTGTCACTGAAGTATTGATTTGGATGGTTAATCCCTGCATCACATGACGCCGCATGAAGAGCTTCAAATGTCAAGGTGCAGGCCAACTGCACATACAGTATCCATATAGTCTCAGACATCAAACCAAATCCCTATTTCAGTAGGTTATGTTGAGACCAACCTGATAATCTCTATTTCTCACTTTGCCCATCACATCTTCCATTGCCCGACTATTAACCCCCATTCTACTGAGAGCAGCTCTTAGATTCTCCTCGCTAATTCAAATGATATCAATTAATATCAAATCATTCATAACAAAAGAAAGGGGGAAAAAACACCAAAGAACGTGACTTAATATTAAACATTCCCAATAAGGCAATAACAATCAATAATTAGATGGAGTAAATTAGTTAGAAAGTTAAACTATCTACTTGATCGTTCATCAGATCATAACACTCACCCAAAATGTCGATAAGGGCAACCATGATGATCTCCAACACCAGGAGTTGATAAAATAATCTTTTGACAAGAATAGGGAGTATAATCCTGGAAAATCCATCAAAATATTACTCACTGAAATTGATCAAACTTATGCACATAAAACACAAATCAATCCTGCAATGTCTACCCCCTTTATAATAAACATTATTTTGATATCAACATGTTCTTAACAACTAAACAAGTATTCTTTGTTTTGTTAATTAAAAAATAATTTAAATACATAATTAATTAATAACAACGGTATTTGGACATGAGTATCAAAAGATTGTTTGGTGTATATGAATACTGTTTTTCCAAATAAAATACACAAGAACTAACTTTTTAGAGTAAGTTTCAAATTACAAATGGAAATAAATGAAACATCCCAAATATCGGTCATGAAGTTCAAAACTTACAGTTTTCTTCCCTTCTTTCCCATAATTATGGCGTATGTTGTATGCATAATCTTTCTCAAACTTCTCCAGACCAACCTACAGCGAGATGTTTGATTAATAATTTAAAACTATTTGAGAAAAGAAAGCAACATATTAAAAAAAAAACTAGTTGGAGACTACAAATCTGTATGTCTAGAGAGATGTGAAAGAAACAGAATAGAAAGACATAGAGAATGATGCAAAAGGTCTTAATATCAAACTCGAAACTGTTCTAATTTTCATTCTAAATTTTCATTCATGTAATTGGAATGTAAGAGATAATATACAAGCAGCATACTTACCTTTTTAGAGAACTCCTCTCTCCAAAATGCAAGTGAATCATCTACGTTCAGGCCAACACCCTGCTTATATTACAGAGAAAAGGACAGTAAGATAAGATAAGACAATATAAGATCACAAAGAGTAAGTGATAAGCAAAGGGATTAAGGAAACTTTTTTGGATCAATCAATCAAGCATATCCCAATAAATCATTTGGTTCAACAATGAAGGAACGTCAAAATGCATTACTTTGACTGACAATGCAAAAAAATTTAAAAGAAAAAAGGGCAAACAAACAGTAAAGTTTGGACCCGGCAAAAATATTACCATAAACCATTATACGAAAATGAATCCAATCAAAGTGTGGACAACCATTACAAGAACTACTCAAACCGAATTTATCATAATTTTTAAAAGCAACAATTAACTTTTTATTAACAGAGTGCTCTGATTTTGTTCTGCAACATGAAACAAAGTAACTTCAACCGTCAGGATTCTTCCAGAAAGTCCCCAACCAGAGCAATGGAAAAAAGAGGAACGAATAAATTACTTTTAAACATTATGTGAAAACATATGTCAAACTACAACCAGATTAGCTACACAGTGGCTGTCCACCCATGTGCATAATAGCAGCCTTGTTTAACATCTCACTTATGACTGCACAGACAAAACAGTATTTTCTTGTGCTCAAAATGCAACCAAACATAACCTTCAGAAATAAGCCTAGTTGCATCCTCCCTGCATGCTTTAAATGATGATCCTCTCTCAGCTGCAAATAAGTGGTATAAATCAGATCAGATGTTAGAGAACAAATAAAAAACACCGTGACTCAGTAAGTGGAAGTTGAAATATACATTATAGAAATGTGGCCATAATTTGTTACAAATATCTAACCTTTTCAAATAGGTGACGCATGCACAAAGGAAATGAGCTCTTGGCAACTTGATCAATGTCCTTTAATGATATCTCACCATATTCTTTAGGCTGCAAAAAAGGTTCTCAATCAAAGAGATGATTATCAATCCAACATCACATTCATACCTAATAATAGATATAAATGATTGGACATGTTGCATCCATTACCTGAGAAAAATCAGGACCCAAATAACTCGAACACAGGGCCTCCACAATCTATAAAGAAACAGAGAGTCAACTTCTATGAAAAACAAACAACTTATTCATACTCGAATCGCATAACTACACTTACAGGAGTCAACCTATGTTGTTCTTGTTCTCTAATTGAAGTTGCCCATTTTCTGCAATAATTAAAGGCAATTGTTTAAACTTTAAATCTTAAATCATTTAAAGAAAAAAATAATAATAAACATTTATTACGATCAACATGACCAAGGAAACCTGTTTGTTAGGATGAGTGCCTTTGACAGAAGACTACGAAAAATTGTGGCTACAAGTGAGACAACCTGGTAAAGGAAAGCAGAAATGCAGAATTGAAATAAAAAATCAACGATTGAAAACAAGAGTGAACATACAGTAGTTACATTAACCTGATTCATTGCAACGTATGCATATCCCTGATTTATAAATACTTTCCGTCCAGTTACAAGCTCTGGAACTTCTTCAAATGGTACCTATACGGGAAAAATATACAAATGAAGTAACCCATAGTTTAATGAAAGAATGTTAGTTAAAGATGACGAAATGACAACTGTGAGGGCAGCATGGAGCATAAGAACTACTTTTCCAAAGAGATATTAAGATAATCAAGTTCTTCTTTCTCAAGACCTTCACCAATCATTTTCTTCGTCCCGAGTTCACTAACCCATCTCTCTACTCTGTATCATCCGCAAAAACATAAGCACACCAATTACTCTCTAAACTAAGTGTTTGGTAGTTGGGGAAAGCCGGAGGGGGCGGGGGAGGGTTCAGAACTTTCCCAAGTAAGAAGCCATCATTAGAATCCAATATTGAACTTATCTTGCATATAGAGAAAGATAAGAAATACTTAAAATTGCAGTTACGTTACCAATGCAACAGATTAATTTAATTGTAAGATATATAAGTAATTAAGCAGAAAAAAAAAATAAAAAAGAAAGAGAAATGCATACCTTATAGTAGATTGCATCCGCTGCCAAAAAGGTAAGGGAACAAAAGAAAAAGCATGGGCAATTAGTTTTAAATAAACCAACAAAACACGAAATAACTTGTAAAATTCAACTAGAAAAACAAACGACAACTTTTGAAAATTGACGATTTTATTTCTTTAGAACAGAGCGGTAGTACAAATAAACCACTTTAAGAATGGCCAAGATGTCTTTTTCAGATATTAATTCATGCAACTGCCACATTGGTAGTGGATTCACATATTCTTAGCAAGGTTAATTCACCATACAGTATTGAGCATGCACATAATTCTGCTGAAAAGAGCTACATAAATTACATGGTCAAGAAACGAAAGCAATGTGCTCTTACTAGTGGATAAAGACAGGTTATGACCAATAGAACGTGCAACTTGTCCCAATTTGTCTTTCAAGCTCTGAAAATTGAAAGATTCTAATTATTAGGCAATAAGCGGCACCTGTGGCTACTTAATTCAATTTGGATAACAATTTTGAATACAAGAGCAACAAGAACGTTACCTCAAATTCTGCATTGCTTACAGCCTTGCAAGGAAGGTCAAATTCTTCCATGATGGCCCGCTGTGCACTCATAAGCAATGTAAATGATAAGTAAATACCACACTTGAAATACGAAACCATGACGTGTAGGTAGATACTACCTGAGCTTCAGCAGTTTGATTACGAAATCGGTGGCGAAAGAGTGCAGATTCCATAGAAAGAAACCATTTCCTCAATTCCTCCCTAGACATATAGGCAACAATTTAGTAATTTAGTTTACACGGAATTTTTTTTGAACAAAAAAAAAAAGGCAATTAGGATTTCATGTAAGTATAAGGTTTTTATTTCTAATTTTAAACCCACTACTTTGATCTGAGTAAATCATCATTCAGGATCAATAATATGAGTTTGAAATACTGGGATGAGTAGTCAACTTCATTCTCCATAGACCAAATTCAAGAGTGTTAATGGTTTGTGCCTCATCTTACCAATTTATTCAATTCTGGCAATTTCCAATCAGTATTGGTCTAATGTTATTTATAGTATGATTCATTATTATTATGGTTAGCATCAAAGAAAAAGTGGAATGCATTTAAATGGCATGCATGAAACAGCAGTAAAAAAATGCAGAAAAGAGAGATAGAGAACTCTTACGTTCTGCAATACACAAGACGGAGAACAAAATGAGATATAATATCCTTGTTCAGAACCTGAGACGAATCTTGATGTCTCATATTTGTTTTCCACAGCTCATTTACCTGCACAAAGGAGTTTTACTTTCAAATAAGAATGGTCCAAATACCAAATGACATAATTAAATAAAATAGTAACCGATTAACGACGATTTATCCACTGTTTTTACCAATTTTTCCATTTCGTCCGGTTTCTTTCCCCTTGACAAGCCATCAGAGATCCCCTTGAGAACTACAACCAGCAACAAAAGCAAATTGAAACACTTCAAAAACATGACAATGACGCAGCAACAGAAACTCAGTACAATTACACACAAATCTGATGCTAATTCAATACTTTAAAAAGAAAATAAAATAAACAAGACAAGATTTCAGATCTTCAGTTGAACACAACACTCAAATTAACGCAAACCTACACAACCAGATCTCGCTCTCTTTTCTTTTTATTTTTGCCTATAGTTTCTTAGGTACATCAGATTATCCAAACCCTAGGTAACAGAAGAGTAGGCGTTTTGAAACATTAATCGAACGTGCACAGATCTTTCGAGATGGAAGAAGAGAAAAAGAGGAAAGATTGACCTCGGAGACGATCGATGGCAAAAGATTCGAAATCTTCTAGCCTGACTTCGAGCTCTGGAGCGGAGCGATAAAGGGGAAGGGTCGGAGAGGCTGAAACGGAGCCACTGGAGGAGGAGAAGCTCCTGTGACTCTGATGAGATCGAACAACCTGCATCGTTTCTTGTGCGGTGGCGAAGACAGAGCAGTACAATCTGTGAATTGCTTCTCACAATGCAGAATCTCGGTTTCTGAATCGCGCGCCAAATAATTTGGCTTCGAGAGCAAATTGGCGGGAAACCATCTTCCATTGTTTTGGTTGTGAGAATTGGGCTTTCGTACAGTGAGAGAGTTCAACCTTCAAAAGCTCTCTTTAAGATCGAAAAATAATGTGGCGGTGAGGCCCAATAACTAGTTGCAAAATATAAGAGACTAGCCGACAAGCCCCCCCAAAAAAAGAGACTAGCCGACAACCCAAAATGAAAAGTCTCACTCACCGACTTTATTTTTGTTTTATTTTATTGTCCTCGTTAATTAAGGGAGTGTTTTTTTTCCTGCAAATACCATAATATTGAATTTGTTTTATATGAATGATTCCGCAAAACTCAAATTCATGTTTGAGTACTTTACATACAAATTTAAGAAAATCATTGGTCATAATTATAAAAATATATATAATATATATAATTAGGATTAATAGTTAAAATTTACTAAAAGGGGGGTTTCTCCTGTTGCTAACTGCGGAGTGGTGCGGTAGGACCAGATGACTTAGCCGAGTTCTTTCGTCCAATCTCTTTTTTTTTGTTCCAACCTCTTCTTGATGCCCTTTAGGATTACCTTATTGGCAGCTTTTACCTGGCCGTTGGCTTGAGGGTGTTTGATGGAGGTGAAGCGCTGTCAGATCTCCAATCCTTCAAGGAGATTCTAAATTTTTTGTCGGAGAATTCACTGCCATTATCGGAGATGATGACTTATGGGATTTCGAAGGAGTTGATTACTTGCCTCCAAAGAACTTCCTGCACCGGGAGGTTGTTATCGTGGCCAAGACCTCCGCCTCGATCCACTTGGTGAAGTAATCAATGGTCACTATGAGATATTTGAGCTGGCTAGGTGCAGTCGGAAAGGAGCCCATGAGGTCGACCCCGAGTTGGCAAAAGGTCGGGAGGCCATAATGAGCGATAGCTCCTCTGCGGGGGCCTTGTGGAAATCACCGTTCTCTTGGCACTTAATACATGACCTAACGAGCTTCATTGACTCCTGGGTTATCGTGGCCAATAGTACCCGGCCCTCACAACTTTTTGGGTCACACTTTTCCCCTTATATGATGGTCGCATCATCCCTCGTGGATTTCCCTCAGCACATAGTCCATCTCTTCCGGACGTAGGCATTTCAAGAGGGGCTGGAAAGTTCCCCTTTGGTATAGAGCCCCCTGGATTATAGTGTATTTGGCAGCTTCTCCCGTTTCTGCTTTGGCGCACTGTCAAAAAGCTTTCCCTCCTCCAAGTATTGTCGGATGGGCGTGGTCCAGTCGGCGTCCTCTAGTGAATCCATTACCAAGGTTACTGACGGTTCTTTGACCGCCCCATGGATAAGGAAGCAGTTACCTCCCAAGGTCTTGGTGCTGGCCAATTTTAACAACAGGTCTGCTCTAGTGTTCCTTTTCCGGGGGATGTGGTGGACTACCACCTTTCCAAAGCTGGCACACAATTTTCTAGCTTTTTCTAAGTATTTTTGGAAGAGTGGATCTCGGACTTGGTAGGTGTCGTTGATCTGCGATGTGACCACTTGGGAATAGCTTATAACAAGCAAACTTTCGACCCCGAGCTCCTTGGCTAACGAGAGCCCAGCTAAGATAGCCTCGTATTTGGCTTGATTGTTCAACACTGAGAACTCGCATTAAGGGATTGCTTGTACAATAGCCCATCCGGGTTTTTCAAAATCACCCCCACCCTGCCTGAAACATTATTGGAGGCTCTGGCCATGTGAAGCTCCCACTATTAGGTCAGGGGCTTAACATCAAGATTGGACATTTAGGCCAAGAAGTCTGCCTGGGCTTTGATAGTATACCTTGGTTGGTAGGTGACGTCGAACTGTGATAGCTCTATTGACCACGCCATCACCTTACCTGCCAAGTCGGGTTTTTGCAGCACCTGTTTGATAGGCTGGTCGGTTCGTACTACGATTGGGTGGCTTTGGAAGTATTGCTTGAGTTGTCCAGATGAGATGAGTAAGGTAAAAGCTAATTTTTTCCACCGCGAGTATCGGTTTTTGGTATCCTGGAATACCTTGCTAATGAAATATGCTAGAAATTGTCGGCTCCCTGCTTCCCGAATAAGTGTCGTGCCTATTGTTTTATCTGAGATCGCTAGGTATAGATATAGCAGCTCTTCGATTTGCGATTTTGCCAACACCGGTGGTTCCAACAAGAGTTTCTTGAAGTATTGAAAAGTGGTCTCGCACTCCTCCTTCCATTGGAAAGTGATCAATTTTTTCATCAAGTTGAAGAAAGGGAGGGCCCTTTGTACCAAGGCCACGCAAAAATGTGAAAGGGGTGCAAGTCTCTCTGACAGTCTTTGGACGTCTTTGACAGACCCGGGACTGGCCTTCCAGATGATCGCATCGCATTTCTCTGGATTGGCTTCGACCCCCTAGCTAGGTTAGCATAAAACCGAGAAACTTACCAGCTTCCATTGTGAAGGTACATTTTGCTAAGTTCAGGCGCATCTTGTGTTCGCGGAGGGATCAAAAAATTTGGCAAAGATCATCTAGCAAAGATTCTAACTCAGCGGTCTTGACGAGCATATTGTCAACATACACTTTTACCGTCTTGTTGATTTGACTTTGGAAGATTTTGGTCATCAGTCGTTGGTACGTGGCCCCGGTGTTCTTCAGGCCGAAGGGCATGGCCGTATAGCAGTAATTGTCGTTTGGGGTGATGAATGTTGTTTTCTCCTCGTCAGGTGGATGTATCGGTATTTGGTTGTACTTAGAATACGCGTCCATGAAGCTCAGATACTTGTACCCAGATGACAAGTCGACAAGGTTGTCGATGTTGGACAATGGAAAAGAGTCTTTGGGAGCAGCCTTGTTCAGGTCCGAGTAATCAACGCACATCCTCCATTTACTATTGGTGAAGGTTGTAGAAGGCTTAGAGAAGGGGAGGTTGAATCTATGGCCTTCTTTTACCTTAATGAAATAATCTTTTAAGAAAAACTTTCTTTCTGAATCTGTTTGAACTCAGCAGTGGAAAATTTATGAGACAATTTTATTTTATCTCATGAATATCAGAAAACACAACAGAGCAGGGAAGAGAGAAGCTGACACCATCATGTATCCTAGTTCGGTTGCCTTGTGCAATGCAACCTACATCCAGTCTCCAGTACAACAGTGGTGAAATTTTCACTATAGTTAAAGTATTACATACACCAATTCCACAGGATTGACACAATCCGTTCACACTCAAGTTCTAACCTAACTTGACTTGGTTATGCTAATACCTAACTCTTCACTCTTAGTGCTAACCCAACTAAGAAAGGGATACCTCACTGGTACAAGATACAAGACACAGAATCAACCTAAAGAAATGTGAAATCACTCTAGGCTTTTCACTCAAGTGTTTCTCTCTGCCTCTTTCCACTCTTAGGCTTTTTCTATGACTCTCTCATTCAGCATTTTACCTCAAGAAATTACAGAAAGATAAACATTAAAAAGAAATTACAATTTGTAAAATATGAAGGAGATTGATGCTTCAATAGCCTCTTTGCTATGCGATAAACCAGATTTGCTTGCCTCTGATTCAGTTCTTCATTCTGGCGGAATGCTCCTTTGACTAGGAAGCATTGTCCAAGTTGATGAACTTTTTCAGAAAACTCTTCTTAGAACATACACCTCAAAACACTGGTTATCTCTCCTTTTCTTCTGAAAGATGAAAAATCTTCTTTTGTATCTCCTTGTATGTTGCTGAGTTGCTCTCTCTTAGGTCAACCCTCGAGCTGTGTGCTTTACCAACTCACCACATCACCTTTTCTAGTTAATCCTCAAATTAGGAATTTTGGTTTTGACCTTCTCTTGTTGATTGAAAGCCACAGGATAGCAGAAACAAGTATTTTCAATGGTAAACCCAGATTTTGGCCATTGAAACACTACTTGGTCCCCAAGACACATTTTTTACCATAGATTTACAGCAGTGTTGAACAGATATCATCTTTCCCATGTATCCCAATTTGGAGTGGCAGAGAGTTGAAAATGAAGATAAGAAAATGAGATGCATGTAGAAGGAAATAAATTACCTTTAGCCTTTGACTTCTTCTTGATACAATTTGATGTGGGTGATTAGACTTCAACCTTTTTGCTAAACCTTCTCTTTCTTGCTTCTTTGGTGAACAGCTTAGGAGCTAAGCTTTTTCTCTCTCTCTTTCTCAGAGTTTTGACCGAGACAGGAAAAAGTGAACGTTGTTTTGGAAGCAAAGTGGAGGGATTTGCCTTGAGTGATATCAAATCGGGTTTGGGTTCAATTAGATTCATTTAGCCCGTTTTGATTTCTTTGCTTTGTTTCTTTTGAGCTTCCTTTGGATTGTAGCCCACCAGCCTTGTTTATATTTTTCATCCACTTGAGCTGCTGCTTCAGATTGATTTTTGGCCTGCAACACAACACCAAAATAATCAAAACTGATTGGGTAATTAGCCCAATAATCTAATGTTTGTCATCATCAATTATGTTAGTTAATTTCTTAACTCAACAATTGGGCTTTTGGACCATCACCACGATCGACAACCAAGTTGAGTATGTGAATTATCAAATAAAACCGGCCTATAGGAGGCTGGTTGTTTGCCTTTTTTACTTCAGCCACTCGGTTTGCTAACATATTTCATCGCTTCTGCGCCATTGGCTTTGCCTCCGCCTTCACGGCAAGTTAGTGGGACATGAAACCAGGGTCCAGGCCCAGCATGTCCGCTGGGGTCCACGTGAAGAGATCCCTGTTTTCTCTCAAGGGAGATGCTAGGGGAGCTTTTAGTTCATACGGCAAGCTTTGTTTCGGTTCTGGCCTGGGACATTTTTTTATCCTTGCATGTAGATTTGCCACGAATATTCCTGTTGCGTCACAAGATTTTTTTCGAATGCTCAGGCTGGTGTGATCACAGGCTACTGTCGCTTCTAAACCGCCATATATGGTTCCAATTGCATTGTCGTCTGCCCAAAACTTCATGGTTAGGTATCTTGTGAATACCGCCGCGTAGAAGTCTTTGAGCGTCTTTCTGCCCAAAATGACATTGCATGCGGTTGTGTCTTTGAAGACGACAAAGTCGGCCATGACAATTTGCCTCTTGACCCTCTTTCCTACGCTGAGAGGGAGCTTGACTGCCCTGTCTGGCTTGATGAAGAAGTCTCCCAGGCCCACCACCCTATTCTGGTGTGTGTGGAGGTCATAGTCACGGAGCCCGAGGGCGTCGAAGGTGTTCCTAAACAGGATATTTGAATCGGCGCCCGTGTTTACCAGTATCCTCTTTACGAGCCCGGATCCTATCCTGACTATAATAACCATGGGCGGGTCATCGGTAACGTCCTGGATCCGACAATTATGTGATCAAAATGTGAAATCGGGAAAGGTTGGTGGCGTGCAGTGTTCTGCGGCTATTGTCGCAAGGATCTTAAGCTCTTTCTTCTGGGAGGCCTTTGACTTCTCGCTTGACCTCCCAACCACCACATTGACTACGATGGTGGAGTCCACCTCGGCTTCCTCCCTTGATGGTAGTCTACCTGCTTGGGGGTTGCGGCCCTCTCCCATATTTGGGGATCTCCCTCTCGCGGATTTCCGAGGTTCGTGTATTATTTTTGCGAATTCCAAAAGTTTTTCATCACGGATGGCTTGCTCCATTTTCGTGTTCTTCAATAATAAAGATTCGTCGCCAAAAGTACTACCACAACTTAGAGATAATGGACCGAATATTTTTTGGAGTAAACCTATGTTCTTAGTTCTTCATTAAGGTTTCAAAACTCTATGCAATTTCTAGATATAAAAGGAATAAAGGATTTAAAATTTAATCTTTTTATAATTTAAATTTAAAATTAAATATTTTATCTCACATTTGTCTATCTATTTTATCTATATAAAAGTTGATACCAAAATTATTCTATATTCAAATAATGACATATGGATTCTTTAAAATGTTGCTATGTCAGCATATTAGTATAGATGTAATTTTATTATGAAATCAAATATATTTTTTCCTTTCAATCTCAATATTAATTCTTGTAACAATTTTTATAATAATTAGCAAAATAATTCTTATAATTAAAATTCCATTTTAATAATGTTAAATGTCTTTTTCATTATTCAATTCATATTTTATAACGGTTCTCATAATAATTAACAAAGTTTTTTTTTATGTAAAGTATCATATATGTTGGATCTTAAATTGTAGATTAAAGTATCTTCAATTTTGTTTAGAGGCACATGAAATATTTTTTTTTGGGTGACGAAAAAATATCAAACGAACAAACAAAAAAGGAAAAAAAAAAAAACAAAGAACTGCTTAAGAAGAAGGGTAGTTCTACTAAATGTTACTCTCAAACTCCTTTCAAGTTAACAGAAGCTCCACATTGTGAGAAAGAGTCCTCATCACCGTCTTTACCATGATGTCTGCTACTGTATTTGCATCTTTTAAGATCAACCGAAAATCAACTCGCCATTTGATATCCCAGATTTTCATCACCAAAGGATCAACAAAACTAGAACAATCCTAAAGATTATTGACAAGAGTAAAGGTCTCCACACAATCTGTCTCACAAATAACATTGAGAAATGCTAGGGGACCAGCAATTTTGATGTTTTGTAACCATCAATTGGCCATCAATAATATTTTTAATGGTGTGAGATTACATCTAATGGTGGGAGATCACTCACTTTTGTTTTGATGGTTAAGTGCTGGCCAGAAAACACAAAAATTGCTGGCCCCCTAGACTTTTCCAATAACATTTTTATGCCCCAAGTCGCAGGCTAGAAGATATCCTCTCCAAATAGCGAACAACTCTCCTTACAGAATATTATGACTCTCAATTGTTTCCAAACAATCTCGTTGCCAACTTTCATTTCAATCTCTGGTAACACAGGCAAAACTAATCCGAGCACCATTATCAGGGTAACTAATATCATAATTAATCTTAAAAGTATCCATCGAGGGAGATCCAAGCGCCACTAATAGTAGAGAGAATATACACTCATTGCAACTCAAAAATATTCCAAAGTTTCTTTTTCAAGGACAAAAACCATACTAGCTTAGTCACCTTATTAGTGGACCAAGACTCATGAAATGAAAAATCTCATTATTCTTGAAACACCAAATCCACCAAAGACTAGAAAAAAATTTAAAAAGATGTTGTTTGCCATAAAATAAGAACCATACTATTGCTAATTCCTAATTTTAGACTATTACAATCAATTTTATGTCTAATAATCCAATTTTTTTTGCATGCACTTTAATAGTATTATAAAATACACAAGTAACTATAATAATGTTAGATAAAATTATAACTTGCATTCCATCTTTACAATGTTTAATTTTGAATTGATTCAAACTAAAATAATATTCAATGTTATTTTATTTTATTTAAATATTTATATTTTAATTTTATCCAATAAAAAATACAATTTATTTATACTTATCAAAATAGTTGATAATATAAATATAAAAGGTTTTAATTTTCGAAACATAAATTAGTAAAAATAACTTTAGAGATTATACAAATAATTACCTTACATAAAATCTTAAAATATTTATAATCCATATTTTTAGGTAATTAAATTTTCATAATTTCAAAAAATATATATTTTTAAAAAAGTATTTATCATTTGTATTTAAAATTATTTTTATAATATTTATTAATCACCTTTATTATTTATTTGAATGAACAACAAAAGAGACATATCACTCAGAGTCATTGTACCAGCTTGGACCAAAATTCCCCACATATGCAGTAACACTAACGGAGTCCCATGTTCACGACCAGAAAGGTGAACGTGTTCATCGGAGCAAATAAATAGTGTGTACGCATGACTTATTAAATGATTTAGAGTGAATATATCATTTGGTTCCTGACAATTATCTGGAAAGGATAACGAAGTCTCTAAGAAAAAAAAATACCCAATCCGACTCCTGATTTTTTTTTGGCACAGAAGCCTCATTGTCCTTTCGAGGTAATTATCAGAGGCTGAGTTGGATTTTTTTTTGTCAAATGACTCGTTATCTTTTAAGTAATTGTCAGGACCGTTTTGGATTTTTCTCAATAATATTTAGGTATAATTCTATCCAGAGCGTGTGAATTTTTAGGTGTATTTTTATCCATTGTTTCAAAGAGAATATACACAGGAAAATGCCGCGGAATCCTCACCCACCAAGGTAGGAGGATCGCGAAACAGCTGCTTTGGTAACACTGTGTCCGCTGTTTCAGGCGGAAAGAACAAGAAGCCACTCATGAAAGTGATGGATGATGATGATGATGATGATGAATATGTGCTTTGTGGCAAGTGTGGTGGGGTATGGAAGTGAAGGAGCTCCACAGCAGGACAGGCCAGACCATGTTTAATTTACAGTTCAGACTTCAGAGTGCATAACTGATCATGAAAAGTTTTCAAAATTCAAAACAAAACAAGATCCTAAGAAACTAAGATTCTAGAGATAGTTATGCTTTGGACTCGAATGAATGTGCAAGCTACTGTTATGTACTTATGTGGGATACACGTGTAACTAACTAACATTGACACTTATACTGTCAGTAACTCCAAAATTCTTCATATCCAATACAAAACGAAATGCTATTCATTGATGAGGTAAACCAGTTCCACAGTAAAGGTTGTGTTTTTCTGAATAAAAAATAAAGCATCATCAGGGTCTTAAAAAATTGGATAAATTATTTCAAATACCAAACATTTTATTTTGATTTCTTTTATGATTTATGGACAGGTGACCCCAAAGCTCAAAATCTAAAATTGTCATATATTACACCATGTATAATCAATAATTCAATAATTATGCATAAGAACATGGTAGGTCTCAATTTCTTTGGTATATATGATATGACCTTCTCCACCATTAGTGGCTCTCCACCAACTTTATTCCAACCGTTTTTCATTACCATTTCATTTGATGGCCCACATTTACTGAGTGATTCTGTTATATTAAATCCAACTCTGAGTACATACATATACATATACACCACTAAAGTCATAACCTCCTAACTCTAACAGTAAATTCAGCATAAGTTGGAAGAGAAAGAGTTACTATTAACCAAACCAACTTTGAAACTTGGTGTTCTCTCCTCTTCTTTTTTTTTTTCCTTCAGGACTTACAACAACACACATTCTCTTCTGGGGTTGACAATGTCTACTGCTCTAGGAGCTGCCTCCACAACCAGGAATGTTCTCTTTGAAGCTAATTTAGATGAAGAGATCACAAACAAGGTTGGTAATGGTGGGGAACCAGGCCAGCTTCCTTACAGTGATGATGAAGAAGAAACTGATGAGGCAGAGGAAGAGGAAGATCCCAAGCTAGAATCTGACAAGGAAATGGATCCTCATCCTGGTCCTCAGTTCTCTCTCAAGGAGCATATTGACAAAGACAAAGTAAGACTTTCCAAAACCAAAATGCTTCAATTCCTTCACTCCTCAGCTTTGACTTTTTAAAACTATTCTTTGATGAAAATCTTTGTGCTTCTCAAAGGATGATGAGAGTCTGAGAAAATGGAAAGAGCAACTTCTTGGAAGTATTGATATGTCTGCTGTTGGAGGTACTTACATTTTCTTTTTCAGTCTCTTTCATCAAGCAATTCTACAAATGATTATTTCATTGGAGATAATGCATCATCAACCTGACAGGGACAGTACATCTGCACTTAAACATACATTTAAGTTCTATTTGTAACCTCATGTTTGGCTTTTTTGCAAGTCATGAAATTCTAAAAAGCGCCCTTTTCTTTCTGTTGAAAATCAGAGAATAAGGATCCAGAAGTGAAGATAGTGAGCCTCACAATCATATGCCCAGGAAGGCCTGATCAAATCTTGCCAATTCCATTTACTAATGATTCTAAGAAGAGTGTCTTCACCCTTAAGGAAGGGACCAAATTCAGCCTCAAATTCACCTTCATTGTCTCCAACAACCTTGTTTCCGGCCTCAAATACACTAATGTTGTTTGGAAAACTGGTGTTAGAGGTGAGGCATACACCTCCTTTCTTCTGTGTAGTGCAACATTAATTTAACCTACCATATTTAAATTGTCTTGGTTACATATTAATTTTCATGAAACAGTGGACAATATAAAAAAAATGTTGGGAACTTATAGCCCACAGCAGGAACCATATACATATGAACTAGAAGAAGAAACCACCCCTTCAGGATTCTTTGCTAGGGGAACCTATTCAGCAAGAACCAAAGTAAGAAACTTCAATCACAGGTACAACAAGGATTTACATTTTGTTTGATGAATGAGAAGAATTAACTAAATTTTCTTGCTGCAGTTTGTAGATGATGATAAAAAATGCTACTTGGATGCAAGTTATCAGTTTGAAATTCAGAAAAATTGGCCTACACCCCATTGAGACTCAATCTTGAGTAATCTATTGGTGGATTTGGTTCCCGTGATATCTTGTATCTTTTTCAGTGTCTGGTTGAAATTCAAATTTATGTTTATTAAATTCAGTTAGAGCAGTTAGTGCACATGCATGATGGTACATGGTACTACTATAATCCTCCCCTTATTATCTGCCATGGAACCTTTTTTTTTTCTTTTTCTTTTCATTTTAATAACTATAGACATTGCATTGCATTCATTCCACCAAAGATGCCTCCAAGAGTTAATTGTCATTATCTGCTAAGAGAGTGAAGGGTGGAAGTGTGGGGTGAAAGTGAACCCCATGTGGGATAATTAAAGAAATGGAAATCAAGAAGTATCTTCAACTACTGCCTTTTCTTTCTGAAGCAAATGGCCAAAAGTTTCATCAATTGCCTTGTGGTCCAATAGCTTTTCTGAAAATGATCACCACATGCTGTTTACTAACTATTGAAATCAGAAAAATAAATTAATAGAAGAGGATAGAAGCAGAATTTCCAATTGAATTATTTTGTAATGAAGACATCACTCAAAATTCCAACATACTGGCAACTAAATTTAACTTGAAACATTTTGCTGTTGCTTTGTGAGTTTCAGTTCTCCAAGATTTTGCCTAATTTGACCATTTTTGTCAATTGAGTGTTGCAAAATTCTACAAACAAAGAGGATTGGATTTGCCATATATTTCTTTACCCACATTCCCTGTATTCATATTCTTGGTGGGCATCAATGATTTGATATATGATAAATAATAAAGGCATTCCATCAAGCTTCCTTTCTTTCTAAGTAAAGATCAATAATTACTAAAATAATGATCACAATATCACTAAAAACCAACGAGTACCAATAGTTAACTACTTATCCATATAGGGAATATTAGGAATATTTCTTAGGAATCTATTGAGTCACGGGTTTATATAGCCTTGCACAATTCTGTGTTTATCTGTTGGAAAAGATTATTAAGGTCAATTAAATAAGTGCATGTGAAGGCAAGTGAAATCAGTCAAATTACACATGAATATAGTAGAGTAGGTTCAAGGTAGGATCACCCATCGAACATTTTATTCTTCAGTTCTTTCCAAATTTTTCTTTTCTCTTTTTGACAAGATATCATACGAAATAAGATGATATCATATTCAAGCTATTCAAGCATGGTGTTATCATATTTTGATGCAACGTATTGATTGGATTCAATTTGCGCTTTAACATTCTTTGTTTAATCTTTGCCACAAGATGGCTTATGATGGTTAAAACTTAAAACCCAACAAGATGTATTCAGATTCCAAAATTAGCTGAACAACCACATTAATTTTCTATTGCATGTTGACAACTCCCACTCACTTTTTGAGTTTATATACACTGTACAAAGCCTTTAGACAAAAAATATATACATGCAATCTGTAGTTTCCAAAAAAATTTATGATAATAAGCAACAACAAATGACAACAATGATAATATGATATTACTCTGGAAAGAGAAGAGCAGTGGCCAGGAATCAGCAGTAATCTAACAATGCAAACTTCACTTGTATTCCAATCTTACCGCCGTCCGTCACGAGCTTGGCAGCAGTTACTAACCAATGACCCGGAGCATCATGTGGCCCTCGCACAACCTCAGCTGTCTCCACATATTTAAGCAGTTTACCTGAGCGAACCGGCACAGGTGGACCCTCTGGATAAATACCGGAGTTTAGCGCTGCTGGAGCCTGCTTCCGTGGAGCAGTGTTGCTCTGTTGAGTGAATGAAAATGTTGTGCTCAAATTTGTGAAGAAAGAGAACTTTCTTGAACCCTCTGGTGCGCCAGCCCACTCTGACTTCCGGATACTGCAATTAGGTATATGCGTGAAGAGAAGACGCAGATGAAGCACATTCCTTGGCCAACTTCCTTTACTAAGGATTTGTGCCCCAGTTACAATATAAACACCACTCGAGCCATTCAACCAATTCGGGTCATGCTTAACTACTGATGTGCACACCTTTGAGAATCTCTTCCATCTGACTGGTTCCAGAAATTGGTTGCTGGATTCATGGTCATCGGACCCTCGCCACATAGATGCGGTTTGCAGGGTTGAGGTGCCAGAAGAAAGAACCATGGTATTTGGAAGGCTCGAAAGATGTTGTACATGTAATGCGAGTCTATCACATTTCCGGCCTTCCAAGTACAAGCGGAGACCAACCACAGGTTTTTGTTCAGTTACCACCTGGCATGTATAGAACACAATACTCTATGAGAAATAATGAAATATATGGTCAACAAGACAAGACTCAGGGCAAATAATGTAAATAATAAAATGAAGACAAAATCCCTACAAAGCTGTGAAGCCGATATTAGAAAGACTCTCAAAGAATAAACTCCTATGAGCATCTTTGCCCTTAGTGCCATGACTCCTGAAGACTAACATGAACCATCTTATACTATTATGTTTAGTACCATTTCGCCAATGGAGTTTCTTATAAGGAGGAAAAAGGAAGTTTCTGCCACAACTTTTTGGTCTGAATATGTATATCACAAGTCAGTTCCATAATCCAAAACATTTCTCACTGGATTTAAACCCTAATCCAACCTGATACCACTATTTCAGACTCCCACGAGAACTCTCCTTTGACAAAACCTGAGGTAAGATTTTGCATGAAAAGGGTTACCGCTAAGACAAATTGCCTAAATTTATAACACCCCATAAAAGTTTCACCCCATTTTACAACCCCCCCCCCCAAACAAAAAAAAAAAAAACCCATAGTTATTTATTTTCAGAGCAAAGTAAGAGTGAAGTCCAGCACAAGCAATAATATTTTGTACCTGTGTAGAGCTGATATGGAGCTTTGGTCCCATGAAACTAAATTGCAGGGAACAGGATGACGTCTTCGTCCGCTGATGCCTGAGAGGCAGCTCACAAAACATTGGCGCCCATTGCTTGGGAATTTGAAACTCTAAGAAATATTGTATATCTTCAAGAGGAGGCTTGTCTGTAGAGAACAAGTGAATCCGTTTAGTCATTTAGTGTTCAGTAATGTTGAGAGGAAAAAAATAGCACTATGCAAGAAATGATGGCTTTGCAACTTCATGTTTCGGAAAGCAAATATGATGAAGGTAACTTACTCATGTCTAATTTACATCATTCAAATGTGCACAATGTGTAGTTTAGTGCATAACTTAAAAAAACGTGCAAGATAGTCCATAAACTTATTAAAAGAGTGAAATGTTCCTCTTGACAGATGTCTATAGAAATTTCAATGGAATCAGTCATGTTATGCCTTTGGTCAGGATTTTATGGTCGCAATTTCTGACAGATTTTGGATAGAAATCAGTGACGATAGCCATTTTGCACACGTTTGTACATTTTTAAGGGGCTACAAGGCACATTGAGTCAAGATAAAGGTGTAAACTGCACTCTTCCCTAGTTTTTCTGTTGGAGCTCATCTATATCATGGTTAATCAACCGAAATGAGTAAAAGACAACAGATTTATGTGTATCACTGTTCGATATAAGAAGAACTTACAACGTAAATACAAGTTGATTGCATGGCTAAGATAGCCACTTCCAGGAATCCCAGTTAGAAGTGATGAAATAGGAACGAATTTGAAGAGGATTGCTTCAGGATTAGAAGGCACTGTCTGGAGCCAATTTGAGTGACTGTTCTTGAACATATCTCCTCCTCTTTTGGAGCAAATAATAGTGAGGCCCTGTTCCAACATAAAGCAATATATAGTCACATCCTAGTTCTTTTTCCTCTTTTCCCCTCTTTAAACTTCAAATGTAAACATATCCAATTTGAGGCTTACATCTTTGCTTGATGTTTCTGAAATAGTAGTGAACTGCATTGTGTTTGATTGCATCACACGATTAAAGACCTCAGGGACCTGCATGAATAGAAAGATTGCATTGACTTGTAAAGTAACAAACCAGTGAAACTGGTAAATTTGTAGATGATAAAGCAAAATACCTTCTGTTTGCCATCGGCTGTCTGCCTCTGTAGTAAAGAAGGACTCCTTACATCTGAAAACAGAAAATCTCCAAGATCTTCTAAATGTCTTCTGAGATCACCAGGAGAAATCTTTGAAGAATGCTTCTGTTTGACACAGATTACATCTTGACCACCAACAGCCATACCTACTACTATGTGTGTACCATATGTCTGAATGAACCTGCCTAACAAAATTCATCAGCATCACATACGAATCAACATAGAAACCCAAACTTAAACACCATATCAAACTGTCAAGATCACTCCACATCAACTGAAATGGGTGCTATCAATGTCGAAACTCTTTCATTACTCTGTTCGGCTCATCAACAAGACAACAACCGGTCTAAATTTCATAGGATCGCCAAAATGATGAATGTATAACAACCAACAACGAATTGAATTCAAGACACACAATATTTACACCAGGAATACAAAGATCAATTTAGTGAATTCACCACTCTACTTACTAAACATAGTAGGGGCGTGGTGTTTACCTAGACAATGCCGCCGGGTCCCATTGAGCAGGAACAGACTTCTTAACTTCCTCTTGCAGCACAAGTGGAGAAGCTGTTAGATGTAAATAGTAGAGCGAAATGAAATAACCATCAAAAGCAAGATACTTGATGTCAGCAGCATCCCTCAACCAGTCACCACTCAAATCAAAAAGAGCATTGAAATAGCCAGAAGGTATTTTCCCTTGCACTGCCGATTTCTGATTTAACAACTCAGACATCTGCAAGTTTAAAAAAGATTCAGATAGAGATCTTAAAACCCAAACATAGTGATATAACAAAGCTTTCTAACTGATTGGCATCTTACAAACGTAACAGAGAAGAAGATATAGAGAAAAAGGAGGACCTGGTTGAACTCAAGCACATCGGATTTGAACCTTATTCTATCCCCTTTATCACAACGAATGTCCTCAGAGACCCCTCTAATGGTGATGGAGGCTCCACCAGCTGCAGGGATCAAAATATCCCTCTTGTGCATTTCATCAAGCACCACCAACCTCTTCCCACCGCCTCCAACTCCCTTTGCAAACTTCAACCGAAAATCGCTCGCCAAGTCGAAACCTTTACCAAGACACTCCAAGGCCCTCATCTGAAACTGTGCACCTTCCTCTTCCACCGCCATCCCCGCAAATCAAAATCCAAACTTTCCAATAAAACAAGAAAACCCAGAGACCAGAACCAATAAAAAAATAAATAAAAGAAAAAGGGAAGACGAGTTGTTGGTTAAGCTAGGGTGCAATTAGGCAACAGTTCCTAGTGGGTTGGCAATGATTTTAATGCAAAGAAAAGGTGTTAGCTTTGGGGTTTAGGTGCAAATGGGTATCAGGTACTGATTACGGAGGATCCAGATGAAGGTTCGAGGAAGGAGAGAAGTTGGCGGTGTTGTGGTGAAAGAGTGATTAGTGAATGTTAAGTAAGGTTGTTTTTATGCTTGGAGAAACAAGAAACAGGAACGGGGGTGGTTGAGTAATTCCGAGTTGTGAAACTCTCAAGTCTGAACTGTGATTGTCAAGTGTTTGAGGATTTGACCGTGTCAACTCAACTCAAGTGTGTTTTTGTGTCTGTTTGTGGAAAAAATGAGAACAATTATGGATCAATCAACGGTCCATGTTTGAAATAGGGTGTCTGAATGTCAACTCAACTTTTGTGCTGTTGTTGAATCTTGCTGTTTATTGCTGTTTACTTTTACTCCTTTTTCTTACTCTCACATTGGACTATAGTCCATAGTAGATACGCTACCACCTTTGGAACTTGGAAGTTTCAAGTTAGAAGCATTAACACTGAAAATTGGCCACAAAGTGATTCCGGAAATTGTTGACCTTCATTAGTTCATTCTATTTCTAAAGATATTGCTTCCACTAATAACAAGTTAATTACAAATAGTGCAATAGAACCTTTCTAGTTTGAGAGTTTCTATTGTTGCGAGGTTAAATTTAATTAATTTTGTTTTAAGTTTATATTATGAAATAATAGAATAGAACAAGTTTATATTATTTTAAGAGAAAATTTAAGGCTAACACTTTTATTAAAATTTGGCCAGTATTTAATGAGTAAAAGAAAAATGAATAATCCTACACTATTAGATATAATTTTACACCATTAAAAACACTAATGATAGCTAATTAATGACTATAAATTACAAAATCTGGTGACCCATAGCACTCTTCTTATTTTAAACTCTATTCCATTATAAGATATTACTAGAGATAGCTACCATGTCCCTATCCGCAAGTATCCACCCCGTCTCTACCCGCTCAAGACGGGTAATTATCCGCCCTGTACCGGAGTGGTTTTTTTATCGGGGCGGGGCGGGGGCCGGGTTTATATAATACCTGCCCCAGTATATATATAATATATATAATTTTAATATATAATATGTGTAATATATGTAAAATAATTAGTAGAATGATTAATAATATTGTATCATATTTAAATTTTTATTTTAATTTGTGTTATGTATATGATGATGGTTATATAAATTTTAAAATTTACTTTTATTTATTGAATTTTAATAATTATAGGAGTAGGGCGGGACGGGTTAGGATTTAACTTTTTACTACCCGTGGATAAGAGTGGAGCGAATAAGCTACGGGTTATTGTAGAGTAGAACGGGATTGGATAGAGCAAAAACCCGCTCCTACCCACCCCGTTGCCCCCTCTAGATATTACCGACCACTAGAGTTGTCAAACTGACTAACTTGACCCATTTAGACTTAGTCCGTTTAAATCTGTGGGTTAAATAGACTGGACTGTTTAAGCCCATTTCATTTGCAGATTATAATTTTTCAGTCTATTTCTGCTTATGGTCAATAGGTTAAATGGACTGACTTGTTTATTTTTTTATTTTATTGTTTGAAAAATATTTTAACAAAAAATATCACTTTTTGATTAAAAATCTTAAACAAGTTGTATTTTTTAGTTGATGAGTCAAATTTTTAGATTAAATCAATAAAAATATCAGTTAAAAGTGTTATTTAAAAAAAAAAACATAAAAAAAAATAAACGAACCATCTGTTTAGTTCGTAGACTAACCTATCATTTTTTTCTTCGAATTAATCGATACTTAATTTTAGAAACAAAATCCTTCCATTTAAATACCACTCTCTACTCATTCACATTCTTACGCTTATTCCTATTCCTATTCCGTAATGACGACAGGATGCTACAGCAAGGGGAGGATCACGCTTGGGAAAAAAATAAAACAAAACTAGTGTGTTCACCGAAGGAAGAAGGTTAGAAGTTAGAACGGAATAATATCCATTGGAAAGTCTAAACTTGCTAACTTGGTTTTCCCTTGAACTTTAGACTGAATTTTATGATATGTGTGATTGATTGAATTTCAGTTTGCAAACTTGACTTTCCAATCTTAACTTTGGTCAAACTTATTAGTGTCCCTATATTTTTGGTAATCTGTTGAATACTCTTTTAACTAATAGTGAGAGATCACATTTTATTCCCTCAATTGTTAAAAAAAATGAAGATAATCCATTCCCTATGAAATGAGATAGCTACAAAATTTTCAACACCTGTATAGCTGTATCAATTCTTTTTGTGTAAGACCAACAGTCCAATGTAAATTTACTTCTATGCATATGCAATTTCTCCTGCAAAAAATTCTAAAGGTTTATAAAAATTTATTATTTTTTATCATTATTTTTTATTATCAACTTAATTTCTTTAATTTAATAATCTAATAACATACTTTAATTTATATTTTTAAATATTTATGACTAATTAATAACCAAAAATAATAAATTCTAGTAGCCATCTAATATTTTTCTTCTCCAGCCATCGTTTTCTCTTGCAAAGTGCTTCACAATCCTTCGATAATATATATTTTAAGAAAAAAACTGATGGAAGAATTCCTATTAAATAACGGCTTACGTACTATACACCATCACTATTTTTTTTTTTAAATTAATGAAAATGGTCTCTTTCATCAAATTCAACTGGGCCTGACAACAAAGAGAAATTCGGATAAGCATCCTCCTCTTTCTTTTCTCTATGATGATTGATGACTTTATTTTTAGTTTTTTGAGTTTTGAGTTTTGACAGTATTCCTAACAAATACACCAAAGAGACTTGTTAAAATTACTAACAAAATAAATTTTAAACTTTCCAAGTCACTTATAAGAATAAAAGTTTAAAAACTTACTTTATTAAAATCCTTACAAGTAGATTTAGAGTATACTCGTTAAGAAAACCCTACTTATATTAATCACCAAGTACAGTTTTTTTTCCCTCTCATCATAACCCTTTTATAGGTAAATTTTAAAAGGACAAAAACAGATAAATAAAAAGGGCTATATATGTAAGAACTAAGAACAGTTCCCCAGCAATTGTTAATACTTAATAGTAGCTTTACCCTGTAAAGGCTTGTCCTAAACAACACTAATCACTAGTTTTAAGCATAATTGATAATACCATTAGAAACAATTCTAAAGCAAACCTAAGAACTTAGCATTAAACAGACAGTGGTTGTGATAAAATAATTATGGTAACCAAATCTCAAGGTCAACATAATGCACATGATGTACTTGGCCAGATCAACATATAATATTCCATGAAGGGGAAGTCGCAAGAAGTTAATAAAACACATTCTGTGCAAAAATGCATTACCAATCAGAGGAATTAACTTAATCAAGAACAAACTAAGTGCACATGTGACATTATATCGATTAAAGGCCTAAGAATATATCCAAGATTACGAAGTACACAAAATGCTATTCAGAATCTCTGCATTAATGGTTTCATAGCAAAGCCATGAAGGGATTGATTAGCACTTAGATAACAGGTAAAAATACTTGAAACTTAGGCCCCATCTTGCTGTATAAAGGGGTTGGCAATCTCATCTGTACCATCAGTTGGGGACACAAGCATGACAGCAGTTCCTCTACAAACCTGCAGTGCACCAGAAGCAGTCAAGTCCCTTGGTATTGAAATATCCAAAACAAAAACAAACTATAAAAAGAAAACAAATAAATAAATACATCTGCTTATTTAGTCATGTAAGTTCTATTTTTTATTTTCATTTTGCAGAAAATGATTTTGTGATATAATAATAAGGGATAAGTATTGTTTTGGTCCCTCACGTTGAGGGTCAGAATCGAACCCGTCCCCGATGTATATTTTGATTTAAAATCATCCTTAAAGTCATATTTAAATTTAAAATCGTCCTTTCTAATAAAATTTTTTAATTTATTCCTAAACTACCCTTATAAAAAAAATTATAAAATAAAAAAAAAAACAAAAAAAAACGCGTGGGGGTGGGGGGAGGGTATTCGAAGGGGAGGGAAAGGGGGGATCAGAGGAAAGGGGATGGGGAAAGGACGTGGGGGTGGGGATGGGGGAAGGGGAAAGGACGTGGGGGTGGGGGTGGGGGTGGTGGGAAGGGGAGATCAGAGGGGGAGGGGGACGGCGGCGGTGAAGGGAGAAGGGGGAAAGGACCCGGGGTGGGGGTGGGGGGAAGGGGAGAGGGGGAAGGGGACGGCGGTGGCAAAGTTTGGAGCCGCCGTTGCCGTGGTGGTCCCGTCGCTGTTGGAGATCGCCGCCTCTGCCTCGTCGCTTCTGCCTCGCCGTCTCTGCTCGCCGCCTCTGCTTCACCGCCTCGCCGCCTCTGCCTCTGCCTCGCCGCCTCGCCGCCTCTGCCTCGCCGTCTCTGCTCGCCGCCTCTGCTTCGCCGCCTCTGCCTCTGCTCGTCGCATCGCCGCCTCTGCTCTCCGCCTCTGCTCGCCGCCTCTGTCTCGCCTCTGCTTCCTTGCTTCTGTTTGGTGTTCTTTCTATTTTTGTTTGGTGGTGGTTGTGGTTGTGGTTGTGGTGTTGTTTCCTGCTTTCTTGGTGGTGGTCTTGGTGTTGGTGGTCGTGGTTGGTGGTGGTTGTGGTTGTGGTTGTGAGGGTGGGGGTGGATGGTGGTGGGAAGGGGAGACCGGGGGGTGGGGGAGGGGGAAAGGGGAGACCGAGGGTGGGGTGGAGGTGGGGGTGGCAGGAAGGGGAGACGGGGAGGGGGAGACCGGGGGTGGGGTGGGGGTGGCTGGAAGGGGAGACGGGGGTGGATGGTGGTGGGAAGGGGAGACCGGGGGGGAGGGGGGTGGGGGAGGGGGAAGGGGAGACGTGCGGGGGTGGGGGGGGGGAAGGGAGGGTATTTTTGTCCAAAAAAATAAAAAGGACGATTTTAATACGAAAAAAACACGTTAAGGACGATTTTAAATCAAAATATACATCGGGGACGGGTTCGATTCTGACCCTCAACGTGAGGGACCAAAATCGTACTTATCCCTAATAATAACTTCCCCTATAGACACTGCAAACTCCAAAATTGGTGGAATTTTAAACAATTAGCATATAAGGGTGTATGTAATGTAGGTAGCCTAGTCTAAATGCATCTATAGTCTTTAGATGTATTGCAATGAAATGCTCTTATTATAAAATGAACGAAGCTCTTTAAATTTTGCAGAAGCCTATTATTAATCTCTTCTATGAAGCATGGCATTCATAAAACGTTTGTTCCCCCTCCCCTTCCAATATGAACCTTACCGAAAGAGAGAGAGATTAAGTAATCAGGAGGCACACAAATGTTGACATGTCCTTCTTAGATCTTCATTTTTGCTTACATTTAATAATAAGCTTATAAGCTCTCATCAGTTTAACACAACTTATCCCACAACTGATAATTTTCCCTTTTCTTTATTCCAACTAAAAAACTCATCAGTTGAGGAGGAAAACCAACAAGGTTCAGGAAATTATTTTTCACATTCATGCATGAAATGTTGATTTTCAGACTGGATCAGCAAAATTTTACAAACAAGGTATAGTGTTGAAATGGAAGAAAACTTACAATTAAGCCAAGACGTCTGGTCTGATCAGTAGTTTTGAGAGGATCATCAGGATCTACAGCACGAGACAAATGCAATATTCATAATATATATATATATATATATTACAAGGCAGAAAATTTTTAGGAACAAGCCAACTTATTATTTTGGTAGAGAAAAAGGGAGAAGAGAAAATGAAAACACAAGTTCTACAGTGAACTCAATATTTGTATGGAAATCTTAATTTTGCTGTTTGATTTGATAAATCTGAAAGAAAGCATATGTAAAAAGATGATGGATTCAATGAAAATAAGCCCCACTTAAAGTGAGAACAAAGTCAAATATTTTAAAACCCAATGTTAATATTATTCAGCTTTCAGCACCAAAAAATTCTGTGCTAATTCTGCACATAGTTAGGGTTATTATTGATGGGCCTCTCACTCAAGTAAAATGGCAGTCTTGAGATATTTACATCATACAGTTTGATCATAGCTGCAGCGGAATTGAAGTTAAAGCATGCCAGTTAATAGCTCATTACTCATTCAGCCCTCAATCTCATGAATCAGTAAACATCCCTTTTCTTAATCCTCAAAAATTTGTGACACAAGAAAATTGATCTAGCTTAGTGTGGTAAATAATAAATTTAATGAAGAAACTTCTTGACAACAAAACAAATGATAAATCATTCTCCTAACTATTTCATTCAAAATAATGGCAACAAAGTTCACCAGATGCACATATTCTTTGCCCCTACCAAACTTCATTGTAAGATGCAACAATGCGAAAGTTACATTACAAAAGTTATTAGCATGATAAGAAAGTCAAAGCTTCAGAAGTACATACATGATAAATCGTTAAATTCATAAATAAAGAAATAGGGTCCACCTATTAGTTACCTCTTAGAAACTCTACAGCTTCATCTAGGACAAGGTTTAGCAACTGATCATAACCTTTGAGAGTTCCTGTCACTGTAATTCAACAAAGTAAAATGTAATGAAAGTATGTATAAGAGTCTGATGCCATTTTAATTCAAGAAAGATGCACAAAATCTCAACTTAGTATTGATTAGCAAATGTTCAAAAATTGCAGTTGAGCACTATTCATTTAAACTCAAAATGAACAGCAGTGGTTTAAAACCAAAAAAATGCCAAACTGACACGATTTTATTGTTCAGAAAGACAGGAACTACATCAAGATTCAAGAGTAAGCATTATTCTCCATGAGGAATTCACAATCTATAACCAGAATCAACGTTGGGAAACATTTACAATAATCATCCATACTGTGACTATGTTCAAATTGTTCACGTATCTAGCTTTAACACCAACGTACAAATATGAGACTAGTAAAACCATATCCAACCAAATAAAATAAAATAAACAATGAACCAAATACATACTTCAACAATAGTCAACCCAAATCATACATATTTTGACTTACAAATAAATTAAGGGGAAAAACAAAGGAAGAGGAGATAGGGTTTAACCTTGTCTGCCACCAGTGAGTTTAACCTGAACACCTTTGTCAACGAACTTCGCTAGGTCCAGAACAGTTTCTTTCCTTCCCGACTGTCAATTTTAAAATGGATTAAAAGAAATGAGACCTATTTCCCTTTGCCCTTTGTTGCGGAAAAGTTATTAGGTTTTAGAAAAGAGGGGATGTGTTGCCGGAGAACATACCATGGCTTGATTGAATTTGCAGCGGAGATAGCTTTGCTGGAAATGGTAATTTTCTGTGAAGAGAAAAGGGATTTGAGTTGCGGAATGATGCAGATGAAGATGAAGATGAAGAGGGAGAAGGAAGCTAAGCTCACACTCTCACTCACACCGTGTCTTCGAAGCAAAACTCTTCGCCACCACACTGAACTCAACCAACACTTTTTAGTTTTTACCCGTTTTTGGGAGTAAATCGTAAAATCACTCATTTTTAAAATTGATCTCTAATTTTTTTTTTTAATCAAATTCGTATTTAAAGATTTTAAATTGATCAGGTTAGAGTGTTAGTCATTTTATTATTTTTATTATTAATAGTATCAAAATTTATTAATATAATACATTAAGTAATATCACACATCACAACACACATCTAATAGTCTTAATTGACTATTAACATGATTAATTTATGAAATTAGATCAGATCAACTCTAAATTAAGAGATTCTAATCCCTCAGGTAGCATTTGGTGGAGAGACAGGGATGAAAAGATGAGACTGAAAGATAGAGACTAAGAGACAGGGATTGAAATAAATCTCAGTATTCTGTTTGGTGCAAACTGGGAGACAATAATTGAAACAAGAATGAAACTCTAATTTAATTTGCACAAAGGATAAAATTGGAATTAATTAGTTGAAATAAAAGTATTTTAAGTATAAAATGTTATTAAAGTTTCAGTCTCCATCTCTAAAAATTTTAGTCCCCTGTGTCCCTATTTTTGGAGGTACTAAAATACTGAAATTTTAGAGACAGAGACAGAAATTTTAGTACCAGACTCTGAACTAACAAACACGATACTGAGTCTCAGTCTATCAGTCTCTGTCTCAGTACCTCAAAACAAACGCTACCTAGGTAGCGTTTGGTGGAGAGATAGAGACGGCAAGACTGAGACTGAGAGACAGAGACTAAGAGACATGAATTGAAATAAATCTCAATATTCTGTTTGGTGCAAAATGGGAGACAGGAATTGAAACAAGAATAAAATTCTAATTTAATTTGCACAAAGGGTAAAATTGAAATTAATTAATTGAAATGAAAGTATTTTAGGTATAAAATGTTATTAAAGTTTCAGTCTCCATCTCTAAAAATTTCAGTCCCCTGTGTCCCTACTTTTTGGAGGTACTGAAATACTGAAATTTTAGAGATAGAGACAGAAATTTTAGTACCAGTCTCTGAACTAACAAATACGATACTGAGTCTCAGTCTCTCAATCTCTGTCTCAGTACCTCAAAAGAAACGCTACCTTTTTGTATCTTCTCTTTGGCTTGTTTAGCCTTCTTTGTATCCCTTGCGCCAATTACAACTCTCACTCCTCTCTTTGCTAACACTCTTGCTGTTTCAGCTCCAATTCCAGAACTTGCCCCTTTAATAATTTGATTTTAAAACATAATAAAAATATCTATTTTCTTTTTTACTAAAAATAGGAGACTCGAACCCACAACTTCTTAGATGAGTATAAGAAGAATATGTTATTTGAGCTATAACTCAAGTAATAAAATTTTATTTATTATATATTAAGTTATTGTTCTTATTCATTATGGGAATTAAGAAAAATAAAATACTAGGGGGAAATCCCTCACACATTATTATTATTATTTTGTTCTTAGATAGAGTTGCGTTACTTGTATATCTAAAATTGGATTAAAATAAAATTAAATTTAAATAACATAGATAGGGAGATCTAGTAGGTGTAGTGTGAACAAATGAAATTAAATTTAGAAGATGAAGAACACAAAAGAGACAAAATCATATCTTGTTGCGACCAAAAAGAAACGACCACCTTAAGTGGTACCCCTCACGTGCAATACTATTGTCTTCAACTTTATCAATGCCCAAAAAATAATCCAAATATACATAGAAATTTCTTGTAAAGAATTCCATCATTGAATTAGGTGGTGAATTAACATTAAATTTAATTTGGCCAATATAATTCTTCATTAAAAAACTTTCATACACATAAATAAAGATTCAAGTTCAACTATCCTTTGAGAAAGAACGATAATATAAGATTATAAGTTTGAATTGAACATTTCTAAATCTATATACACTATTAACAAACTCCTAATAATATGATCACTTTACATGCTCTAATCTGGAGAATTGGACAGAAAACTTCACATACAAGGCTAAGATTTAAAGGTTAGAGTCTAAAATTAAAAATTAAAAAAATTAATTGGTATTAACTGGAAAAAATTGACTACTCCCTAGTTAAACTCTATAATATAAGGTAGAAACTCAGGTGAAGTCGACTTCACGTGAAGTTGATATCTGAGAACCGTTAGATGATTTGACTGATTTGACTAAATTTTCATCCAACGACTCTCAGGTATCCAACGACTCAAGTGAAGTCGACTTCACTTGAGTTTTCACCATAATATAAATATTGTAACTAATTAAGGATGAATATATAAGACTTACCAGTTATAATAGCGGTTAGATTGGAAGAAGAAGAAGAATGTTGTTGATGAGTGACTTGTTCAGCAGTTGAATTTGAACCAAAAGTCCAAAACCACTTGGCCCTGCAATTCCAGCTAAGTATCTTGTCCTTTCATGGATTTATGCCTATGCTTTTCTTCCTTGCTTTTAGAATATACCTTAATATAGAGGTGTCCTTTGTGATGGCTTGGGAAAAGTCATGGTTATGGTGGCTAAGAGTGATGGACCTGTAATAATATGACGAGTATATACCCATTTTGGTCCTCAAAAAATTTTAAACTGGACATTTTAGTCCCCAACTAAAATTAATTAGTCGATTGGTCCCTAACAATTAACTCCGTCAGTCATTTAGGTCTTTAGCTCCGTCAACTCTAACGGAAGACAAAATGGTCCCTGAAAACGCTAACATGGGACAAAATGATCCCTGACAACTCTAACAAGGGACAAAATAATCCCTGACCCCTTTATTCGAAAACGACACTGTTCTTTCCCAATTTTCATCATATCTCGCATAATCCTAACATTCATACTCTCCTTCTTCACCTTCACAGTCTTCTTTTCCATCTTTTCCTTCCTCCTCTTTAGCTCAAAGATTAAGCCATGGTGTAATTGTCACACGTGTCGCACCTACCTCAATATGTCATGGACCACACACTTCCTAAATCTTTGTGACTGGTACATCCACCTCCTCTGTACTTCATCCACCAAAAGCATCCACTTCCATGTCTTTGATAACATCACCTCCAACACCGACAACGTCCACAACATCTTCAAGACCAAGTTCCACAACTATTCCAAGGGCACACCTTTCTCCACTCTCCGGCAAGCAACATAGATTGTTGGACATTAGGATATCATGAGAAGATTCTCCTTCGACATCATATGCAAATTCTCATTTGAAATAGACATCGAGTGCTTCATTCCTTCTCTTTCGGAGTCTTAACAAATGACTTGCTGTCTGGATTCATGGGATCCATCGAAGACGACAACTAGTTGAGAGACATAGGCATTAGTTTCCTGAGTATAAATTGGTTGAGAACAAGTTGAGGATTTTTTTTTTTTTTAGATAATTATATCTCCACCCAATTCCAAACAAAGTGGGCGTAGTTCCAAAAAAATAGTAACAAAAACAGAGCAATAACTACAAAGAAAACATAAAAACTAGCATAAAAAGCAAACAGTGAGCAAAAGAATATAATGATTTTAGCTCCTCCAAAGACACTTCAAGATGAACCCGATCTTATACAACATCAAATCATGATCATTCTCCTTTCAATTTTTACTCTGCAGAATTATTGGCCTTTTTCATAGATCAGTAAATCATGCATCAAAAATCAACTTCATATGTCTTCTTATTTTCCTTAGACTTGATATTTACACTCATAAGTACATCAATTACTCCTATATTATCGATCTTGACACCATCGATTTGTGCATTCTACAACTTCCTCCTTTAACTTCTCTAATACCAACACTCCATTATTAAAGACAATGTTATTTCTATATCTCCATGTGCACCATATTACAGAAAAAAATAACACCACCCACACTTTCTTCATATCTTTTCTTATCTTTCTATCCATCCACACCTCAAAGCATTCTTTGGTGGTTCCTGGCCAAACCCAAATCACACTCCAATCCACCAAGATTGATCCCCACAACTTCCATATACGATCACATGAAAAAGCAAGTGATGTACCGTCTCCAATCTATCCTTATATAAGACACAAAAGGATTCCGCTTCTGGTACAATCTTAAACTTACATAATCTATCTCTAGTATTCAATCTTTCTAAAATTACAAATCACATCAGCAACTCAATCCGTGGAAGATTTTTTTTTCTTGTGAACATTAAATTTATAGAGTGTGCATTGTATAGTTTGATGTTACAGTGTTAGACTGTTAGTGTTATGCGAGATATGATAGAAATTGGGAGAGAACAGTGTCGTTTCCGAACCGAGGAGATCAGGGACCATTTTGTCCCCTGTTAGAGTTGTTAGGGACTATTTTGTCCTCCGTAAGAATTAACGGAATAAAGGACCTAAATGACTGACAGAGTTAATTGTTAGGGACCAATCGAGTAATTAATTTTAGTTGGGGACTAAAGTGTCCAGTTTAAAATTCTTTGAAGACTAAAATGGGTATATACTCTAATATGACACATGACAGTTTGACTCTCATGAAAAAATTTGAAAAAATAGTAACTATTTTAGAAATTTTTTATTTGTATTAAATATATTTTTGATGACTAATTTTTAAAAAAAATTAGAACTAATTCAGTAATAATTATTTTATAAGAACAACTATCAGAGATAATTGTCATGTATTATTATTAGATTAGTTTTAAATTTTTTAAAAATTTAGTTGTTATAGTTGTTAAGGATATATTTATTTTGGGATAAAATAAAAAATATATTTTACCCATTAATTAATTATGTACTGTTGATATATACAGTTATACACCTATATATGTTAGTTGGGTGGTCCATAAACTATATATATACTAATAAAAATATAAAATAATTTGGAATGGAAACTAATATTTAATTTGCAATATTACTATATTAATTGAATTTTTTAAAACTTATTTTTGTCTTTATTTCTTATAATTATTGCTTGTGTCCTTATTAAGTGGCTTGCATTTTCCTTGTCATATTCGGAAATTGATAAGGTCTAATAAGATAATATCTTCCAGCATAATTATGCTTCTGTATTAAGAAGAAAGTGCACAATGATGCTTAATATATAAATCAGGTAACAATAAAATTATTTTGTGAAGATAATTAATTACCATTGGTGAAGTAAAACTAGATTATTGGTCCTTTAATTTCTTGCTTTTGTTTTCGTTTCATTTACCTTCTATTCAATTTAGTGTATTAAGAAGAAAAGCTTTTCTTATTTAATTAAGACTCAATTTGAGTAAACAGTTTAATTAAATTAAAAAAAATTTAAATAATAAATATTTGTATTAAAAATAATTTATAAATAAATTATTTTGTATTTAATTTTTTTTAATCTTAAAATGTGTTTATTTTAAAAAATAATAATAAAAAAAAATTATTATAAAAAAGTCATTCTCTTAATTTTTTCATAAACACTTAAATAACCTTTTAAAAATTATAATTTAATTTTAAAAATAACACCAAAAGATTAGAGCCCATTCATATTTAGAGGGATTAACATTTTCTATCCTACCTAAACATGTCATTTTCTCTCCCACTTGTTCACATTTCAAAATTAATCACTCATATTGATTTGCACGTTTTAAAATATATATATATATATTAATTTGCACGAAATTTATTTAAAATCGGCTTGACTTAACTAACAAATAATTACTGAAAAATATTAATAAAACCATTCACATATATCATGTGATTAAGATAAATTACACTTTAGATTTTTTTTATAATAACAAAATAAGATTGACTTCTTGATAAATATTAACATTATTATTAATTTATTATTACATGTGTTATACGTGAGATTATATTTAAGAATAAAATAAAATTAACTTGACAAATTCTTTCATAGCCAAATATTGGAAACTATGATAAACATATACATACTATTATTATTATTATTATTATTATTATTATTATTATTATTACATGTAGTATATTTGAGATTTTATAATCTAAAATAATAAAAGTTTAATGATTCTGTTAGTCCTGTAATTTTACTGAAATTTTAATTAGATTTTTATATCTTTTTCTATTCGATTGAATTTTTATACCATAGATTTTGTAATTAAGTTTCTGTTGTGACAAAAATGTTAGAATTAATAAAATATTCTATTAAACAAAACAAATATACTTAATATTTGACTGAATATTTTGTATAGTTTAATATAATATTCCGCTAATTCAAATGTTTTTGTTGCGATAGAAACTTAATTACAAAATCTGATATGGTATATTCTGTATAGTTTAATATAATATTCCGCTAATTCAAATATTTTTGTTACGATAGAAACTTAATTACAAAAATTATAGCGTACAGATATAAAGATAAATATATTCCCTTTGGTTTGATGTAAAGGTGACACATGGATTTATGTTGATTATTGGGGGAGCAGCTTGCAGAGCTTTCTGAGCAGCTTGCAGAGCTTGTAGAGCTGGTTTACAATGGCTCTATATTGTAGCTAAGCTGGTGGAAGATAATTTCAGGTTAACATTAGAATTCTGTTGAAGGAATATCATGAATGGACTTGTCATTGTTGGGCCATTGTTTCATTCTTGAAATATTAAGCGGAGACCAATTATAATTACCAAAAAAAAGAGGAGACCAATTATTATAAATTTATAATATTGGTGTTAAACTAATGAAATTGATATGCAATAAGTAAACTGATGAGGAAGCATGAATGTAGTTTATTCCTCTTATTTGTAACGTTTTTAAATTCAAAATAACACATTACCATAAAATTTGATTTTTTAATTTGGAATTTAGATACTGTTGAACTTGGTTATTAGGAACAACTAGTTTTTTTTTTTTTTTTTGGTATCTTGCACGGAAAAATTAAATTTAATTTAAATTATAAATATTATTTAGTATTACTATAAATTATATATATAATTATTAAAATAGTAATCCTTTATTATTTACAATATTTATTTTTACAAATTTTTTTGTCATCTCTATTTATAGTTTGTCTTATTTTAATTCTCCAAAATTATTAAAAATTTAGCTATTAAAATTTTGAGTTACAAAAAATATTTAATTTTGATTTAATTTTTATATTCACAATATAATAGATTATTCCATATAACTCATTATTTTGAGAAAATTATTTTTTTTTTTTGAAAAATATTTTTATATTTAATTTCTCATAATAAAAATTATAAATATATTTAGTTACTTTAAATTAAAATTTAATTTCAGCATTTATCTACCACATTTATTAAAATTAGATCTTTTATGCTTTATTTTAAATTTTTTATTCTATTAAAAAATTTATGATTTAAAAAATTTAATTAGTAATTAAATTAACAAAATATCAATTTGTATACATTAAATTAAGTATATTTTTTCTTTCACATAAAATATGTTAATGTTATTTACTATTTCTACCCATAATATAACACGTGGTAGTAAATCTAAGAAGGATAAATTGGTATATTAATAACTCCGTTGTGTGTGTAAAATTTTTAATTAAAGTGAAATGACAATATACTTTGCGACAAAAGAAAAATTAAAGTAACTATAAATTTTGTACCAAAAATAGAGTCAGATGTCAAAGAAGTGAGACAAGGACAGGGTGATAGTAGAGATACCTACAAGTACTTCGTCCCTGAACCCTGACCTTTTTTTTGTCCTCGTCTTCAATTTCTACTGTAAAAAAATATTTACTCTCATTTTTGTTCTCTTACATTTTTCACAATTTCTACAAGATTCTATTATCTATCTACTTTTGATAATTTTCTATAAAAATTCTAATAAAATTAAAAAAATAAAAAATAAAAAATCATAAAACATTGCATTAACTTATGAATACATCTTGTTCAAAATTATAAATTCAATAAAATTTAATATCATGTTTAAAAAAATAAAATAACACACCATAAAATTACTAAAATATATATGAGAAATAAAATTACTAAAATATTCATAGTAACCTAAAATTTTGAGGAATTCGAGGATTATGGAGAACAAAGCGGAGATCCTACTCAGGTCTTTGCAGTGGTCTCTGAGAAATTTCATTCTCCATCCTTGCCTCAGCATAAAATACTCTTAAGATGAAACTACATCAGTTTTCTCATTAGTTATAATTAATTTAAGGTCTAGTGTGATATATGTATTAATTAAATTAATTAGCTGTATAATTTAGGATAAAACATACAATTAAATTAAACTCAACTCAATATTACACAATTCACTCAAATAAAAAAACGTTACATGAATCTCCCCAATCACCTCTCTATATAAATCGAATGAGTCAAACTAGATTTTGATCTCTATATAAATCTAATCACTCTGGCTCGATTTATGCATACATGCATGCATGATGTCCTAGTAAATCAAAACAGAGTGATTAGATTTATTAGAACAGCATGCATGCATGCATAAATTGAAACAGGGTGAGTAGATTTACATAGCGAGGTAATTTATTTATTATAATTGATTTGATTTAAATTATTTGTTATAATTAATTGATTGATATAAATTATAATAAATTGTGTAATATTCAAATATCTAATCAAATTAATTAGTTGATATAATTAATTCATCATAATGAATTATATTATTTAATGAAATAAAAAAATAAATTAAAAAATATTTTTAGAAGCATGCCACATTAATTTTATTATTAAATGTAAAAAGTTAAGTTTTATATAATAAAATAGAAAATATTTTTGGCCCTTCTATTAACTAGTGTTGTAAATTTTTTTCCTCATTTTTCCCTTTTCATTGTATTTCGGTGGAAATAATAAAAACACAGAAACTCTTCTTTATTTTCCCCACAAAAAAAATTCACCAATAACAACCAGAAAATTCCTTCTCCAATATTTTCTCCCTTGGCTCACCCTTGTATAACCATTAGTCCATTACAAAGTTTTAGACTTCATTAACATTTGTCAATACCTAACCCATATTTCATAATAAGGTGTTGGGCTTTTGACAGTTTACAAAAGTTGGTAAAATAAACATTATAAGTACAATGAAGTTTAAATTCCTCTTTGAAAATTCATGTCCAAAAACTCTCACTAATATAACCAAAAATAAAAAAGTTGCCAAGAATGGAACTCAAGTGATGTACATGCTGTTATAGAATCAACACGATTTGTTAGGCTCTTTAAAGCTGCTTGAATTAACTAAAATCTGACACATTATCTGTCAAACAATCTATAATTTAAAATATCTGTAAATCATTACAAATTTACATATGTAGCATAGAGCAGAGGGACCCATAAAATTAACCTACCTATGTAACTAATAGACTTTCAAATCAAAGCAAAAAAGCAAAGATGCAAATAGACAAAGATTCTTTTTTAGTCTGTGATATACTCACCAAGATACGTGCTATATGCTCAGCCTAAGTTCTTGCTGAAAGGCCGTCTCAAGTTTTTTTTTTTTTTTTTAATTTAATGATAATCTTTTTAACAAAAAAGTTGTTTTGTCTTTAATTTGGATTCAATAAAATCATAATGTGATTTCATTGTCACAATATGCTATCTATTCTCAAGGTCTTTAATTTTCTTTTTCCCTATTTTTCTGCCTTATACAATAGACATCAATTATATAAAATAGAAGAGAAAGTATATTAACAGAACTACATGTGTTCATAATTTCATATGGAAATGAGAGCTAGAAGTTAAGAAGTAACATCATAAAGCATTTAATGACATATCTTAAATAATTTTTTGGGGAAAAATCTTCTAGAAGGAAGAGATTAATAAAGTAAAAATAAAACATGTAATCCCAAATAACTTCATAATTTTTATTATGTGTGAATTTTACTAAATTGATTTGAGTAGGACTAAATCCTATTTTTTCACTTTAGTAATTTTTTTTTATTTTAGAAGCGTTTGATCCAATAATTTAGTTTGATAAATAATTTTGGTAAAAAAGTTATAATTATGTATATAAACTAAAAATATAATTAATAGTAGCTTAAGTTTAGATACATTTAAATGCGTATATAAAATTACTCTTATTTAAACATTTTATTCTTACACTTATTCTCTTTATCATTTATCTCTTTTATTAATAAGGTTACTAGTAGGGAAAAAAAATTAATCAACATTGTTTAGTTTTCCAAATTGAATTTTCAAAATGAACAATTAATTTGAACACAAAAGAGTCATGCTATTTGAATATCTCTAAAATAAATATAAAATATTTATGGAGGAATGCTTAACAAAATCTAATCATTTTTCTAACAAATATTTATAGATGAGTTAAGATTTCTAATAATTTTTCTTGCATGATTAATGGTAGAGCATATTATACTAGGTTTTGCATTAAGGCATTTGTTAAAAAATTGATAAATCATTTTATTAAAAAATAAATTTTTATATTCTTAACCAAATGCCTGTTATTATTAAGCCATTTTTATGATTCCAGGACATGTTTGTTGGAGGAAGTGATACTACTTCAACAACTCTAGAATGGACTTTTGCTGAGCTCCTTAAGAACCCAAATGTCATGAAGAAAGCCCAAGAAGAAGTAAGAAGAGCTGTGGGGAGCAAATCAAAAGTGGAAGAAAATGATGTGAATCCAATGAACTACTTGAATTGTGTGATCAAACAAAGTTTAATTAGATCTTATTTTAATCTGACTATATTTATAATTTGAGTTATTTTAATTTAATTAAAATTAATATCTTAATCATAGTAGAACTATTTTATAATTAAATTATTATTTAAAATAAGTGATAGTCTAATTCCTTAAATATGAATAACCAATTTTTTTTTTTCCAAATCAATCTTTTTAAAAAAACCACTTCTGAGTTCTCGTTGCTTGAAGCACATTAACACTCTTTCAATGTAACCACTCACTACCTACCGTGATAATAGTTGAATGTTTTGGATATCATTTTATTTTATTTTTTCTCATTTTCTTAAGATATTTTTACCAAATTATAAACTCCATGAACTTTCAAAAATTTAAATGAATCTAACTATTCATGCTAAAATTTTAATCTTACTAGATGAAACTGATATAAAGAATGATATATCATTGTCAAAGAAGATAATAGAAAATTGAATAGGAATGAGATTTTATGGATTCACTTTTATCAAAGTATGTTCAAGTTAATTATTTGTTAGGGTGAACGATTTTAGGAGGCGCGAAGACGATGAAAAAATGGGGAGGAGTGAAAGTTATTATAGAGAGAATTAGAGTACTTGGTTTGAAAAAAAAAAATTAATTTTTTCTTCTGTGTTTTAAAAAGAATGATTTGGAGAAAATAAGATTTAATTATTAATATTTTAAAAAATTATATAATTATTTATTTCAAATAATAACTTAATTATAAAATGATGCTATTATGTCAGGCATGTTCTCCTCCTTCTTCTTTTATTTGTTATTTTTATTCTAAAAAGGTATAAGGTCACATAGTGTAGTTAAAATGATACGATTAGGAATCCCTGAATTGGAATTGGGCTTGTGTTTAGCGTATTTATCTCTTCTAATAAGTTGTTAAGGAGATGTAACCTACCTCAAATCTGATGAGTGTTGACAAATCAAGTTTGGAATTTAAAGCAAAGTATTAAGGATAAATGATAGGTCGATAATCAATTCCTCTGCATTTCCCCTGTTTTCATTCCATAATCCTTCTGCACCAAACGGAGTGCATGCACTAAGCTTTAAAATTATTGACATCAAGTGTAACTTCCACAAATTGCAGTAAAGCAGGTACTGATTTAGAAACGCAAGGCTTGGATTCGTGTGGCATTCGTTGTTCAAATGCAATGATTTCTAGTTTTCTACAGAGAATAAGTCATCTTGTATCAATGCCATGAAGCTTGCAAGGATGTTGTCCCGAATCATCAAGTTAGTGAAAATCTAATAAATATCTTCATTCTTCACTCAATTCTATTCTTTACCAAATAAATTTTTGGAAGTGTCACATCCCACAGCATCTATAAAAAGATACATTTGAAAAACCAAAAGCTCATGAGCTTTCATCATTTTTTTTTGTGTGTTTTATAAGTCAAAAGTATTCAAAGAATATGGTAACCTTTTGTTGAGTACTTTAGTCTCTGTTTTATTTGTTTATTTTCTTAGTTTTCTACTGTAATAAGATTTACGTTTAATGTGTCGAGCTCTCTTTTAAAAAAAAAAAAAACAAAAAAAAAAAACAAAAACCTTCTCTTAGTTTAAATTAAAAACTTACCTATATTAGAACATATTCTCTGACCCAAAAATGAAAAAAAATAAAAATAAAACACGATTAAATATTTTATGATATATCTTGTAAAAAATAAGTGTCCTATGAGTGGAGTCTTTTCATTAGAAAATATTAACGTATTCAAAATTTCAATTATTTTTTTTTTTGTGTCAAAATTTTCAATTATCTGAACTTATTATAGACCTGATGTAAAAACTTTGTCGTCATATACTATAAGTGTTTCAATTCCAAAATTCCCCAACAAAATTCTAGCTTTTTGTCTTATTCTTATTGGCCGGAATATTCTATGTACCCAATCAAAATCCAAGATAGTCAACCAAATCATACATAGGTAACATAATAACATCTTGTATTCTATTTATTAAATTAGATTAAAGGTCTGATTAAGAGTTCAAATGGAAAAATTAACTCTTGCATCATCTTATTCACAAAATTGAGCATCGTCAGCTAAGAGAGAACCGAATTACTGAGTTGGTAGATCCGTAAAAGAGTTTTAAAATTACAAGAAGACAGCCCTAGCTCAATTGATAAAACCATATGCCTTTTAATATGCTTGCATCCGGGTTCAAATCTTGGTGAATGTGCCAAGTGTTGAATATGAGCCTTTTAGTGTTGTGTGGGTGTGTGTAGCGTGAGTGTGTTGTGATACCTAGCATTGGGGGTTGTCCAATCTATCTGACCACAAAAAAAAAGGTAAGACGACCTTACTAAAAGACTATTGTCTAGGAACTGCAGTGAAAAATGAAAACCCTAATACTGCAAATAGAGCAAGAAGTTCTACAAGAATGTGAGCCGGATGCTCAATGATTACTGGCATTTCCAGATTATTATTTACCGCCAAGTGTCTAGAAGGAATCAACTCGATATTCCAAAAGGGGCGAGCCATAGCCAAAAGATCGCGTCCAGAAGAAGAGGCACCATAGCCTTGCACCCACAAGTACCTAAGAGAAGGCGCATTGCAGCAATGGCTAGTGCACGCTCACTGAAAAAGGAACAGCCTCTCATTTCGAGTTTCTGGAGATTCGGACAGCCCTGTATCAGACTGTCCGACATAGCCAAGTAACATCCATCTGACATTTTGGCTGTATTGCCCAATGTAGCCGGCGACCCTGGTCGGTAAAACCCCGGGTTGGAGAAAAAGAGCAAATCTTCTAAAGCTTGGTTTACTTGTATAGTTTCATGTTACACAAATGCTTAAACCTAGTGTCAATATGATTGCTTGCTACACAAGGTCGTGTATTTGGTCCTAGTTTATGGTATCTTTCGCTAGGTTTAGTAAGGTTTGCAATTTCCATGCACTACTTAAACAAATAAATCAGAAATAGACACAATAGATTGTGTTAATAAAGACAAGCATATAACATAGCGTGTGAAAGAGTAGTGACCACTTTTCTATAAATTTTAGATAGAAATGGCCCACCGTGCAATTTGTACATCGAGGGCCATAAATATTGCACTAAAACTTTTCCTCCATCAAGGGTTTATTCTGTCCATTCCATTTCTATATTGTTTTTCTTGTTTTATCACTCTCGTTATATTGAGAATGACTAATAAATGAGTTTAAGTATAGACCACCATTTACAAAGACATGCTTCTTAGATTTTGTGTGTTTCAGTCAAAAAACAGAAAAAAAAAATCTCAATCCTGTGAAAATTAAAAGCAGTATGATTACCAATTGAATCATTTTACAGTTTTCAAAGAATTTAATTTTGATTGTCTAATAGTATGAACTATTTTTCACAAATCACAATCATCTAATTTTATCTATTTTTCAAGGATCAAGATCCTCCAAAGTAAAAAATTAGTAAAGTGGAAAAATGAAGAGTTAATCACTCTTAAATTAAGATAGTAGGATACACATTTCATGAAGTTACAAAATCAACGGTGATTAACCCCTAACTTTACTACTTTATCAATTTTCTCACTTTAAAGGATTTAAATTTGTTTTTTAATAACTATTTATGTGAAAAATAGTTATTTTTACTAATGTAATATGAAAATCAAATCCTTTTCCAAAATATTAAAGGAAGAAATAAATGGCAACACAAATTAGTCTTATAAACAATTCAAAAATTCAAACAACTCAAACATGGGAAGAGAGCTTGTGCTCGTGAATTTACTGCCCTAAATTGGGGAGGGTAGTTTTTGTTATGCATACTAAAAAAAAGACAAAATAATTTATATTTGTAGCTAATTACAAAAATAATCTTGATTTATGTAGGTTAGCACACAAATCAGACAAAGTGGTACTAACACTTGTCTTGAGCTAAAGGTTAAGATGGCAGATTAATTAAATTATTGATAGGGACTACTAAGGAAAATTCCCAGAAAAGATGGTGCAGTGTGAAGGCATGTTTTAGCGAGAAAAAGGTAAATCTGACTTCTAACATATGGCACTTGCAAACTATTGAAAAAGCATTCTATACCAATGTGGTTTCAAAGAATACAAAGTGGTAAAATTTGGATACAAGACATAAACACAGTCATTAACTGCAAGTGATATAGGTTACCACTAATATGTGATAATAGTAATATATCAAAACTAAAAACATCACTTATGAAATTGAAATCTAAGAAAATGAGTGAGTGGAGAAAATCAAAACGGGCAAAAATGGGAAAGCTCAACATATCATTCCAATCTCAATTTCAAAAACATCACTAGTGCAGGACTCTATATTGTGACATTTAAGGTATTAAGGCTAAATACACTGCCAAGGTTGGTTAACCTATGTATACGGGCTCCCCGAATTTTCTAACCTGATTGATTGCGACTTGATTTATGATGTCGTCTCTCTTTCCTATATCTTGATTGTTCAGGATCGAAACCACCTTCCTCTGCTCCATAGACAGCCCATGAAGGTGTAGCAGTCATGTAATCTGTGCTGTCAAAAGTTCTTCCAGATGCCACCTGATTTTAAATGAAGCTTCATAAATAAAATAACAACTCAAAGTCGGTTCAGCATAGCAGGAAAACCAGGAAAACAGACACCTACCAGGTCATGAAATTTATCGTAGTCTATCCATGTATACCACTTGCCATCAATCTTGAACTTCTTAGTCTTTGCTAAGAGAACACAACATGAATGAGCATGTTCACAAGCAACTTCATACTCCCCTTGGCTTTTCAGAGCAAGGGCCTCTGAAAAATCTTTCACATCAGCATGCCAAGGCACATTTTCCATCGTCAATTTTGATGTGGCAGAGCTGCAAAAGAAAATCAAGAGATAATTGTCACTGAATGGTGCTTTTGACACATGAGAAGATATCTTGAGCAAAGAGGGTGCACAGAAGAGAAGGAAGAAGCATACGAGCCACAATATGTAACTCCCTTGATTTCAACAAAGTCAGGTTCTCCAATACTAAAGAGCTTGTAATAAGCATCAACATCTTCAGTGTTCCAACCTTTTACCAATGTCAAGCGGTATACAGTTCTTTGATGTTTTTCCTTCAGGGCTGTCAAGGAATCCTGGCACATAATAGACCAGTTGATCAAGGGAACATAGAATAATATCAAATGGCAACATAAAATAAATTGATACAGGATGAAGGGACCATATACTAAGGATCCTCAATTTGAATCCAAACCAGAGCTTGGCAACATCAGGCGGGAAAACTACTATAAAACTGTAAGTGAAATTACACATTTTACATCCTATGCTTATTGTTATTGATTACTGTGATGATTTGTTATCAGAATATAATTTCACACAGTTTTTCACTGACAATTAAAATGGACTCACAATGAATCGTTCCCAGAAATCTCCAAAGAGTGGCCTATCAATTGCCTTCAAGGAGTCTTTTGTTGCAGCATCTACACTGACATATAACTGCAAGACACAGACAAGAAAATTAAGTTTGGCTTGTATAACAAGCATGTTTTAAGATGTGAAACTCTGGAAGCTACACAAAACCTGGGTGAGAGGCTTCATTGACTTTATTTTATCTGGAAACTGTGCATTTGTCACCAGAAAAGTGGAAATTCTCCTTTTGTGCAGTTCATCCACAAGTGTATTTATCTCTGGATACATAATAGGTTCCCCCACAAGAGATAATGCACAATGTCGTGGTGTAAGACCTTCGTTTAGTCGCTCCAGGGTAACTCCTACGAAAAAGTAAGTAGAGTGGATCAATTTAAGTGATGACAAAGATATTGATTCTCCCACCACAACAGCACACATGCATATATTTGGAGGTGAGTCCTAAAACTGAAGTCATTACATGCATAAAAGTGCAACCCCTAGCAAAATATTGAAATAGGAAACTTTTTTGTCAGCTCTATTGTCTAACTGTGTGGGTTCATCAATCAGCAACATAGCTTCATACTATGAAATTATCAAGCATAAAAACATAAATTTACCAGGAACTCCTTTCATTTGTTTAATCATATTTGAATGCATCTCTATTGCAGAATTTACAATCTCTATTGGATCATCCATCTTCCATTGCCAACTTTTTCCCACCGGATTTGTGTGATGTCTCCAACAAAAAACACATTTATTTGCACAGGCCAGGCTAGGGGTTGCCTCCATGCACCTATTCATTCAAAAAAAAAAAAAAGGGGAAAACCAAAAGCAAATGTTTAGTGAAAATGATTCCGAAATACAATGACTGGATAATAAAAGTAAGGCTACTACAGTATGCCAAAGTAACAATAATATACCACATGTTTTTCTTCCATATATTTATTTATTACCTTCTCTTCCTTTTCTGTTAATTTTTTTAAAATTATTGATACACTACAATGTGATGAGATTTACTCTTACATTACAGAGCGCAGTATTATAAAAACTATGAAGCTCAGGCATAATGAAACTAACGTAGTGAATAAATATCTATAGTTGCCATCTAAAAGAAATCTAAAAGTTGTAGCACCTCAAGCATAATGAAACTAACAGTACCTAAAACAAATAAAAGAGCACAGTAAGGCAAGTTACTTTACCTATGGCTCTCAATACCATAGAATGAATGCTTGTAGCAACCACCCCGTCCTCGAAGCTGTGACTTGGTCCATCTACAAATCTTAACACCGCTATGCGAACCAATAATTTTATACCCCTGCAAATTGACAGTGAACATCAATAAACCAATATATGAAACTCTAAAGTCTAATATGCTTGCTTCTCTAAACCAATAATTTGCAAATAGCAAATTTCTGCACGGCATTATATTCATAGATGTCATTATATAAAGCACAACCTAATGGTTTTTAGATCACATTCCGCAATTTTTAGCAATTGTAGTAGTTACAATACCATAGCAACACCAACTGTATCTGCAATTTGAAACCAATACTATTACAATGATGATATTATACCTGCTTCTCTAAATTAGCTCTAATAACTGGAGTCACCATTTCCCTTTGGCCATTCACTTTTCCATTTCCATTACCATTACTCTCAGCTGCCGCTGCCGTCTTCTTCCTTGGTGGCACCTTCCCAGCAATGTCCTCAAGATCAACAATTTCCTCTTCCTCCAAATCACTCTCTCCTTCAGATTCCTCCTCAGAATCATAAACCCCACACTCCAAATTACCATTAACCCCATTTTCCAAAACCTTGCCTTTCAAAAAACCAACAACCTTCTCACACCACTTCTCAAAATCCAAATCCAATTCACCACCATCAACATCACCTTCCCCTAAAGGCACAACCTCACTCCCACCCAAATCCCTAATCTGCTTCACAAAACCCTTAGCCACCGCATTGAACCTCTCTCCATAAGCTCTACTCCCCACACCAAACACCCCGAACCTACAACCCTTCAGAAGCAACGCCCCAACCCTAAAATCCTTCACGCTCTCCGCGAGCCACGTGGCAAAAAAACGTGCTCCGGAAGGTGGATTCCCATCTTCCCAAGTCGAAGCAACGATGAGAACTATGGTTTCTTTCGGTAAGTCTTCGGGCTCGTAGCTCTGAGCATCTACGAGGTCGAAAACGACGCCGTTTGAGGCTAAGAGATTGTGGAGGCGCTGTGCTAGGTTTTTGGAAGTTCCGGTTTGTGAAACGAATAGGATTTTGCCACGTGTAGTGTGTTTTGAAGAGAGAGTGAGGGTTTTGAGGTGGCGCAAGCGGCGAGACTTGTAGAGGAAGTAGAAGGTTGTGGCGGAGAAGAGAGCGAGTAGCGTCACACGCGCTGGGAAAGAAGACAATGCAGAGGGCATTTTAGGTATTTCCTTTTTCTCTTGCAGCGCGCGGTGGTGAAACTGAAACAAAGGAATGGGGAAGAAGAAGACGACGACGTCATGAAACGAATCGTATGATTAATGGGCTTTAATTTAAACATGATGGCCCAATACATTATGGGCTCCTCTTTAATGGGCTCATTGTTTTTTGGGACTTGTATTTTGGGCTCAGTTTACCATAAACAAAAATAAAATACCAACAAAAAATAATTCTGTCAAAAAGAAAAAAAAATTAAATTAAATTACCATGAGATTGTTCCTATAAATCTACTTCCTCTTTGTTAGTGTCCAATTTTATTTTCTTAATATAAATTTCTTTATATATTAATTATTTTCCTTTAAGAAATATCATAAAATAATCTTATGGTTTATAAGATTTAAACTGGCTTATAAATTGGTATACACTACAACGCTTGAAGATAACATTAAGCCAATAATAACTAAACTTTTCAATACAACTATTACAAAATCTAATATACAAATGGAGGTTGAAAAATGTAAAAATAAAAACAGGTATAGAATCATTTGAATTTGTTAGATGGAGAATGACTATGAAAAAACCCCCTCATCAATTTTAGTAATTATTCACATGCAGTTGTCTTTATATGAAGATAATAGTATCATCTAACAATTTTTAACTTATCATCTTCACACAAAAATAAATGCACGTGAATTTTCACTCTTTAATTTGAATGAATGAAGGTCTTGATGATTTAAGCCGAATTGGCTATTTTTGTGAATTCTATGGTGTGGTAAAAGGAAGAAACTTTGATGCATGATGCATATAAGGAAGAAGATTAATAATTTAAGGCCTCCATATAGTTTTCTGTGCACATAAGATACCCTCTTTGTCTTGAGCAAAGGTCATTCTTATCTCCCATTTCATGCTTCTAAGTATTTCTTCCAATGGATTAAGAATTTCAACTTTGTCACGTATGATACTCCATCCTCCAGGCCTTAACATTCGATCCATCTCAACAACAATAGATACAGGTTGCTTGCACCTGCAAAACTCAATCCTTAATTTATTATTATTTTTCTTTTAATATGAATGCTGCAAACAAAAAAATACGATAGAATTACTCGTATTATATCAATTATAATATGGTATCAGAGTCTATCCTATGATAGTTATTGAGTGGTATGCAGATGTTCGGTCGATTCTAATAATGTCATGAACCATCACTATCTCAAAACTTAATCTAACTTTGAATTCTAAAAGCTCTAATACCATATCATAAGTTAGTATTTTGTGACATATAATTCTAGGTGAAAACTCACAATAATTCTAACTTCACTATGAACAAGAAGTGAAACTAAAATTGATGTCATGGAATAACACTTGGAAACTGAAACTTTAGGAAAATTGCATATTGATACCTGTTTTTGAGCCGTGAGAATAAATGATCAGCATGCAAAAGATCATATGTTCTTGGGTAAGTACCGAATGACTCGCACCAATCATGGTAGACACCAATTAGGCCGCGTTCAAAAATGATGGGAAGTGTGTCTGGCGCGTGAACAGATACTACATTCATCACCCAGACATTCGGTTGAGACCAAGAGAGAGCAGCAGCGAATCTGTGTTTTCACAGCAGAACAAATTATCATCAACCATGTTTCTAGCATATTTTTCATGTGCATTCAAATATGTATCAAAGAAAAAAAAATATGCAGCTCCTTAAGTATATTTAGTGCATGTATGAATGAGAATTTAAATGTGATCTAGGAGCATAGCATACAAGTATTTCTGTACTACAAGCTCTAAGACTTTCACATCAAGTAAAAAATCGAGTTGTTTCGCAGGCCTACCCTCCATAGATGGTTTTCATGTCCATTACATTTCGGATGCTCGGCCAGTTAATGCCCAATCCATTGAGATAGGACCTGTTAACAACAGCATTCCAGTGGTTCATGTCAGCAACCAATTTCTCTTTGTTGCTTATCCAGTCAGGATATGATTCAAGCCTCTTCGGCCATTGCTCGGGCCACTCTGCCCCATGTTGTTCAATTCCAATTGGAATGCTGTGCAAACAACTCTTCATTCGAACATACCTATTTAGATAATATGGTATGTCATATGAAGTAGAAAGCCAAGTTGGATAAATCATGAAGCAGTTTTGGCAAAATAATGTACCAGAAGCATACCATGCTGCATCAGGATTTTCACTCTCTTTGCAAAGTGGTGGAATTTTCTTCCTCCTCAATTCATATATCTCATTTCCTTCAGGCTTTTGATATATTTTAACTCCAACTTCACCAACATCGTCACTTTTATGTGCCAGAACATTCCAACAAATAGATGCTGTCAATGAAGTCATGGCTGGAAAAGAAAAAGATCATCAGTGTTACTTGTGAAGAAAATAATGAATTCCAAGAAACAGTTTGATTTAAAGTGAGACTGACCAACCTTCTTCTTCTTCAATGCTATCATGTTTAGTCGACATAATAAAGTATCCACTGGGTCTTAGAATCCGATTCATCTCAAACATAAGCTTACCCCCTGAAACAAGGAGAAAATTGAGTTATTGTTGTAATATGATAAGTGGAATTTGGAGAACAGAACCATTACTTCAAAAAAGTGCAAAGACATGGACACAAACCATTCGAATGCCAAGGGATGCTGCAACCCCCACAATGAATAGCATCAAAAGCTTGACTTGGAAAAGGAAGCCTTCTTCTTTCGAAAGGGCTAACTACTGCCGGAAAGCCACGCTCGAGTGCCACCTGAGCCAAGTCCACTAGATCATGCTTCAAGCCTAGGGTCAATGTTAAAACATCTTTATCAAGAAGTGCAGCCACGAAGCTCGAATCTGAACACCCAATTTCAAGGACTACACGGATATTTTTTCCCCACTCAATGTCTGGTACCATCTGTAATATTCAGAACAATATTCAAAACGTCTCCGAAATAATTGTGTTGTTAAAGGCACAGATGCATTTCTATCATATTGTTCCTAAAGAGAGCACACTTTGTGAATGTGAAAATATCACTGATCAATCAGTGTGCTTGTGTAAACAACAAGTGGAAACATATTTAAGATGCAACATAAACATCAAGCTTGAAACTAGATGCTTCCTAGGAAAATGCAAAACTCATGTCCTCAAATTACTAACAATATCTCATGTTTGTGAAATAAAACTCTAGCTGTTGCTACACCCTAATAGAAAACTTACCTCTTCAATTGACTCAAGATAGTGCTGAATCCCACCTTTGAACTCAGACTGGTTTTGTGGAAAAGTAAGATACTCGCCAGACTCCACCAACCAACTATGCTTCTTCATGTAAGCAGCGAGTCTCGGGTGTGCAACATTCTTGAACAATATCTGCACTGACACAAGATGTTTATACCATTAAGGAACATACACTTCAATTCACCAACACTTAATCTAACTTTTTCAGTTCATGTACCTTTGATTTGCTCTCAGGCCATGGTTGCGAATACCCGTATCCACCATGAGGAAGAGGAACCAAACACATTACTGGCGCCCTTGGACAACTCCTCTCAGTATGACGGTAACTCTGAACCTTCCCACCACCAACTTCAATATCAATACAAGGAATATAGTTATGCTTGCTCCGAGTACTACACGATTTCCACTTATAGCTAGCATTTGGATCAAACAATGGCCCTTTAAACTGTCCCTTGCTTGTTCCCACACCTCCATCTTCAAACAGTTTAGAATCCTGATCCAAAGATTCAGCTAAACCACTGTCACCACCATCATCCATTTCAAAATCCACACCCACTTCACCGTCGCGATCAGACCCTTCTTTTTCACCTTCCAACTCTCCTTCACTCTCCTCTTTCTCTTCCTTATCCTCTGATTCATCATTACCATCAGATTCAGACACTTCATTTGCTCTCACTTTATCTTTATCTCTATCATTCTTATGCACCCTTTTATGTGGTGCCACCCCTTTGTCATGTTCTGGAGGTACGGTGGCAGAACTATTACCCTTCTTTTCATCCTCCCCCAACACATCCTTCTCCTTATTCGACACGCCACCAAAATTTTGCTTTTCCTCTGCCTTAGTCTCCTCCTTCTTGTGTGGTAGTTGTGTTTGTGTTTGAACCCCTTTAGAAGAAGTAGAAGAGGAGGAAGAAGGTTCTATAATGTCTTCAAAGCTTTCCCTTTGTGTGGTAATAGACGAAGACGAATTCGAGAACACCCCCCACACAAAGATGAAGCACAAACCCAACATTGTCACAGCTGTCATCTTCACCCATAACCCATATGGGCGTTTCACTTTCCTAGCCAACTTTGCAATGGCCATCAATCACTCACTCTAAATTCACCACTATCCCAAAATCCTCTAGAATTCAACTAATCTTGCACGAATCGAATCGAATCGAATCAGACCGAGTCAAGCCACTATATCTAAAATCACAAATCCACATCCACTACACTCTAGCTAATCTAATTGGGGCAAAATCAGCTAACAATGAAGTAAATTTCTCAGTTCTCACACACCCTTAATCTAAAAATCTGAAGTTCAGCACAAGCTAGCTTTATTCATCTACATCTAAGTAAAAGATTAAGAAAATGTTGAGAACAAACATAGCATTATTCACTCACAACCTAATAGGCACCAAGCTAGATTTATCATATATGAATCTAATAGGCACTTTATAGTGAAATTTTTAATGAAATTCTCAAATCTGAGAAGGCACCGTACCTGATGAAAGTGAAGATAGTTAAGGTGTTACTGTTGATAGGAGAAGTGTCAGTTTCAAAGTGACTCAAGAAGAAAAGAATAGAAATAAATGAGATTTTGGCAAAAATAGAAAATGGGTGTTGAGTTATTGGAGGTGGAAATCAAGAAGAGATTAAAAAGATGATTTTTTTTTTTTTTTCCCTTCCTTTTTTCGTGCTAATATCAGTTTGAGATTCGATTGAGGAATGAAGAGAAGTACAGAGACAACTACTGTTTAGTCAGCGCTTTCAACTGTAAGAAAGCAAAAGCATCAACTTTGGTGTTTTTTTTTTTTTGGTCAATGGAAGTCTTTTACTCCAAGTATTAGATATTTTTTTTGGGTGTTTACATCTGTTGTAAATTTTCTTCTCTTTTCAATAAATGGATAAAAATAAAATAAAAAATATTGTTGGGTTTGTGTCAGAATGTTTTACTCTTTTTATAAAAATTAATGATATTTTTAATTATTAATGTAATTTTATATAAGATTAAAAATACTATCTTTTATTGTTATATATATTTACTGCGAGATAAATAATAATAATGTTGTAAAGACGAAGAATGTATCTTTATTGTGATATAAATTCATAGGGCATATGCCACAATGCTTAAGAGGATTTAATTTACAATAATACACTCAGCTAAAGAAAGTTTGTGCAAATATTCTTCACACTTTTAAGTTCTAATTCCTCACAAAATTGTAACACCCTGTTTATCATTTTACAATGCCTCAAACATTCATTGACCTACAAGGAGGGGTGTGGTACAAATAACTGAATAAGCAATTGCTAGTGCACATAATTTAGCACCACCATGTTGTTTGATTGCTTCAGCATGGGGGTGATGACAATGTGTCAAACATACCAAAAGTCCAAAGGATCCAACTTTGTTCTGTACAAATAATATTACTCTTGGTAATGTAGCACAAGCAATTGCTATGGTACAAACAATTATCAATCTCATACAATTAAAGAATAGGCAAATTCATCACTTCCTTTTTGCCTCATCTTCCCCCACCAATCTCCACATCTTGTGTTTCCAATGGTTCAGGGAAAACTTCATTGGATTTGGATGATCTTTTATTGGAAGATGAGTGATCCATTATTACACCACTTCCTTGGGAACTTACTTTCCCTGATTGTTTAGTCCCACTTGAACTATCTTTGTTTGTTGCAGTAGCACTATCTGATGAGCTCTGTCTCCAGCTACCAAACAATCCAGTGCTCCAAGACTTCCTAGACGAAGTTGTTCGCAACTTCACCGAGCTTGCGCTTTCTTCTCTTACAACCTTCAACGGATTTTCCAGCGCCCTGAGGACATGTCTCATAGGAGGACGTTTCGAAGGCCTAGGATTCAGGCATGATCTTGCCACGATTGCTATAGCCCATACTTCTTCAAGTAGATCCTCATTTACTAACAAAGAAGGGTCAACAATCTTATTTATCCTTTCTTTATCATCTATGCTAATGTAAGGCAAGGTCTGCTCCAACCACTCTCTTGAGGTGGCATCGTCCAATTTACTGACCTCAGTATCTCCAGTAATAAGCTCGAGCAAAATCTTACCAAAACCATATACATCACCTGCCCAAGTTACTGATGATGTGCCTGATCATTGCCAAAGCAATAAGAAATGCATATTAGTTCTCTTGAAAAAATTTCATGCCAATGTATGTAGTAGCAGGATCACTAAAAGTTGTTCAATGGGACTAATGTGCTGCATTTAAATCTCTTCCATCAACACTTGGATGAAAACTAACTAGAAAGGGTAAACAAGTTTACTTACCAAAATTTGGTTGATTAGAAGATCTGCAAAATTACAAAGATGAAAATACTGGTTACAACTTTGAGTGAACATAAAAATGTAACAGTAAACTTAAATATCAGCATCCATTCAAACTAAATGCTAAGATTCAATATATTTATAAATCATGACGGTACCTCTTCAGGTTTAATATTCAATTATTGTAATAGATTCAGCTGTTTTTATGTCTTTGTCTGAAAGAATTCGAAACTTACGATGGCTTGCTGAACAGCCTGTTCATGACACCAGGATGGACATCTCCTTGGGTGGTAACCTCACTCAAACTTCCAAGTCGCACCTCAAATTTATCATCAAGAAGTATGCTGCTAGCTTGAACATCTCTTCACAAAATCAAAAGTAAATTTCAGTAATTTGCAAGGCACCATGATGTAACAAAAAATTGAAAATGCAGCATAAAATGACACTTTGACAGCATATCATAAACTCAATCACATTTTGCCAATAGATTCATTTCCTTCATGATGAAATAACAATAAAGAGTCTAGATTATATTTGGTGTTAACTACCTGTGAGCGAGGGGAGGGCTGCAATCATGTAGATAAGCAAGGCCTTCGGCAGCTCCTGTAGCGATTTTCAATCTCGTGATCCAATCAAGGGACTTCGATTTACCATCTGCATCGGTGACTCTCTGCAAAGAACTTGCCAAATCTCCATTTGGCATATACTTGTAAACTATACATTTCTCATTGTCATTCTCCAAGCAATGTCCCAAGATTGGGATCAATCTTGCATGTGAAACCTTGCTTAATAATTCCAACTCCACAACATATGATTCTCTCTTGAACAAACTCAAATCTACCCTTTTGATGACAACAGTAGCTCCGTTTTCCATTACTCCCCAGAAGAGGTCTCCAGAATGACCATGCTTGATGATATTTTCTTCAGCAAAATTACCAGTCAACTTGAGAATTTGCTCATAAGTAAATGATTCCCCGACAGCAATGTGGAATGCAAGGTCTTTAGGCGGCACAGGACTCTCCCCTACTGGAACAGGCCCTCCACTTTCGGTTCCCCTTTGAACTTCCAAGCTTTTATGATTGCCACATAGTTTTAAGAACAGTACGAGGACCAATGCCAGAAGCAAAATAAAGCCAAGTCCACCAAATACACCTACCAGTATGAATATCAGTTTCTTTCTGGAAGATTTTTCCATTGTCAAATTTGATGGAAAGGGTAAATTTCTCTTCTCATAAAACACTCTACAAACACTAACATCCCTCTGATTTGGAACATCCTCCAGACAATTCCTAGCTAAACCAACATTACTAAGACTAACACCTTGCACCTCGCCTTCCAAATAATTACCGGACAGATCAATCATTCTAAACTTCTTAGCCGAAATATTTAGAGTTCCAAAGAATAAGTTGTTTGAGAGATTGAATGTGGCATCAGTAGAACTAGTATTTGAACCGAAAAACTTCGGTAGAGGACCGGTAAGGTTGTTGTTGGACACATCAACGAAACGCAAGCTCGGTAATGACCACAAAGTATCAGGAAGATCACCATCAATAAAGTTACCACTCAAATTGAGAACTCGAAGTTTCGAAAGGCGAGAAAACAAGACACTAGGCACATTACCAGTTAGTGCATTGTTGGAAAGGTCCAAAGTTTCAAGCCCTGAAAGGTTACTAAGTTGATTCGGAACATTCCCAGATAAGTAATTGGAAGAAAGATTAAGACTTGTGAGGTTACCAAGTGAAAACAATGAATCAGGAATAGACCCAGAAAGTTCATTTCCTGAGAGATCAAGCACAGACAAATTAGACAACATTCCCAAACCTGAAGGCATTCTACCAGTTAAGCTATTCCCAGAAAGTAACACAGACTTCAACAAAATCAAACCACCAATTGACTCAGGAATAGAGCCAGTTATTGAGCAAGAACTTAAATCAAGCACCTGGAGTGCACCAAGGTAGTTGTTATTGTTTTTGTCACCAAACCACTCAGGAATAGAACCATTAAGCACAAAACCTGAAGCATTGAAGGAAGCTAAACGGGTAAAATTGGCAAGTGCATCAACTGAGAAACTTGGGTGAAGACTAGCTTTATGTGTTCTTCTGAAACCGGAAATGTTGATTCCGATAACTGAACCCGTTTTGCAATGAATCCCGGTCCAGTTCCGGCACGGTTCGGTTTTTCTTGGCCAGTTTTTTGCTCTTATACCCAATGAAGATCGAAGTTGAAGCAACGATAACCATTCGGTTCTTGAACTCAACTTTTCAGTGCTTGAACTCAAAGCAGAACTGAACTCAACGAAGAAGAACAGGGACATAACGGTAAAAACAACTGTAGCTGAAAAAACAGAGGAACTCTTTAACTTCTTCAACTTCATGTTGTTCTTTGCTCTGTTTCTCTGCAATTTGAACCAAACTTTAGTTAAATTTGGAAACTTTTTGAATGTAAGAGGGGAAAAAAACGTTTTTTTTTTTTACTTTTCACCTTCAATTCGAAGCTCTAAAGGTTCTGCAATTGGTGCTATTCTTCATGTTATGTTTCTCTGTTTTTTTTTTTTCTGTTTCTCCGAAGCCTCAAGTGTATGCATGAGTTTAACTGTTTTAGTTGATTTAGAAAAATTGGAATTTGACACAAAAATTGGATTTTGTGTGTTTGGCTCCAATCAAAATCTCTGCTACTGATTCTGCAACTGAACCAATACACAAAAAGAATCCATTAATGTTAGTAATTTACATGAATGCTTCATTTTTATTTTATTTTTTGGATTTTCTATTTGTGAAGTTTCATGATGATGCTGAATATGTCACATGAAGAAAATTAAAGTTTTTGAGACAAATTTTTAATGTTGTTGAATTTGTGTTACCTCCAATTACAAGCTCTGGTGATTCTGCTCTGTTCTGTCTTGTAATCTCTGAACCAATCCACAAAAAGAATCCATTAATGCAATCATAAAAAAATAAATAAATAAAAAACAGCATTCAAAAATTGCAACTCTTCCAAGCTCACTTTGTTGAATGTTCCACATAAAAAAACAAAAATAGCCAACCTTTATTTATTTATTTATTTTTGTGATAATAAAGTTTCTCACTTTTGCTTATTGACACAATAGTATATCCAAAAGTTTGAACTCAAAATCTTTGGTTAAGTTAAGAAAACTGCATACCCAAGATTTGAAGATTGTTGTATAGTCTAGTGGTGTTGAATACTTGAAAGAAAGAAAAGATTTTGGAAAGTGGGGTTGTGAGGAAAGGAAACATTAAATGGAGGTATCTGCCAGTTTAGGAGTGGAAGTGAATAGTGAATAGTGAATAGTGAAGAGAGAGTAATGGATAGGATTTGAAGCATTACATTAATTGTGGAACCGCTGGGAAGAATACCTGTTTGAGGAAAGAGTCTTAGTCACTATCACCGGAGATATTTAATGAGTTTCTGGGAATTGGGAGGTGCTGATGAACAACAAGTTGTTATGGTGGTTATGGTGCCATTCTAATGCCTATATCTATATCTATATTTGTCTTTGTGTGTGGGGTTTCCAATAATTGATGTTAGGTTTCTCTACAGTTTGTAATAGGCAATCAAACTCAAAAACAAATATCATAGCAAATCAACAATAGTGTTTTACTTTTTCTTAATATGTATTCATTTTGATTTTTTTTTTTTTTACCAAAGATAGGAGACTCGAACTCGCAACCTCTTAATTGAGTATAGAAAGACTATGTTATTTGAACTATAACTCATTGGCATGTATTCATTTTGATCTTATAAATCAACTCCGCTAGGTGAATAATAAAATATACGAACAACGTGAATAATAGACTGTATTTTAAGTCTATTAACTATTTAAAAGAAGGATTATATCTATTTAAAACAAAATTTAATTTTTAAAATTAAAAATATTTTTTTTAATTTATTATTTAAATTATTCAAAAAAATTATTGTTCTCGTGTATAAATAATACAAGAAATAATAGAGAACTAGTAGTAATATCAATCAATTTCAGCTAATATAATAATAAATTATAAAATAAATCTAGTATAAAATTTATTAAAAATGAGTTTTTTTTTGTTAAGTTTGGATATTTATTTTCTTATATTTAATGTTAGCTACACGGTTAATTGTGCAATGTTAATTCCCATAACTTTCTCAAATAATATATACGCGGATTATTTTAGTTTTTATATGTATTTTGCAATAAAAATAATAAAATAATGAGATTGATTACATGCATAAATTAATAACATCACTTATATTTAAATTTTTTTGTTCTTATAAGTTTTAGTTATGAGAAATATTAGAGAATAATAAGGATTTATTATTTTTTTACCATTAATTAGTTATTAATATTTAAAAGTATAAAATAAAATATATTATTAAATTATTAGACTAATGAAACTAGATTAAAAAAAATTAGTTAATAACTAAGTGAAAACAAAAAATAATAAATTATGATGTTTCTTAATATTTTTCTTTAGTTATAGTTATAATAACATAGAAAATAGAAACAATAACAAAGTAAAACAAATTAGTATAATTATTACTATTCAATAAAACAGACACTTTATTAGGAAGAAGATTATTAATCAACAAAAAAATATATTGAGATAAAATATTCATTTTTATCAACTTGTTAGCCACCAATAATATTTAAAAGACAATAAAAAAATTAGTATAAAATTGTCTAAGATTATTATATTTTGTATTTTTAAATATTATTGATATAATTAAATAATGTAATATGTAATAAATATATCATTATAAATGTTATATGTATGAAATTTAAAATCAACAACTAATATATTTGTGTATAAATATATATTATGGTTTAATTTAATTTTAATATGTATTTATATTTTAACATATATTTTATATTAGTGATTAATTTTAATATATACATAACATAATTATATAAAATTATAGATATTAAATTAAAAATATTAATTTTTTTTTAGTATATATTGCCAGTTAGCCACTATATCCTCATATTTGCTAATTATGAAGATTATTTTGACTCGCTATAATTTATTATTTACAGTGTACGTGAATAAACTACATGGACTAAATTTTCCTAAACCCCAATCAAAATAAGACAAAATGGCAAATGATCATTATGATGATGTATCATGCATAATCTTAAATCTAGATAATGTTCTCTTTAAGAATAAAGTTACTTTTTTGTACGGGAAAACAAAAGCATAAAATTCTCTTAATCTATCCAAGTAAATAAATGAAGGTCAATACTTGTTCACTTTTTTGTTAATTAAAAACAAAGGTTAATTTATCTTCAAAGTATTCTTTTTGTTTTTGAAGTTTGAATAATAATAATAATATATATCTTCTTTTATTAAATAGAAAAAAAAATGCGTGTGGAAATTTCATGGAAAATTATAGTAGCTTTTTCTATTTTGCCTATTTACGATACATATATACGTGAAGATGATGATAAATGAGTCACCATCTGATAGAGATTAAAAGAATAATGGTTATATATATATATATACAGAATTCACTTGTCTCTACACGTAGAATTTTCAAATCAAAAATCAATTTCATATTGTCATGCGTTAATAATACTAACAGAACTGTAACAGCGACTCGTATACATTATATGGAATGGTCCAATTCCAACAGTCCTATGTTGGAAAATGTTTGAATCTGAAAACATGTTAGTTGTTGTATTGATTAATTATTATTTTATATATATTGTTCATTTATGTAATAATTAATTTGATATTGATGACTCCATGTACAAAGTAAGTATAATATATAGTATTTAGTTATTTACTATTACAGTCAATTTATAGTAGTGTCATGAGTTGAATATTGTTCAATCTTGAATTGCATGGCATACTACTATATACCATGCTTGTCCATCTCCTACTCTTCTAAATCCTTAAAAAATAAATTCTAAATTTTAATTCTTTAATTTCGGATATTTTTTAAATATTTTTCTTTTTAATTATTAACTGACTTTTTAAATTAATCGGTTGAATAAATGTCGGCTCCTTAGTGTTTTTTTTTTTTTTTTAATTTATGTATTAAGTACATGGAAAAATTTGATTTGGCTTATATGGTGATGTCGGGCAACAAGTTGTGAACTTGAAAATTAAAAACATTATTTAATATAATACGCGCTATCCTACGTGTATTGATAGCACCCTCACTCAAATAATTATTAGATATTAACGAAATATTATATAAAATTATAAGTTATCTACTTTAATTTCCCAAGAGTATGTAGTTATCACAATTTGGTATCAAGTTGCAATTCTTAGTCATAACAACAAATTAAAAAAATCACATTCAATCTAACAAAAAGGTGAGACCGAGAGGACTAAAAACATGACTCCAATAATACTGCTATCTTTGAGCATGTTGTTTGCCATAAACTAACCTATCAATGTTTTTTTTATTATTAAATAATAAATAAGTAAATTAAATATTTTTTTATTTTTAATAGGCTAAGATTACTTTTTTTTTAATTAAGGTTAATGTTAGGTTGACAAAAAAAAATAGCTAAAACTTGCCTTATTTAGCATTAATTAATTATCGCAATAATTAATGAATGTTAAATAAGACAAGTTATGACTGTTTTTGGCTGATTTTCTTTGGATACCAAACATTTCCAAAAGAATAAATATATTTCTAATTTTTTTTATCCGCGGATATTTAAATTTTGATGATTTAAAAATATATTTAAGTTCCTGATTTGTTAGATTATCAATATTGTATCCTGGGTATCTTTCGAGTATACCAAATCAGTATAGCTATCATTCTTCGTACACAGCATTGAAATTAAAAGATTCCTATTGAAATCAAGTACTAGATTCTTTCTAATTTGCTTGTTGGTTGTATTCAATGCAATGTATTCTTAAAATTTGAGTACATCGATTTTGAATCTATTTTAAAATCTCTTTTTCTATATATACATCTGTCATGTCAGTATAATAGAAATTACGTTTGATTTTTTCGTTGGATCTGACATACTCAAATGAATAGAGAAATTGATGTTTTCAGATTTTGAAAAAATTAAAGATTTAAATGTTTACGAATCATGTAAAAGATTTATTTATTTTTTATTTATTTATTTGTTTGTATATTATATATTATATTGGTGCATGTGTTTTTAATATTATAGAATATAGATTATGGAATTTATTTTACATTAATTTTATATTTTATCCAGTATATATACTTTATTAAATAATAAAATAATAGCATATATGTGTTAATTCAATCTATGAGATAAATAAATATTTTGGAAAAACGTGTGGAATCTGGATTTCGTTGCCAACAGAAAAGAAATATGACTTTAGAAACAAAATGTCGTTGACTGACTTGTTATTTTGTTAATTGAAAGAACAAAATAAATTCCATCAATCAAAATAAAAAAATTATATTTGAGGAAAAAAAAAGGGGAAAAAAAAACTTCATTTGACTGAGTCTTTGATGAGAAGGAGGTGGGGATGCATGCTGAAATTGGTGACATGCATTCGCATTAATAAAATAAAGGATAAAATATATTTTTTATTTTTAAAGTTTGGCAAAAATTTTAAAAATATTTTTAAATTTTATTTTACTTTGATTTTGTCTCAAAAATTTTAGATTTGCATTAAATATTCTCTTAACGGCTAAATTTTTAAAAAAATTTAAGACTAATCTAATAATAATGCATGAAAATTATGCTTAATTTGCTTGTATTGAAAGTTGTTTTTATGAAATTATTATTGAATTTGTCTTAAATTTTTTGAAAAATTAGCCGTTATGTATATATTTGATACAAATAAAAAATTTTTGAGATAAAATTAAAATAAAATAAAATTTAAAAAATATTTTTAAAACTTTTATCAAATTTTAAAGATAAAAAATATACTGTACCCTAGAACAAAAAAAAGGGACAAATATAAACCATTGATAAGGGACTATTATTTTTCAATAGGGTTCACCCTTCAATTATTTGGGTATTGAAAGGAACATTTCTACTTTTCATATTGCTATGTTTTTTTCCTTAAAGTTCATTGATTATGGTCACAACTCACATATCACATTCTATTTGGCCTTACATACACGTGTATTCATTGTACATATATAATAATAGTTTTCTTCTTTTTTTTTTTTTTTTAAATCTATGCATGTGTATATGATTTTAAAAAATTTTCATTCTGATTTGTTTTTTGTTTTTGTTCTTATTATCCGATATTTTCACATTCTTGCATATGATTCATTCATATGAACTTTATGAAGTCAAATTTAAGAGAGTTGCATTATGCAGAAACGAAAAAATAAAAATTAAATTAAATCTTTTTATTATGTTTTGTATAAAATATATTAGATTAAGTAATTTATTTTAATATTATATTTAATTTAAAATAATTATAAAGATCAAAGTATAGATTTAATATTTAAAAAATTAAATAAATATATTTTTAAAAATAAATATTATTAAAATTTTAATTTTTATCTCCAAAATTTTTAGTTTCATGTCTCTTCACTTTCTGAAAATATTAAAAAAAATAAAATTTTAGTTCTAGATTTTAAACTCATCTTGACCATTATTTTTATATATCAAAAGTATACAGAGATATTTTATTTTTTAAAAAACTAGTGTAACAAAATATTTTATACATACAAATATAAAAAATACACGTGTAATTGTAACAACCACCCTATTTTATTATCATAATCATTATTGAGTTAAAATTTTAAACAAATTATAAAGTTTACGAATTTTTGGTGGAATACATTAGGGTGAGCACGGGTAGCGGGTACCCAATTACCCGTCTAAATCCGAACCGAACCAATTAAATTGGTTTTGAAATCAACGAGTAATCGGGTCCAACTCGAATCAAACTGATGGCTTTTGTTAGTGATTGGTTTGGGTATCGGTTTTGGGGATGCGAAACCTGAACCAATCCACAAATTCGATCATATATTAATTAAATAAAAAAACAAAAAAATATATATGATTTTTTCATTAGACAATGATTATTCATTATTAATATGTTTGGATTTTAATGAATTTAGTTTTTATTGTATTTAGCGTTTAACATGTTTGGATTATTTTTATTGATGTTACATGTTTATTGTATTTGTTGAATTTTTTTATGAATTTTAAAGTCATCGGGTACCCAATTACCCGAACCGAACCAATCATTTCTTAATCGGTTTGGTTTGGTTCGGATACATGTACAAAAAAATGCAAATCCGAACCAATTACATTTTGATCGGTTCGATTTTAATTTTACCATAAACCCAAACCAAACCGACCCGTGTTCACCCATAAAATAAAATTTATATTTTAATGAAGAAACTATTTTGGAAAACACTATCCCCCCCCCCCCCAAAAAAAATTGGCACATTTCATATGAATTTGTACTAATACCTTTGTTCTATTACTCTATAGAATATACTTACTATATGATTAAAATAATAGACTCAATAATATACTTAATAATAATATTTTAATAAACGGATGTATCTTGATAAAAAATTTGTGCTCAAAATATGGCACTTAACTTTTTGTTGACTAAGTATGATACTTAATTTAAATTATAGAAACAAGACTTTTGCCTCCTAAAAGGAACTAAGGAATAGTACATAATTTTGAATAAATGAATAAATTAATCTTTCAAACATCACTTATTTTTTAAATTGGTTTTTAAAAAATTTTTTTAATCAAATTTAACTTTTAAAAATTTTAAATTAGTCATATTAATCTTTCTAGTATTTTGTGTGTTGATGGTGTCAAAATTTGTTAATGTGACACTCCATAATACACCTAAAATTCTTAATTGACTATTAACATGATTAGTTTATAAAATTATATTAAATTAACCCAAAATTAAAGAATTTGAATCTTTCAAGTTCTTCTCTCATAATCAATTAAGACTTCTAGTATGTATTAGAACCTTACTTAACGTGTTATATTAATAAATTTTGACATTATCAACAAACAAAATAACATAATGACTAACATGACTAATTTAAAATTTTTAGAAGACGAATTTAATTAAAAAATATTTCAAAAACCAATTTAAATAACGAATAATCTTTCTAGAACTAATTTAAAGTCTTGAAGTAATGGTCAAAGAATAATGGAGAGACGATAATTAAGTAAAACTCTCTCTAAAGTGATAATGATCGGATTCAGAAAGATTATTTTTGTAGTCTCAAAGTAATGTTCATAAGAATAATGGAGAGAAGATTATTTTTTCTTAGATTCATCATATTGCTTGATAAGTTACAGTTTGAAAGTCACCAAAATAATTTACATTAAAAGAAAAACAGTTTTTTTTTTTCAATGATTCACTATAAAAGTTCTAAACTTCTAATAGATCACGTCCATAACCTTTTTAGTCGAAGCCCAATTCCCATGGGCCATTTCTTGGCACACAATTTAAAAATATGGAAACACCAGTTCGGCCCAACTGAAAAATGTGAGTTGGGCACAAGCCTAGCCCATGACAACGACCAAAACAAAAAAAAAAGGTCTTTTATAATAATAATAATAAAAATAATAACAATGACAACAAAAATAAAAACACACAACAAGTACCAAAAAAAAAAAATCAAAACACACAACATATCACAAAATATTTCTTTTGATTTTTCTTAATTAATTTATGATAATCCTAATTTTTTTTCTTTTGAACGGTGGCAAGAATTCGCACGTGGAGGTGTGTTTTGTGCCTCTGCTCTCATTTGTGTTTGCGCGAGAAAGATAAGATGGGAATATGTTGATTCTTAAATATATATACCCAAAACATTGATTTGCAACGGTTTAGAACTGAAATGCCATTATCCTGAGTAGTTTTGTAGCAAAAACTAAACTGTAGTTCAAAATTGTTGCGATTCTGCTAATTTTGAAGTGGATTTGAACACGGTTGCTAATTTTTTATTGTTATTATCTGTCTCTGTTGTAGATATATTTCTCAACCCAGCTGACCAAAAATTAATCTGTTGCAAATTTAAGTTCTATTTAAAAATTTGTCGTTGATCAATAGATTATTATATGCGCAAAATTCAAAATATGACACTTACTTAAAAAACTTAATGAGTTAACTACTACTATATCAATCCAATCTAATTATCTCTCGTTGTTTATGACTTAATTCAAAATAAGGAGTGTTTAATTTTCATGATAAATGAAATTAAGATCACCTTAGGACTTCATTCTAGCTAGGTCAAGATTTGCACCCATTCATGCATATAAATCTATTAGAAAAGTGATTACATCACATAACATGATAAAAGCATAACAAAAAGTTATGATTTCAATCTAAGATACGGTTGGTAAAAGTGCTCTAAAGTATGAAGAAACCACTCCTCTTTTATGAATAATAACATTTTTCATTCCATTTTCTTATGTCCTTATTCTAGGTTCTTGCCTACCTAATGTATCTATATCAATTAGGGTTTGAAGTATTAATTTTTAAGCAACCCTTTTTTCTTTGAACCTCCTCCGAGGCCAAGACTAGTGAATATATATATATATATATATATATATATATATATATATATATATATGAGTTTAATTTTTATACATTGACAGTGTAAAGTGTTTTATAAAGTCGTGCAATTACATTCGTTTTTTTGGATAACTATTCACGTAGTTAATATGAAATGTAATTATTTTTACTGATGTAGTATTACGTAATTGGATGCACGTGTAAAATTACTTTGCAGTTTGCACTAACAATGCATCAAAATTAAACTATATATATCAAAAATGATATGAGACCATCAGAATTTATTATTTTTTGCCATTACTTAATAAGCCATCAGAATTTATTATTTTTTACCATCACTTAATAAGCCATCAGAATTTATTGTTTTTAGTCATTATTTAGTAGATTATCAGAATTTATTATTTTTTACTATCACTTAATATATATATATATATGAATTATGAATTTTAAAAACATATAATACTATTGAACTTAGTTAATTACATGTGATCACCTTGTTTGGCAACTATTTATTATATTCTTTAGCAGAAAAAGATGTGATGTTTTTTTTAGGGTTGTGATCATAATATAAACATCTTTCATGTATTTTTATAATTTTAAAACAAAGAAAAAATATTTTAATATATATTCAACACCTTTAAAAAATCATGAAAAATACCCAATATTATTTTTCTTTTGTTTAAAAATTAACTAGATAATTATACTTAGCAAGATAAATAATTTCTTATCCCAAACAGGGAGAGATATATATGAGTTGCAAAAATTTGGAATCCTTATCATATGGTTTATATTCCACCATGCATAAACCATCAAGAATCCCCAAGGATAGTTGATTATTCTTACCCTTACACCTTCTTATCATATGGTCTATTCTCTCTTGGTAAGGTCCCATCTTCACAACTTGGGCAGCAGGTTTATTATTCCATGATGCCCTTTGTATTAATTTAGATCATGCTAACTTTCTAGTCATACCACTCATCAAGTTTTCAGAAATTCTTGGGTGATATATATTACACTAAAATAAATTTTTCTGCTGAATAATCCATTAATATATAGATCACATATTTGTGTTATCTTGATTCTTGACCCATCATTAAAATATCAACACTCTATGTACTAGAATTAAATTAGGAAAATTATTCTTTTGGTAAGGTTTAATATATAATAGTAGTTTTTTCTATAAAAAAAAGTTTAATTATGATGTAATGACAATATAAACGTTTTATATAGTCGTTTAATCAAAACTGTTTTTTAACGATCATTCACGCGATTAATATAAAAAGTAATTATTTTTTATAATAATGTGACATGACGTAAATGGATGTACATGTAAAATGGTTTTATATCGATAATAAATCAAAATTAAATTAAAAAAAAAGTGCAACATAATCTAACTAAAAGTGTATTATTATCATGATGAGTTTCACTTAATTAATAAAGCTTAGCTTTAGCAAATCATATATAATTTTTTTTTTCTTTTTGCAAATGATAACGTTCTTGCATTAAGGGGAATATTTGATTGGAAAGGAAAAAGGAGCCATAAAGTCTTAAATCCAAAAGAGAAAATTCTAATGGGGACCCTTTAATTCCCTCAAAGAATGGAAAGTATCAAAGAGTAACATCATAATTATACTTGAAAAAAAATAACTTAAATAAGCAGAAATACGTATATGTTCGGAGCAACCGGCGGGAAATAAATTTTGGCGTATAATAATGTATTTTTGTGACGAAGCTTTTTGTTAAGAGAGTAACAAAAAGTGTTGTAATTGAGTTGATGATATATAAAATGATGAGATAATGACAAACTTTCATAATTAACACTTATATATGTAATTAAAAATAATTATTATATCATCAAAAGTTGTTAACTTTATATAATAATTAACAAAATATTTAATTAGATTGTTGATGACATTTAACTATTTGAAAAATAAAATTTTATACTAATAGTTGGCATTCCGGTATTTTTTTAAATATTTTACGGTGTTTTTTACTCTTATAAATTGTATTGCGACGGTTTTAATAACTCTTTTAATTTTCTGTTATGTAATTATTTTGTATTAAATTTTAAAAATCGCTAATACTTTTAGACATATTGCAACGGTTTAAACCCCAATATATCAAAATGAATCACATTCTTCTAGTTATATAATAATATTGCTATTATTATTCAATTTAAATTGTAATTTTTTCTCAATTAAATACCAATTATGTTATCAAATTAAAGTTGAGGGAAAATTTTTAAGTTGGATTATTGCACAATAATACATGTATGAATTTTTGTTCTTCTAATTAATAATAAATGTTGTATTATTATTGCTCTATGTTTGAAGATAAGGAGAATTGAAGAAGAAGAATTCACATCTCTTTCTTGGAGTTTGTCATGCATGTTAGTTCTTTCAGGTGAAAAGTTATAAAATACCCATATTATTCTAACTTTAAAAAATCACATAATTCACATCAATTATATCATCAACATGGAAGAGGAGTCAAATTCTGCCTAGCTGTAAATAAAATTCATATATTCTTCTTATAAAATTCATATATACTTCATACTTGAAATTCGCATATAAATTAAAAGACTAAACTACATTATATATTCGGGATATGATGATAGGGGATAGAGATAGATTCTAACACCTCCTTATTGGATGTCACTTTTCTTACAAATGGCATATATATCATGTATTGTCCTCAGCCCAATACTTTATTCTTTATGATTATGTATGCTAATTACTAGCCACCCATTTGAAATTAGTGAAAATTCAGGTGCAGTCGACTTCACGTAAAGTTGATAATTGAGAGTCGTTAGATGAAAATTTAGTCAAATCAGTTAAATCATCTAACGGCTCTCAGCTATTAATTTCACGTGAAGTTGACTGCACTTGAATTTCCACTTTGAAATTACTTGCTTGTTTCAAATTATTAATTTCATAATCAATGATATGTCAAAATTAAAAATAATCATGAATTTTTATTTATTTATAAATATTATACAATCTACTAATTCAAAATAATAATGGTATTTTTAATTTGTTCATTCATAATAATTTTTTTAAATATACAAAATTTTTATTTTATTGAAAATATAATTATTTATATTTTTTATTAGTTTAAACTTTGAAATAAGTATTTCATAATATAGTATAAGACTTTCTATTATCTAAAAGTCTAGATTTTTATATTATTGATGTCTCAAAAAAAACTCAACATAAAGTAAAAAAAAAAATAGGATGTCTATACAAAATTTACATAAATCTAAAAAAATAATAAAATATATTAGATATATAATTATTCATGTATTTTTTTATTGGCTTAAAATTTTGTGATAAGTGATTTTATAAAAAAATTATTATTTAGTATCATCTTATTACTCATAAGTTAATTTTATAGAAAAAAAAAATAAATCAATAGATTTGTATGGACGGAATGAATTAAAAGGACAATCATAACATAAGTTTATTTTAATGAGGAAGTTGTGATGTCATTTAGCAAATAATGGCATGTTCTGAAATGATTTTGAGAATAACAACAATTAAATCCGAATTTGGAATAAGCTAATAACAACAATTAAGACTTGGTGTGGATTAAGAATCTTTATTTTTATTTAGCTTATAAAGCAAGCAAGGAAGGTCTTGGCTGAGTATATATTTTACTTTATTTTATTTTTTATCTTAATTTTTTTCTACCAACAAAGGAAATATATCTTTTTCTAGAAATATTTATAATTTGATCATTAAAACTAGAGTATTGATTTATGATAAAGTAAGTAGTTAATGCAATATTACCTAATTTTTGTTCTTTATTATAAAATTATTTTTTAATCCTTTTTTTTTTTGAAAGATTTAGTGTTCATGATAATATTTAAAGTTTATAATTTAAATTTTAAAATTAATTAATATTAACTAAAAAAAATATTTTTTTAATTAAACTCTTGATTTATACACCAAAACCAATGGCAAATCTAGGTCTCTATATTAAATTAAGTAATTACCATAAAAAAATATAAAAATATTATTTACATATCAAAATTAATTATTAAAATCAGTCATAATGTATTTTTATATAAATATATATATAATTTAACTTATTTTTAATATATATTTTATATTTTAAGATATATTTTATTTTAATGATTGATATTAGTAGTTAATTTTAATGTATATTTAGTATGATTAAAAAATATTAAATAATATTTATAATTTTAATCCTTAATATATATAGCTTTTATGTTGAAACTTTTTGGAGCAATGAACAACAATGAAAATAAAAATTTTTATAATAAAAATTTTGATATTATATGATAATTATTATTAGGACATTAATGGATTACAACTTTTTAAAGATTCAGATGCAAATGTAATTTTCGTATTATATATAAACTGTTAGAGGATATTATTATTAGATATTGAACGTAAACCACTATGGAATGTAACGGTTTATTTTGATTTTCATTAATACAGACCACTATACTATCATAATTTATATTATAAAAAAATTACAATAAAATATAGTATACGAACATTATAGTTATAAATTTTACAGAACCAAATAAAAAATAAAAAATTTTAACCAAAACAAAAATATTAGACATAACAAACAGTAAAGGATAAAAAAAGTTAATATGAACAAAAAATAATAAGAATTATAAAAAATAATAATATACATACAAAATTAGAACACTAAATAAATAATATAAAAATTATTTATCATATAAATAAAATAAATATAATAAAAAATAAAAATATAAAAAAAATACTATAAAATATTCTAATGTCAAACAGAAATAAATATTCTATAATTTTTTACCAGTGATTGAAACAAATTTAAAAAATTTCGATGAAAAAAATTGGAACGAAGAACTAGAAAGAACTACTGTGAAGCCATGAAAATAATGGTTACTGGTATTCTTTTTATAGAAGAAAATGAATGGTAAGATTGGTAGAAAAGAAATAAATTTCTCAACGACAACCAACCCCAATGAACATGAATATAAAAACAACAAATTTTAGCTTCACGTGAACAAGTGCGTCAATAAAAATTATCAAATATAAAAATAAAATATTCAAGAAACTCAAACACGCTTCTCTTTTTTTTCAACGCGTTTGTCAAACACATCTATAATCATTTTTCAAACGGTCATATTGTGAAAAAATTACTACAAGCTGCCGCAATTTCTTTATATTGTCTATTCTTTTAGAAACTTAGTATAACAATTTATGTATGCACGTAAATCAACATAAACTGTTACACCTTATAACTGTTTACATGTAACCTTAAATTGTGATATCCTATCGCGATTTTTATAAAAAAATTGTATTTATTTCTACATTTTTCAAAAGTTATAATCTAATAACATAATTTTTTAAACAATTTAAATAGGTAAATTACTTTTATTATTAAATAAATACATAATTATGTTATTTCTGACCCTACTAAAATATCTAGATGATTGTGGTTAACAATTATTGTAATAGGGTGTAGACGTGTAGTAGTGATGAAAAAACCCCTATATTTCATTAGGCTATATATTTTGACTAGACCATCAGTTTCTTTGACTAATAATATGTCAGGGCATCTAGGACTTGGGGAATCTAAGCATGGATCTCCCAATCTGCGGTTACAAATAATAAATGCTTTAATTTGATGGCCCCATTATTTATTTATTTTCTCCAACTTGCATGTATTGGCATATATAGAAGAGTGAAGAGTGATGATCATAAAGCTTTTGAAGTTGAAAGGGAATTATATTATATATATATATATATATATTAAGCTCCTCTATCTCATCCTCAGAGATAATAAATAATATTCATCTTGGTATATACGTGGATGATAAGGATTCTAAATGTATCAGCATCACTGCCTCCTCCTTCACCAATTCTTGTTGCATGCTATAGAAATATATACATAGAATAAAGTTGAAATGTGTTTTCATCTTTTATTTGTGTTATCAAAGAACATTTCTTTTATTTTATACTTCACTGTATATATAAGTGTATATAAATTAGGATTGCACACTGATAGAACCGGATCAGATTAAATATAGTCTATAATTTTATCCGATTTATATTATATTTTTCAGATTAGATTGGATACAATATTCCGTATTTATTTATATTGTGTGGATCGGATCGATCGGATATATCTGCATAATTAAAAAATAAAATAAAAATTATTTTAAGGTTTTATTTGGCTATTTTTACAAAAAAAAAATTTAGAAAAATCTATTTTTTTTTACCTGCTTAAGTCTATTTACTCCTAAAATATTATTTATTAATAAAAATTCTCTTAAATAATAATAATAATAAAAAAACATAAGATTTAAGTTTAATTATTCTAAGTTGAAGTACGATATACCATACTATTTATATGCGATGTGCGGGTATGCAGATCTACGGATCGGATCTGTAGATATTATTGTCAAATCCACAATATGATCCTATCATAATGCGATTCGATCTGATAGTTCTGCGAATTGAATAATATCTGCAAAATTTAAATCAAATGCTGATAATTATTGCAAATATACAAATATTATTCGATCCGTGTGCCGCCTCTATAATATTATATTATAAGCTTCAAAGTTAATATTCACTTGTTTGCATTGATCAAGTGTTTATTATTAGATTAAATTAATAATAGTTATTATTGTCAGGAATTATGTACTCTTATTTATTATGTTATTTTTTTATAATTTCTTAAAAATATTTTGTAATTTAGAATGTAGCTAGTGAGGAACTTAAAAAATGTTAGTAACAAAAGTAAATATATCAATCAGAAACATAAATACACTAGTATATATATGTACATTATTTATTTAATAAGACATAAATTTTGGTTAAATCTTTACTTATGATTGATGATGAAGTTTAATTGAGATGTGTCTTCGCTCTCTTTCGAGGATATGTTCATGTGGTCTATTTGATTACTATTTTTTGTTGTGTTGATGTTTTGTGTTATGGTTTCTGTTGCTGTTGTTTGGGTTTTGGTGAATCTTGAACTATCAAAAAAAAAAAAAAAGAAATATATTAAATATGGGATTATATTTTTATTATAATTTTATCACTACTTCATCAAAATTTTTAAAATTTCACTTTTTACTTTTATCATCTTTGTCACTAATACTTTTTTAATTAGAAATATACATAACCATTTATGTCATGATAACATTTTTTTAAAGAGTTTAAATTTTTTAAGAGAAGTAACTTTATGACATGATATTGGAGTAGTTTTTATAATTAAAAAATCTAAAATTTGATTTTTATTGAATTAAAAATAAAAAATAGCATAAGACAAAAAAAAATGTCTATACAAAAAATTTATCAAATCCAAAAAAATAATCTTATTTAAAGAGGTTTGTTAGAGATATATTTATTTATATTATTTTTTTATTAATTTAAATTTTTAAAAGAAATAATATTATGATATTTTTATTAAGAATAAAATTGATTTTTAATAATAAATATGCTTATTTTTTTTCATTAATATCTTCAAAAATAATTAAGTTTCTCATCAAATTTTAAAAACGACACTAGACAAATAAAATAAAAAACACATAATGGATATATCAGAATACCATTGGTGGCTCTAAGAATGATATTGAGTGACCAATTGATGAGGCTTAGTTTTATATATTATATATTCCAATAATCCAAGTAAGCAAAGAGATAAAGGAGTCCAAGGCCTAAAGATATAAAGATTCTGGTTCCTATATAATAGCCTGATAACTTTCATTAGGTGTCACTTTCATTCCACGTGGATATATATGATGAAATAATAACAAGCACATTTTATTATTATTATTATTATTATTATTATTATTATTATTATTATTATTATTGTTTTTGCTAGATTATTAATACATCTTTGAAATTGAAATTCTTGAGAGAGAGATAGATGGAAAATATAATTAAAGCATAGCACCTACCTCAATGATGATCAAACTTCTAAGGTTATTCACCATATCTTTTATTCTGTTTGTTATGACATAACATATATAATTTCAAGGAAGATAATGTAACAGCTAGATATAATGTTTTTGTTTTGACATTAGCTGCATGCTATGAACAGTAGGATGATGTTATATCATAGCATCTCCTTGTATTACCACTTTACCAGAGATTAGAAGCTAATTAAAATATGTATTATATGCTACAAATACATTAAAATTAATCATTAAAGTCATTTATTAATATAAAATATATGTTAAAATATAAATATATATATTAAAAATAAATAAAATTATATATATATTTATATACAAATATATTGATGGCTAATTTTAGTGATTAATTTTAATGTACGAATAATATTTTTAATAAAATATATATGATAAATGTAATTAACAAGCAATCCCAGAAAATCAAAAGTAATTAATTAGGACTATCTATATAAGAATATTTATGATAAACGAAAAAAATCATAATTCTTTACATATATATAAGTCTTATATACACCATTATTTTAATTAAAAATTTCATAATATAAATATAAGGTTTAATATAATTAATTATATTGGAGATTCTCTTTTATATATGTAACATCTCATTTTGTTTAGAAAGTATGAGGAAATGATTTTTCGGTAAGAAAAAGGTGATTATAAAAAAGTTGAAATGTTACAAAATATATATATATATATATATATATATAATTTTTATATAAATTAAAAATAAAAAATTATGCTAAATAATTAATGGTAATGTTAGAAAAAAAAAATAGAATTTATCTTATTTAATATTTATTAATTATTATAATAATTAATAAATATTAAATAAAGTAAATTATTGCTATTTTTAGTTGATTTTTTTCATTACTAAATATTTTTAAATAACTAATTAGTTAAATGTGTATAGTTAATTCAAACATTTTCAATTATTTTTTGAGTCACTATGTTACATAAACATCATTTATTAATAATAATGTCAAGTGATGAAGTCCTTAATTATACTTTTTTACAATTTCTTATTAAAAAAAGAAGTAATTTACCATCCAATATAAATACAACACTAATGTAACTAAAATAATTTACTACTCGTTATAAATAATTCCTCAACATGATAAAATATTATAACTGGTAGTCTCCAAAACTTATGATAATTAAATATTAAGATATATAAATATTAACACTAGTGATTAATATCACAATATAATTAAATATAATATAGTAAAAAAAAACATATATTATGGTAGATTCGCAGCTAAAGTTAGTCCTCTCAACTTATAAAAGATTGAAAGCATTTCAAGTACTCAAGAATAAATATTGGTATTTTAGTAAGAAAACTTTTTGGGTTAGTAATTTTTGGTATTTTTAGTCAATATTTAATTAATATAAATATTAAATTATTTTTAATAAAAAAATTTTATTAATTAATGTGTATAAATTCTAAAAAAATGAAATGAAAATAGTATTAATTTATGTGTGTAAAATTCTGGTAAATACAGATACAAATTATATATTTTTTGTATGTAAAAATTCTGTAAATATAGATATAAATTATTATTGACTAAATATTAACAAAAAAAATAATATTTACTGATCATATAGTATTACTCTTTTAGTAATTAATTAGTCATCAATTAATAATAAAATATATACATAATTAAAATTAAAGGATATACATCAGTAATATTAAAAAATTTTGATATAAAAATCACATTTTCTTGAAAGATTAGTGAGTAAGAACTTGAATGGATTCCATCCACACTTCTATATGACTTCATCAAACACAACATAGACACTGGAAGAGAAAACAACAAAAAGGTAATAAGAAAAAAGTGGCTTTTGTGGTTTTATATGTCTTCATATGATCTTATTCATGCACATATTATAATATTATGGCCTGAGATTTTCTTCATGGTTGTATCATCATTATTATTCATGGCGCCCGTGAACATTTTAGTGTACAGCCATTAGAACTACTGGACCCATATCTTGTCCTTTTTTTCTAGTACAAATTTTGATCCCTTTACACCTAACATCTTTTATATATGTACTATATATAAATAAACTAATTTTACATCACATATAAAAAAATTAATCTTTTTATGTGATATATTCATAATAAAATTAAAGTAAGTCATATATGTAATAATATGTAGAAATTTTTTTTGAAGATTCTGATATTTCGGTATTTTTGTAATTTTTAACTGTTAATTTTAATTTTAATTATAAAAAATATAAAATATATAATTAAGATTAACGGTTCAAAATTATTAAGATATATATAACTTAAACTTCTTCAAAAAAAATTAGTGTAAATTTTATAAATAAAAAGTGGTATCTTGCATATTAATATTATTTTAATTTTAAAAGAATTAAGTGTAATTCAAAATTTAAGGTGATGATAATTCTTGAGAGAGAGAGAGAGAGAGAGAGAGAGAGAGAGAGAGAGAGAGAGAGAGAGAGAGAGAGAGAGAGAGAGAGAGAGAGAGAGAGAGAGAGAGAGAGAGAGAGAGAGAGAGAGAGAGAGAGAGAGAGAGAGATGTCTGGTTCAATTTTTTGCTCATGTCAATTCAAGGGGGACATTATTCTTATGTTCCTTATTAAAATATGGTCAAAATGCTCCTTAATTTAATAATAATAATAAAAAGAAGGCATGCATGTGAAAAAAGGAATTTGAAGAATGAGTGAATTTTACATTATGTAATTAACTTTCTTGGTTAATACAAAGTCGGCGTGACCCTTCAATTTGCTACTAATTCCTATATTTGTTATAATGCCATATTCCTTGAAGTCTAAGCATTAAACAATTTTTTTTAATTTTTTTTTTGGTGACTAGCATTAAACTAATTAAATTTGCACTAATAATAAGCACATAGCTATAAGTAGAATAATGTAACTTTATCTTAGCTTCGTCTTCTAGCTAGCAATAGTTTCAAATTCGATTATTTATCCTTAAATAATTTTTATCAAGTAAAGAGTATTATATTGTATTTTTTATTAATTAAAAAAATTTAATCCTCTATAAAATTAATATGCTAATTAAGTTAATCGCTTTTTTTAAATAAAATTATAAAAAATAAAAATCTAAAACCTTATTAATTTTTTTATTATCTCTAATATATAGTGGATATATTTTTTAAGAGAAAAGGATAAATAGGTCCTTGACATTTTGTCTCGCGGACATTTTTGTCTTTGATCATTGAAAAATATTTTTAAATCCCTGATCTTCACAAAATTTGGACAGATCAGTCCCTCCGTCCAAGTTTTGTGAAGGTCAGGGACTTAAAAATATTTTTTCAGTGGTCAGAGACGAAAATGTCCGTAGGACAAAAGGTCAGGGACCTATTTGTCTTTTTCTCATTTTTTAAAAAACATTACACTTTTTTTTTTTTTCAAAATATATTAACATGCAATCTTTCACAATGAATGCCAAATTCTAAATAGTTTAGGATAAACTCAAATTATTGAGTCAGTGTGTATAAATATTTAAGAGATGCATCTAAGAAAAAATTAAACTAATTTTGCACAGTCATGTAAAATAGGCAAATACCTAAAAATTAAAGTAGTATGATTTTTTACAATTTGTCCCCCCACTTTATGCTCCGAAAGCAACATCTATATAGCATCACACAACCACTACTATATAAAGGGTAGCAACGCATCCATATTATTCACATAAATAACTCTCTCTTTCTCTCTCCCTTAATAACTATATTAATTTTCATTATATTAGCATATAGTCATATACTATAGTATAGTGTGTTTATTTTTTTTATTTTTTTCATTTGTTGTTGTGACATATATAGAAGATCATCAATGGCCTCAAGCTCAGCTTGGACATCAAAGCAGAACAAGAGATTCGAGAACGCTTTGGCCGTGTTCGACAAGGACACGCCGGACCGGTGGCAGAAGCTCGCGAGGGCGGTCGGAGGGAAGACTACGGTGGAGGAAGTGAAGATGCATTATGAGATGCTTGTTGAGGATTTGAAGCAAATTGAGGAAGGACATGTTCCTTTGCCTAATTATAGAAATGTTCCAAGTAATGCAACAGTTGGATCCAGCAATAAAGGTTACAACAATTACATGGAAGAAGAAAGAAGGTCTTGTTATTACTACTTTCTACCACTTCTACTAATAATAATAATTATGTATAGCATTTTGCACCATTACACGAAATCAGTTATTCGTATAAAATATATATTTATTTTTACGTACTAATAAATTTAGGTATAGTTAATTTTTTGTGAAATTCACTACATATGAGTTTTCACCTTTTATCGTACATAACTAAAATATAAATTATTTTCCATTATTTTTTTGTCCATTTAAATTAAATCGACACTTATTTTAAAACGGAGTAGTTGCTTGTTTTATTAAATTTATACACAAACTAAAAATGTACTATATTGTATTTGGTATATTTAATTTACCATATGATAGTTAAAAGGGATTCTGTATGTAGTGCTTATTATATTTTTCAAAATAGTACATTAAAAAAATTTAATAGATATAAATAGTAAATTGGTTAGAGCTTGGATATACATTAATTAATATCTTCTTCTTGTCCAAACTAATAATTATTATTATTTTGAAAAAAAAGTGAGTAGGCATGCTAAATTGCTAATAATTATGTATTATTTTTATATATAAAAAAAAGTTATTGCGTAGAGACACATAAAAGCCGGGTTTACTGTCTAATTTAGACACAACACAAATGATTTATTTCACATACACCTTATTATTATATTGTTGTGAATTGTTATTCAAGTTTATCTTTTTTTTTTAATCTACATAAGATCATATATATATATATTTCATTGTGAATTAATAATGTGGCTTGGAATCTGATTTCGTTCATGCAATGTAGGTTGAAGTTTCTTAGCCTCCAGTGAAGACTAATTAAGCTTGGTGGGACAAAAAATAGAGATTATATTATACAAATCAAGTGGATTAAGTGAAAAACCAAAAAATGCACCTAGCTTATTATTAGTAGCTTAATTAGCTTTGTTCTTTAATAACAAAAATCAAATGTGGTTTGATTTTTTTCCCCCTTAAGTGTCAATGCTAGCTAGCTGTATGTTATTATCCCTTTATATATATGTAATGTAAAAAAAAAAGTTATTAATTAATTATCTCAATCATATATGCCAACTGGTTGATGGTAAATCATGACCAGTTTTTGTCAAGTACTTCTTTTCATTAATTTGTCTTTTTGATGGATACAAAATTACAAATGATATTGATAGAGACTAAACTTGTAATGTTAGATATGATCTTAGAATATTTTTCAAATTGAGAAAAAAAAACCTAATATATAGAATGGGTGAAGGAGTGTGTTGGTACTATCTCGATGTCGATTTTGATAAATAGTTCACCAACTAAACCATTTAAGATGGAGAGTGGTTTGAGACACGGTGACCGACTGTCTCCATTTTTGTTTGTTCTTGTTGTTGATGTCCTGCATAGGATGGTAGGGGAGGCAGTCAGAAACAGACGTATTTCGTCTTTGCTGGTTGGTAAGGATAATATAAAGTTGTCACATCTTCAATTTGCAGATGACACTATATTGTTCTGTCCGCCGGAGGAGGAGACCATCAGAAACTATGCCAGATTGTTGAGGTGCTTTAAGATGATGTCGGGGTTATGTATAAACTTTGATAAGTCCAGTCTGATCCCAATCAACTGCAAACAGCCATGGACACACAATATGTGTAACTTATTGGGGTGTAAGGAGGCGAACCTTTCAGTTAGATATCTTAGCATCTCCTTGGGAGCGAACTCCAGGTGGGTCAGCACGTGCAAACTAATAATTGATAAGGTCGAAGAGAAGCTTAGTCTATGGAAGGCAAAAGTCCTTAACAAAGCGGGTAAGTTAGTTCTGATTAAGTCTGTGTTGAATAGCTTGCCGGTGCATTATTTTAGTTTGTATAAGATGCCGAAAGCAGTGGCGAAAAAGTTAATTTCGTTGCAGAAAAAATTTCTATGGAGTAAGGAGGAAGGCAGGCAAGGCGTGGCACTTGTCAAGTGGGACGTGGTCTAGGCACCTAAAAAGTTAGGAGGATTGGGAGTGGGTGATGCTGTGGTGAGGAACACAGCTCCTTTTCAAGTGGTGGTGACGGTTCTCAAAAGAGGAGTGTCCATTGTGGAAGAAGGTTATACGCTCTTGTCATAACTTGAACCCTAATGTGATGTTGTATGTCAGCTCAAACATTGCCTAGTAGAGGAGGTCCATAGAAAGAAATCTATCAGCTGTAGTTCAAAGACCATAATGTGAGAGATAAGATGATTGCTGGGTTGTTTATGGAGGTGAGTGATGAAAGGAGGACTCAGTTCTGGGAAAATGTTTGGCTACAAAGTGGGTCGCTTAAGATGACGTTTTCGAGACTTTTCTCTGTTTCAAACCAAACAGGATCTGTTATAGGGGATTGTGGGTTTTGAGATGGGTTAGAGTGGATTTGGAACTTCCAATGGAGACAAGAATTATACCAATAGGAGTTGGAACTAGTGGATCAATTGCATGAGACTTTAAGACCTGTTGAGATAGCATGTGATACGCAAGATAGAGTTGTATAGAAGTTTGACAAGGAAGGTATTTTTTCAACTAACTCCTTTGTGCAAGTGTTGCAGTTAGAAACGTTATCGGAAGATATTACCAGCTACAGTTTCACCAGAACCATATGGAAAGGTTTGGTTCTGCCACAAGTAAAGTTATTTATCTGGTTTGCTTTTATAGAAAGAGTAAATACTAAAGAAAGATTGCATAGACTGGACATTCTTATCCATGGTGATAACATGTGTGTGTTATGTAAAAAAGATGTGAAATATATTCACCACTTGTTTCTTGGTTGTGAGTTTACCTGACAGGTGTGGTGTGAATGGCTCTTTGAATTTGAGAGGTTGTGGTCTATACTAAAAGAACACTTTGAGAGTTGGACATGTGTCATTAGCAAGAAAGAGGAGCGCAACAAGTGGTTTATATGTTTTTTTGCAGTTATATGGAATGTTTGGTTTGAGAGGAACGGACGGATATTTAATAACAAGGAAGCTGGTGTACAAGAGGTGTTTTACAAATCTTTGACAAATTATAGAGAGTAGAGTAGTACGGATCTCTTTTAATTTGTTGTTGATGACAATGTCGAAAATAACAATAGGGATTATGTTTAGGTTGGTTTTTGTTGCTTTTATTGTCTGCATACCTTTATTTTTTGTCGCTCCACTATAATTGTGTTGAGCTCGTCAGTTAAAAAAAAAAAGTATCAAATAATAAAAAATATTACAAGTTCTACGACTTTAAGTAAAAATAAAGTGTTTAAATATTTTATAAGTGCGAAAGTTTTTAGAGTTGAAATCGGACCACTTAATTTAAATTTTAGTATGATATCAAAATCTATTCGATCTAATGCTAATGAAGCACTCACAAAAAACAATTACAAAAAAAAAGAAAAAACAATGTAAACACAGCTGATATTTAGTTGAAATGACATATTAATATATCTCTTAATTTACTGTACTCAGATTTAAATTTTGTCAATATCAAATAATAAATAAAAATTCTTTAAAAATATTAGGTGTGTGAGCAAATAGTGTGTATGAATTTATGATGTAATACTTAAAATTAAAGACCGTTTAATCTATAAAAAAAAGTGTTGTAAATCAAATTTGACATCGATTCCACCGACCATATAACTTGGATTCATAATTAGTGTAGGGAAGGTTTGAAACCGCCGTGAAACAATAGAACCCTCAAAGTCAAAGATTGACAAATTTTGTAACTTTTGTTCTGCATAAGAAGATTGTGCAACAGGTTTCTAATAACTTATAATTAGTATATAATACCAAAATTAATAACGTAAGACATTGATAAATAATTCATTGCTTGTAATGCATGTCACTGGAAAATATAACTACATTTTTTATCCAATCACTAACATTATTATTTTATTGAAGACTAGTAGTGGTTTACTAATATTTTCATCACATAATGATTAGCAAAAAATTCAAATATATTATACTTTATTACTCCACTACTAAAGTAAACCTTCTAATCTAAGGATGTTTACTAATTAAGATTATGGATTTGGATCCTCTAAAGTTTGAATTTCACTCTAGAGAGTAAAGTGTGATTTTCTACCATTAAATAGTTTCTCTTTCATATTTATTATTGGTCCCACCTATAAAATCAATGGTGAGAGATCACACTTTACTCTCTAAAGTGAAATTCAAACTTTAGAAGATCCAAATCCTAAAATTATATATTTGCTACTCATTCTTAACGAGTTTGTAGACAAAATGGATATATTAACAATTAATCGCACTTAGTTGCCATCAATGAAACTTAACTCATCCTTAAACATTATATATTAAGTAAAAAATAATGCACTTTTTATTAATTAAACAAAACTTAACTCTATTTATTATATTTTAGATCAATAATTCATATTTAATTTTTAACTCTATTTACTACTTTGCTTAGTCAAATTTCAAACACAGATACACTTATTGCAAGACATACAGTCATACATGATGACTACTAGACATTTGGATAAATTTCTTCCGCTATTGGTTTGGGCTTTTTTGGACAAGGGTTTAGCCTTGTTATTAGGAAAGCCCAATAATATTGTTGAGAACAAAGTTAAAACATAAGCCCATATCCAACTCGAAATAAACAAACAAGCCCAACTAGCTAGTTAGTAGTTAACTTATGTCGTGCACTTTACTTAACCGATACTGAAATAATATGGACCGAAAAATAAGAATAAATACAAACCCAATTTTTTGTTATTAAAAAAAAAAAAATTAAAGAAATATTTCAGTTCCCAAAAATACCCCTACCACTACCACACGTCCACACTCCATTCCCCATTCCCCATTCCAAATCTCTAATCATCTTCCACCATCCCTTCGATCTCTTCACTGCCGCGCGCAAACTCTGCTTCTGGCACCGCAACGAACACCGCCTTCTCCGCCTCAGCTATTCTCGTTGCAAGGTGCACAATGCTGCTGTCTCTCTTTTTTTTCTTTGTTCATTTCAATTAACAGATGCAGCAGATCGTGGTTCATAGAATAGTTGAAGCATCAACTTAACTTTGTAATCTGTATTATCTAATACCATTGATTTTGAGCACTTGCACTAGATTCTGTTTAAAATTCAAGTGTATCGAGTTCATATATTAGGAATTAGTGACGATCTCTTGGATCTGTTTTAAAGTAGAGAACAAAATCATTTGCTGGGTTTTAGATTGATTCCGTTAGGGATCGGAGGTGGAGGACCTTCATCTTTTGTTCTCTACTTGGTTGATTGGAAGTCTTTGGTATGCAATTCACATTACAGTTGAATTTAATAGCTAAAAACAGTTGGTACCAAAATCAGAGTTTTAGTTTTCTTTTGTTGACAAACTTCTTGTTAATTTATTTTTATTGAAAATATAATCTAATAATACATGCTTGTAAAGCTCAGCATGGTGTTGAACATGGTTGATAACATGTCCTGTTTCGGGGTGTTGCCAAAGCCTGATTTAGTAGAGGTACAACAGTGAGGTCTGGTGATGACTTGCATCATCTTATGTGTTTCTATAACCTTTTGCAAATTTATAATGTTATCCTTAGTTTTTCTGTGTTGGTTGCTGATATCATCTATGTATAAGTAATTGATGAAATATTTGGTGTCAACAAATTTTGCTTTTACCTTGGACTAGTAGTGTTACTGTTTGTTGAGTGCATATTGTGCACCACTATGCTAAGAGATACGTTCGTTATGGATATTACAAATAAGGTGGAAACTCAGGTGTAGTGACTTCACGTGAAATTGATAACTCTGTTCGCACTTCGCAGCCATCTCCTTGGCGTCGGTTTGCTGGTTTAGGGTTTAGTAATTGATTCTGATAATACAGTTGTTAGTAATTGATTTGCTTGATTTTCTGATTTTGTTAATATTTGGATTTTCTTCGTCAATATGAATTGATGGCTTGATACAGAGTTCTTCTGCTTTTCATTTTTTTTTATTTTGTTAATTATATGAATTAATCATTCTGTAATTCTGAATTTGATATAAGTTCAATTTTGGGACTCTGGATTTTGAATTTTGCTATATTGAATTTTGCAATATAAGTTTAATTCTGCTGTATTGAATTTTGCTGAATATAATTCTGGATTTTGAATGCTGTATGAATTGATATAATCTGGATTCTGAATTGCTGTCATTCTGAATTGTTGTATGTAATTTGTAATTTAGATTTCTAGACTTTGGATTCGGATCCGCATATGAAGCCATGACAAATCCTTCACCCGGTTCAATCAATTTCTTGAATTAGGTAATTGTTAATCGCCATCGTGGAGCTCTTCTCCTCGCTGTCGCGTCTCGTCTCACTCTCACCGCGAACGTCTCTCCTCATCGTCACCTCTGTTCCACTGCTCGGCCGTCACCTCCTCTCACTGCTCGAGCAGTCGAGCTTCTTCCCTTTATTCTCCAGGTTCTCTCTTTCTCTGCTAAGTTTCTTGACGAGGCTGTGAAAGTCTTCAAGGCTAGAATTATGGAATTAGCCCTCTTTAGTTGCTTGTTGAGGACTATTGTATTTTGATTGACTTCATTTAGTGATTTTGTTCAGGTTCACTGTTCTTTTCAATTTGAGTTAATTCTTCTAAAATAATTTCGTTATTTTTTGGTGGTACTTATTAATTTTGTTGATTGTTGATTTAGTTGTCTAATTGTATGGATTTTGACTTTTGAGTTTGTTTTCTGAACTTCTGATGCCATATGTAATTGATAATTATGTTTTGAACTTTTGATGTTGTATGTTGTTGGCTTCTTAATGTGATTAGAAATTTTCTGTAAATATTTAGTTATTGGCTGTATTTAATTTGTGTTTGTAAATTGTAGTTGTTACTAATTAGAAATTTTTATTTTTGAAGATAGAACAACTAGATAGTGATCAAGTATTACATATATTAATTTTTAATAATTTTATTTAATATTTAATAAAATCGGTTGAACCCCAGTCAAACCGATAAACCGTTAAACCAGTGATCTTATCGGTTTATTGACCGGTCCAGTTCTCGCAACGTTGCTTCCGAACTCCTCCTTCAGCCCTCTCCCCTCCAAGTTCCAACCCTAATTTCCATTGCACCCTAGTTCGGCGTCGTCTGTCTCTCTCTCTCTCTCAAACTGCAGCAGCAGTGGTGCTCACTAAGCCAGCGTCGCCTAACATTCAAAATTTAGTCACCTCTGGAAGCTCTGCTCGGCCCTCTTCTCCTCTACGTCGTTGCGTCTGGCCCTCTTCTCTCTCGCACATTGGTAGCTCTTTGACCCTCTTCTCTCTCGCACAAGCTCTTCTCCTCTGGGTCTCTGTATAATCGTTCCTCCTTCGCTAGCAATTCTGTTTCGCTCCTCCCTGCCTCACCGTCTGTTTCGCTCCTACCTTGGCGTCAGTTTCGTGCCTCCCTCGCCGCGCGGTAACCAGTGCTTGTTCGTTTTTTTTTGTCGTTAATAACTTGATTTTGATGATTTTGAGTTTCTATCTCTGATGATATGATTCTGTAATTTGGAATAATGTTTATGATTATGAGTTTCTGATGGATTTGTTATGTTTTTTCTTTTATTAATTTGTATGAAACTGAAATAAACTATGATGTTGAAGAATTTTAATTATTCTGGATTAATTTTGTTGATGGTGTTTCACTGATTTGTTAAATTTTACTGGCTGAGTTGATGGTATCTTGCTAAATTTTTTGGTATAATTTTGTTCATGGTTTGTTTTTCTTTGCTGAGTTAATTTTTCTGAAAATTTTCTGGATGTAATTTGTGTTGTTTTTGGCTATATGTAATTTGGATTGTTTTGTGCCTTGAAAAACTTGTTGTCTTATAATAAAAAAATTAATAAATTTCTGTGTATTAGATTGGTACTCTTCTTAATTCTTTCTGTTCCTTTTTCCTTTTATTCTGTGGCCTGTTGCTTGAATTTTGGATTCTCGGGGTTGTGTGGGTACGGGTTGTTTGTTTGGTTGTTCCAATTTGGGGAATTTTTATGGTCAGAAGTAGATTGCTGAAATTTCAGTTGATTCTTTATGATTTTGTGGTGTGCTGTGGCTTCTTGTTTTGTGGGATAGAAGCCAATTTAATTGAGCATTTTGTTTTGAAAAAAAACTTGCATTTACTGCATATCTTTTGCAAAGAAAACTTGTTTTTAAGACAATGAAAATTCATTCTAAGGCCGACTTAAGTACCTCATATATCTGTAGATGCTTCAGAATTCTTCTTACAAATCCTATCTAGTCTTTTATGATGCTTTGGTCCCTTTAAAATATGCACTCACTTGGTATCATTGGTGGGATTTAGTGAAATAGCAAAACTTGTTTCATTTAATAAAGATATATGTTGTTAAGTATTAACTTTGGGTTCGCATTGGCCTTTTATTCTATTTTATTAGATGGAGATATGGAAGTTGATGTAAACTCTGAATTTTTGAATTTTATAAGTTTAAAAATCATTGAATCTAAATATTTAAAATTATATATTGACTTTTTAATAATTTTATCGTATATTTAATTAAACCGGTTCAACTATGGCTCGATTTCGGTTGGACCATTGAACCATTGAACCAGTCACTCGACCGGTTCAATGACCGGTTCGGTTCTCGCAACCTGATACCTTATGTTTACTGCCAATTGTGAAATACTGCACTAAAAGTGATTAACATCCACTTCAGGTTTTGGTATACTAGTATCTCTGTTTCTACATCCTTGTTGATCAAGAATGCAATTTTTCGGAGGGTCCGAAATCAGTCCATCACCTCCTGTACCAACAGCTTCAGGGAACAATGGCCATATGATGTATGTGTTCAATAGGAATGGTGTATGCTTGCTCTATCGGGAGTGGAATCGCCCATTGCGGACATTGAATGCTCAGCAAGACCATAAGTTAATGTTTGGACTTCTTTTCTCACTGAAGTCACTAACAGCGAAGATGGACCCTACCATGTATGTTGGTTATTTTATTTAAATAAATACACGCAAAGTTAAGAATTGTTGCAAAATTATGCAACAGATATCATTTTGGGTGAGGGTAGTGCGTTAACAATGTTGACCATTTTTCATGGATAATTGACCATTTTTGTTATATTGTTGCCGAAGTACCTTCTTAAGAATAGTTTTTGTATTTATACATCATTTTCTGTGCAATGTGTAGAAATTACAGCACTAGACAATGATAAGGAGTTAAGTTGGGCCTAGGTGATAAACCTGCAATTGAAAATTAAGTCCTTGGTTTTGGTTGTGAATTCCTAAATGGTCATGTAAGTAATGTTTATAACCTCACACCATGGTATCATTAAGTTAGTAATGTGCTATGATCTCATAGAACTTAATGGGATGGTTGTTTATTCTGATGTGCCCTTCATTTTTATCCTAATTAGGTGTAGTTTTCTCCTGTTTGTTATATTTTGTTTGTGAAATTGCTTTATTATGGTATCTTGTCTACTATTTCAGCAATTAGCCATTGATCAACAATATAAATGATGATGGATGTTTTGTATGATTGTAAAAGGAGTTTCTTTGGTGTAGACTTTTTATACTGAACTGGTAGGTTTAGTTCACGTATTCCAACTTATTGTGCAGTGCAGAGAAAGGAAACCTTGGTGTGCCTCAGTTGCCCGGCCAAGGTTGTTCATTTCACAGTTTTCGAACCAATACATATAAACTTAGTTTCATGGAAAGTCCTTCCGGAATAAAGGTCAGCTACAACAATGTTCTTGTATACCTTAAGATGTTACGTGCATGTTTGGGCGTCATTATTTTGTTAAAAAAAGATCTTTTTTCAATGAAAAAAGATCTTTTTTTATTTTTTAACGTGTTTGGCAAATTTCTAGTAGTAAAAGTAAAAGCACTAGTAAAATCAAAAAAAGATCTTTTTTGAGAAGCTGTAATTTACATCTTTTTTTAAAAGATCTTTTTTCCTTAAAAAAAAGATGTTTTTCATGTAATAAATGAACAAAAAAGTACTTTTATACTGTTATACCCAAACATAATTGATAAATAAAAAGACCTTTTTACATGAGATATCCAAACATAAAATTACTTTTACTTCTTTATAAGATCTTTTAAAAAAAGATAACTAAAAAAAAGATCTTTTTTTAAAAGCTCACCCAAACAAGCCCGTAGTTGGTGCTGATTTAAGTTGTAATTAATTTTTATTTGGCACTTTGTCCATATTTGTAATTAACTTGTGGTTATGATTATATTGAGATTCTCCATGATTTTCATGTTTCATGCAGATTATCCTAGTGACTCATCCTCGAACCGGTGATCTGCGGGACTCCTTGAAGTATATCTACAATTTGTATGTTGAATATGTTGTCAAGAATCCGCTCTATACACCCGGATCTCCTATTAGGTAACGTAGTATATATCACTTTTTCTTCTCAAATTTTCCCCTTATTTACCATGGAAGAACTTGTTTGTTGAATCAATTTTCCATGGGTTTGTGTAGGTGTCAGCTGTTCAATACAACATTGGACCAGTATGTGAGAGGCATTGCCTAGAAGCTATGAAGTTCCCAATCACCATTATTGGTGAACCATTGATCACCATTATAACTAAACTCATTATTTTGTGAAGATTTTTAATAACTTTTTTTATCCTTTCATCTAAAATTGAATCTTTCCTTTTTCTGTCCACCAAACCACCACGCGTAGTTGACTGAATTCTACTATAGTGTCCAGTCGTTAATGTGATCTTGAAGATCTTTGATCTTCAGTTGTTTTTGCTAGAGTTGCTGCTGCAATATTGAGCTTCTCTTGTATCAACATTCAACAGAGCTATTGATTTATTCAATCTTATAGCATATGATGTATTCAATCTTAATTAGATATTGGCCCCTACCTTGGTAGCAAAACGCACACGTTTTGGGCACATGGTTAAGGTGTATGTGTCTCAGTAATTTACGTTAACCCTTGTCATTCTTCAATCCAGCGTTCTTATTCTTCTCTTCTTCACGATCTTTTTTCCTTTTTCTTTAAGATTCCTAATTCTTTTTCTTCTACAAACTAAAATTCCTATCTTATTTTTCTCCTCCCAATTAAAATATCTAATTCATCATCTCTAATACCTCGTAGGAAGTAGCATTTGATTAACTGACTGGAAATAAATGATAATATGTATTTGTTATAGCCAAAAGTTTGAACTTGTGAGACCTTAAACTTAAACACACAGAAGATTATAGTACGTTTTGACTTACAAATGATATGATATCACACCATTTGCTAAACATTTGAACGAATATACTAATGAATATTTGTGAGATTATTTGGTGAGACAAAGGTGTTGCATTTGGCATCAAAGTTAAATGAGTATTTACCTATCATTTTCTTTATGACTAGTTGAATTAATAGGTTGTTTTGGCATTTTGGTTTGGTGTAGGTATTGAATATAAACTCCTAAAGGAAAGTTTCTAAATTCTAAAGGAATACAATGAATGCTTTCAAATGAATTGATTGAAATCAAGAAAAAGATCAAAGTGTTTCTTTTACTTTTAACTTTTTTATTAACAAGACACATAAATCCCTAATTATTTATTTGAAGGATTAACAAGAAGATTTGGAGAATGATCCTCTCAATTTTTTCTTTCATTGTTTGATAAAGTGTGATCATATTTTTTAGGTAAGAAAAAAAATATGTGACAAAAATATTAAATGTATTTTATCAAACAATTAAAAAAAACATAATAATTAAAAAGATCCACTCCCAAAGATTTGAATGTCCAATAAAATCAATTATCAATTATCAAAATTCAAAAGTGGGGATGTCAATTTTGTATGGTTGAGGAGCGGGTTGTCATTTATGTAAAAGGATAGGGGTGGGATGGGATTTTACTCATCTACATTTCTCTTAGTATTTTACAGACCTTTGTACACAGCTCAATCGAAATTCACCAATCTCTTCGTTCGTTAATTTTAGTCGCTCGTTTTCGTTTTTATTTCATAGCCTCTGTCTCCATTTCCCGCTCACTATTCGGTTTATTAGCTTGCAACAATGGAAGCTTCCACTTCTTCCTACAAGGTTCGTCTTCTTCTCCTTCCAATCTAGGGTTCCTCTTTCCGTCAATTATATTTCAATTATTTCAAATCATCGTTCAATTAGAGATTGGCTGTTTAATGTATATTACCCTCTGAAGTTCTATCCCTGTTTTCACGTTACTTGCAGAGATGTAGTTATAGTTACTGTATTTGTTTATATAACAGTAACATAACTAACTAACTAACTAACTAACTAACTGAATTCAGTTAACAACGAGCTGAGTCTGTTGTGGCAGTTTAACTCGCATGGAACTGCAACTCTTATCATCTTTTATTATGTAACTGTGTGTGTGCATCTGCATCATATCTATACTTAAGTGTTTCGTAGATCCTATTCTCATTGTCATAATTACTTTTTACTAGTACTGTGTATCTTTACCGTTTTCTTATTTTTATATTTATATAGATGTGTGTTATTTCAACATAAGAAAATTGGTTTAAGGAGAAGTAGAACAAATTTGATGTTAAAAGTGCATAACCAGAAAAATATAACCACAATGTTTGCCAGAAATCATGGTGATGGTTGGATCTAGCTTAGGGGTTAGGACAATGACACCCCATGCTGGCAGTGAAGTTCTGACTAAAGCTCTGGTTGTCTACAATTTTAGTTTAAGTCAGATTATGGAATCACGTTGAATGTTTGATGATATATTATCATTTGCAGATTATATTGGGATCATCCTCAGTAGCACGGCGCAAGATACTATCTGAAATGGGGTACGAATTCACGAAAATGGTAAGTAAATGACATTCGTTCAACAATGATTGGATTGGATTTTAAGGTGTGGACGTGGCTTCTTTAATCTTTTGTATTTACGTGCAGACTGCTGATATTGATGAGAAGAGCATCCGAAAGGAAACTCCTGAAGAGCTGGTTATGGCTCTAGCTGAAGCCAAGGTTTGCCTTCTAGTCATTACTTTTTTAGTGTTCTCTATATCTCACAAATGAATTACTTGATATTGCTTAATTTCTTTTTATAAAAAAGAATGTTGCTTAAAATTGTACGTGTTTTTTTCCCCATTCAATTATAGAATTGCATACCCCCCCCCCCCCCCTTCTCAAACTTTTTTTTTTATAAATTATATTTTAAAGTAAGCATACATAACTGCATTCATTGTCATCAGTGAACCAGCAAAAAAAGTTCTGTTTGGTGCTAGTGCTGTATTAGATGAGATAATAGATATTTTGCTTCTTTCTGAGAGAGAGTAGAGAGACCTTATAAAGGCATGCTGTAACTGCTTTTATGATGTCACCTAGTTTTTTGCTTTCAGTGTTTTGTTTCCCTTTCCTTCATGGAAGGCCATGCTATGATCAATTATCCTCTGATTTTGGATGTGATTATGTATCAGGCTAATGCCATCATATCAAAACTTCAAACTACCAGTAACCAAGAGAGGGTTGATGAATCAATGATTTTAATTGCGGCAGACACAGTACATCTTGCTTCCTTTCTGGTCATTGGCAACTGTTAGTTAGGTGTTAATGGTTGTTGTTAGGTGGTGTTACCCAGGCCATTTATTAAATGAGGATATGTAGCTTACTAGCTTCTTTTGAAGAGGTTATAGCTTATTAGATAAATAGTAAATTAGCCAGCCATGTGAAGAAATGAAGATACTCGAACACTTCATTCCTTTTGTAACAAAGTAAACCGTTTGTTTTTTTTTTTTTATTTTCTGTCCTCTTTTTCAGTTTTTCATGCTTATCTGATAGGAACAATCAAAGTTGAGGATGTCGTTGTTAGGTTCAGGAACGATCAAAGTAAATGATTTGGGTTTATCTTCTCTTGTCTTCATCAAACCATTTCAGAGCAATATCTTGCTCAGTTTTTTTTTTTTTTTTAATTGTTGCATCAGTGTGTCTGTGTGTGTTCTTTTTCTTTGTGTGACTCTTCTCTAAATAGTTATGTGGAGATGTTATGTAACTATTCACACTTTCAAAAATACTACATCACTTTTATTCATGAAGCTGCTACTCAGGTACTTATCATCTCTCATTTTTATTCCTTAGGCAGAAGCTATCTTACAGAAGCTCCCTGTTGATGACTACCTAAAGGATGCTGAGCCAACATTATTAATTACTTGTGACCAAGTATACATCATATTCTTCCGAGTTATAAATATTTCTTCTCTAGTTTTCCTTTGTTCTTCCGTCACATGTTACTAAAGCAACATCACCACTTGATATTCTTTTTCTGAAGGAAACAGAAACAAGTTAAATGTCCAACATTGCTATCGGGAAAAAAAATCAGCTACATTGTGGCTTGGTTTTCTTGGTTTCTAGCATTTTGTTGTTCTTGCTGTCTCTTTTACTCGTCCCTTCTCTTTTTAAACTGATTTGGCTAGTGTGTATCAATAGCCTAAAAATATTTCCAGAGTCGAAACAAATTGCTGTTCTTGTATTATGGATGAAAAACTAAATGATCTCCAAGCTCTTGCTTGTTGGTGGTTGCTATCCTCGTAAATAAATGGCCTTGTGGTAATGAAATTAGTTTGTAAAAGAAATGGTCAAGTTTCTTTTTTCTAAATTTTTATCAGTCAAAGTTGCTTATGCCTTCATTATGAAATGATTTGGAGGTGGTGGTCTATGACGGTGTGGTTAGGGAAAAACCATCTAGCAAAGAAGAAGCTCAGCAATTCTTGAAAGGTTTGCATATGTTATATTCCATTCATGTGTAATCTAAAATCTCTTTCTCTCTTTTGAACTTCCAATGGCCTTCTATGTATATAATTCTTTACAAAATTTCAGATTATTCTGGGGGCATGCAGCAACTGTGTCATCCGTTCTAGTTACAAACCTCAAAACCGGATTCAGAAAAGGAGAATGGGATCGTGTGGATGTAGAATTTTCCTTCCTCTCTCTTTTCTCTTTCTCTCTCTCTCTCTGAGTAATTTGTTTCACTTACAGTTTCTTTTTTCTAAATTTTTATCATCAAAGTTGCTTATCCTTCATTATGAAATGATTGATGGTGTCTATGACGGTGTGGTAGGAAAAACCATCTAGCAAAGAAGAAGCTCAGCAATTCTTGAAAGGTTTGCATATGTTATATTCCATTCATGTGTAATCTAAAATCTCTTCTCTTTTGAACTTCCAATGGCTTCTATGTATATAATTCTTTACAAAATTTCAGATTATTCTGGGGGGCATGCAGCAACTGTGTCATCCGTTCTAGTTACAAACCTCAAAACCGGATTCAGAAAAGGAGAATGGATCGTGTGGATGTAGAATTTTCTCCTCTCCTCTCTCTTTTTCTCTTTCTCTCTCTCTCTCTGAGTAATTTGTTTCAACTTACAGATCTATTTCAACGAAATACCCAATGAAATAATTGAGAAGCTGGTATGTGTTGTTTCTTTGAATTGATTATCTCATGGATGATCACTTTATTCTACAAAACTATCTTAAATTGTTTATTTGGGTGTTTGATAAGCTTTTTATCTTTTTTCTTGTCATTTAGGTTGATGAGGGTGTTACTCTCAATGTTGCTGGTGGGCTGCTAATAGAGCATCCTTCGATATTACCATTTGTCAGAGAAGTGGTAGGTTTATTCTCAAAAAACTTATGTTAAATAAAAAAAATTAGGATTTAATTTGCATGCATTGTCAATGTTAAAAAAGTAGTGCAAAGATATCAAATCATTTATTGTCACATTAGTAAAAGTATTTAACTCAGACACCAACTATCTTAGAAGTTATACAAATTAAGCATCCAATTGTATGACAGTGTGCATAAACATAACAATCAAACTCTAAAAATTATTCTCCTCTTTTAATTGAAAAATACTTCTAATTCTTAGAAATGTTAATATGCAGGTAGGGACAACAGATAGTGTGATGGGACTTCCAAAAGCTGTGACTGAAAGACTCTTAAAGGAGGCTATGTAGCCTGAGCTACTGACCCACTTTATTGAATTACTTGGTAATGACTTTAATTGATGACCTTAATTCTCCACATTGATCTAAACTCATGTAGTTATACTTCTGGTGTGCAATGAATGGTTGAATTCATTGAAAAATCCAAGAATAAATTGGCATTTAGAAAATTGCAGTGTCTTAAATGTGGCCAATACTATCAAAATTTTGATGATTTTGTGCTTTTGAATCCAAATCATGCTCCTGTTAAGATAATGAAATAGTTTTATATGCATATGGAACATATGCCAAGTTGGGGTGTTTATGTTTATTATCAAGATTATAAGTGTTTGAATGTTACATCTACTTCTTTGAAAGTTTTGTTATAGAGTAACATATAATTCAGTGATAATAATAGTAATGCAAGAAAATAATTGCAGGACCCCTTGAATTCTAGTTTATATGCACCTGTCTGAATTATTTTACGTATGCAATTTCGATACCCTAAACTTTGTTAATACTAATAGAAAAATGGGCAACATAATCTGCACATTTAAAAGGTTCAATAGGTTGATTTCCATATTTGCAAAAAGTTAAGGGTAAATTATAATAAACTTTTAACAAAAGTGTTCAATTTTAATACATTGACAATATAAAATATTTTATATAGTCATCTAATCGCGTTTGTTCTTTTAAATGACTATTCACGCTATCAATCTAAAAGATAATTATTTTTGTTAACATGATATTACGTAATTAGATGCATGTATAAAATTATTTTACACGGGAAGTGCATTAAAATTAAATTTTTAATAGAATTGTAAATAAGTGATAAAGTGTGGTGCATATATCATACAAAAATTTTATTTGTACAGTAAAATCAGTTGTCATGTATTTATGATTTTATGTATAAATGTGTTGTTTAATTTATTTTTAATGTGCATTTTGTATTTCAACATATATTTTATATTAGTGACCGATTTTGGCAGCTAATTTTAGTGTACACTAACATAGTAACATGAGTGGTTCGAATAACACTTATTAGCAATTCTATTTGTTAAATTTACAATTTTTAAGTTTACGGAAATTGTTCTGTTTATATATAATAAAATAGAATAAGAGTGGTGCATGTGCTAATTTGGAGATATTTTTTATTGGATTGCTAACTTGTCTTCCACCTCATCAATTGAAAAATTATTTTTTTCTAAATAAAAATATCCATTAGTCTGTCTTTGAAATGTTGATAATATCAACTTGTGTATCATCTACATGTCCTCGCCAGAGTCTTCCCCACCTTACGTCATCCAACTCTTCATTTGAATTTTCTAACATGCATACGTCTGTCTCAAATTTCTTTTATTTTCTCGCCAACTCATTCTTTGTTATACATTATTAGTTCAATTTTTCAACCCCAAAAAATGCAAATAAATAATTGGAGGAGTTGTTGAAATTAACCAAAATAATTTCTTGAAAAAAAAAAAGAAAATTCGTTCCCACCTGCCCCGAATCTTAGAATCCAGTTACCGCACATTGCACGAATGACGGAACCGTTATTTAACTGCTACTTTCTTCTCAGTACGAGACATACATGTTTTTTTTTTCTTCATCTTTTTTCATCATCAACTCAAATTTTTTTTTTTTTTTCTGAAGATGACATCTCTATACCAAGCACCCTGCTGCGCGTTCATTCAGCCCATTCTCTTGCGCTCGGGACTTGGAGAGGAGACTTATGTCCCCGAAGCCATGCTTTACATACCTCCTAGATCTTCCATGGTTACAGCTAGAGCTGAGGCCGAAGAGGTTATGTTTGGTGCTTTGGATAGTTTGTTCCAAAACACCAATCTTAAGCCTAAGGCTATCGGCATTCTCGTGTTGAATTGCAGTTTGTTTAACCCCACGCCTTCCCTATCTGCCATGATTGTTAACAAGTATAAATTGAGGGGTAACATCAAGAGCTTCAATTTGGGGGGAATGGGGTGTAGTGCTGGAGTTATAGCTATTGATCTTGCCAAAGACTTGTTGCAGGTTCATAGGAATACTTACGCTGTTGTTGTTAGCACTGAGAACATTACTCAAAATTGGTACTTTGGGAATAAGAAATCTATGCTCATACCTAATTGCTTGTTTCGGGTCGGGGGTTCAGCCGTGCTGCTCTCCAACAAGTCTGCTGAACGGAGGAGAGCAAAGTACAGGCTTGTTCATGTAGTGAGGACCAATCGCGCTGCCGATGACAAGGCATTCCGGTGTGTCTATCAGGAACAGGATGATGCTGGGAAGACTGGTGTTTCCTTGTCTAAGGATTTGATGGCAATCGCAGGCAGTGCGCTTAAGACCAACATCACCACCCTTGGCCCCTTGGTGCTCCCAATCAGCGAACAGCTTCTATTTTTCGCCACATTGGTAATGAGGAAGTTGTTCAAGGCTGATGTGAAACCTTATATACCGGATTTCAAGCTCGCCTTTGATCATTTTTGCATACATGCCGGTGGCAGGGCGGTGATTGATGAGTTGGAGAAGAATCTCCAGCTTCTTCCTGTGCATGTTGAGGCTTCAAGGATGACACTTCACCGGTTTGGAAACACTTCGTCGAGCTCCATTTGGTATGAGCTGGCATATATAGAAGCCAAAGGGAGAATGAGAAGGGGAAATAGGCTTTGGCAAATTGCATTTGGAAGTGGGTTTAAGTGTAATAGTGCTGTTTGGGAGGCACTTCATAATGTGAAGTCTTCTCCTAATGGACCATGGGAAGATTGCATTGATAAGTATCCTGTGGAAGTACCCCTCATAGCTCAGCAACATATTAGTTAGAACATAGAAGTGAATTCACGATGTCCTTTTGCCTCTCAATTGCAGATGTGTTCATATACGTTTTACAATTTCATTTTTGTTTGAAGTTTGATGAATGTTGCTAGTAGCTTACAATTTAGTCAGATTCATGTCTCTTGGGTATGATGTGGTGGATTCCTGTTTTTTTGTGCTGCCAATGCTCTCTATGAATTTTTTACTCTTTATAGTTGCATTGTAATCTTCTATAAATTTTTTCTATACTCAAGTCATGAGAATTATCTGGTCTAGTTAAGTTTAATTTTGAAGCACCACTTAGTGTAAAATTAGACAAAAGAAGTAACTTTCATTCTTTATCTCAAAACCAGTTTATATAGCGATGGTGCATAGAAATGAGAATCTAAAATTTGTTCATATATTTTAAGAGTTTATTTATCTTGTGTCCCAAGGGTACATGTTAAAATTACAAATGGAGAAAGTTTTTATTGGAAATACAAAAAAATTAAGTTTTCAATGCATTTATTTTGCATTTATTAAATGAAAAAATGTAAAACTTTCTACTAATAGTAAGCTTATCATGTGCCTTAGGACACATGTTTACTAAACTCATATTTGAATTCTAAGTGATGGTGATTTGCAGGTAGGGACAGAAGATAATGTGATGGGACTTTCCAAAACTATGACCAAAAGAAAATGAGTCCTTGTAGCAAGCTATTGTCCCACCTTGCAAGATTAGTTGGTAATAGCTTTGATTACTGTCCTTAATTCTCTATATTTATCCAACCAAATTCATTGTTGTCTTATATGGTAGCAGTTATCTTTTTGCTGGAATGGGGTGTATTTTTGTCAGTTATGTTAACTTTTTATTGGGTATTATGATTATTTTATGCTCATATTTTACTTGAGACTTTAGGTTATTTTTTCACCATTAATTGGATAAAGAATATTATTTCGACATATCACTCATGCGAAATGATTTGATTTAGATATCAGAGAATATTTGCTTCGAAATTTTTCTCCTTAGAGACTTCTGGCTGTGGAATAGTTTTGTGAGTTATGTCATCAATTATGCAATGATTTATTGGATTTATTGAAAAAATCCAAGAATAAATTAGCATTTAAAAAATGCAAGTGACGTACATGTGAACAATAAGATTCAGATGTTTGATGATTCGGTGTGCTGAAATACTAATCATGCTCCTGTTGGAATGATGAAATAATTTTCTAGGATTGACATGTTAACCAATGCTTGTTTATTTATTAATTATTATTATCAAGAATTCCTATAATAGAATCACGTGGGCTATATTTCATTTATGAACGCCTAATTTGACACTAAACAAGGTTTTCAACTTTGTGTTTGGTTTCGAACTATTCTTCTTAAATTTTCCAACTTCTTTATTTTTATTTTTTATTTTTTGGGAGGGGGAGGAACAAAGACAAGCATATGATTCAATCACTGCATACCAATTAAATTCTTAGTTTTAATATTTATATCCTTTATTTCTGTTTACTTTTTAATTAAATGACAAAAAAATTTTAAATCAATTAATAGGAAAAAAGATTTTTTAAAGTGAAAAGAATTATAAAGTGATAAAGTAAGGAATTAATTACCATTAATTTTGTAGTTTCTATCATGTGTGAGTTTTACTATCTTAATTTAGGAGTGGTTAGATTCTCACTTTTTCACTTTATTAATTTTCTCATTTTAGTCGAGTTTGATCCAAATTAATCTAAAAAGGTATGATGAATGTGTTAATTTGGAAGTATTTTTTGCAATTAATAGAGTAGTTAAAAAGTGAAGTGTGGTGCATGTATGACTTTACACATTAGATTTATAACTTTTACAGTATAAATTAATCTAAAAAATAAGTATGATGAATATGTTAATTTGGAATTATTTTTTATGTTGGACGATGATTTACCTTTGACAAGTTCTCTTCCCTCCTTACCCTTTAATTAATTACTTTATTCATTTTTGGTTTTAACATCGATTTGTCTCCCTCTTAAGTCTTTGAGCACTGATATGAATCATCTTAAAAAAGGTGTAGATCATCCAATTGTGCTAACCAGAGGTTTTCATCCTTGCATAATTAAACTCTGCATTTTGAATTCCAGCCACTACTGATCATTCTCCAATTAGCATGCACTGAAAGTAATTTTACATTTTCAATCAATTAAATATTCAAGTATTTGAATGACCATTTTAAGTAATAAATGAGATAGTTAAGTAGCATATGATTGGACGATAGGTGTATTTACATTACACTTTTTATCTAAGAGTTCAATTGTGTGTAATGATGATGAAAAATTATTTGACACTCGGTTACTTAAATTTAGTAATTTACGTTCCGATTATTCGAACGATCGTTAAATAGTAAGTGAAATAATTGTTTATAATAGTTGATGTCGAGGTATATAATTAGGTAGAGTGTACACTTTTTTATTCTTTAGTTAAAAAATCCTTTGTCTTAAGGTTTAATTAGGATACAATAGTATAGAAAATATTTTAGACTCTATTACTTGATCTTTCTTGAACTCTGCCTATGTTACCCAGATGTACGTCTGGTTTTTTTATATATAACAAAAGAATATCTTTAAAATTTAATGATAAATTTTATCACACTATACCATTATCTTAGACAAAGCATGTTATATGAAACGAAGTATGAGGTGGTAAAGAGTGAGTATGAATATAATCTTAGTGTGACAGAGATAAAAATATTTAGATAAATAAATAGCTAAATAAATGTAGATAGAATAACAAAATGAGAACATAATAAAATTAGAATAACGTCTTGTTTGGCCGAACGGATCGGGTTGGTAAGATGAGCGAGATGGGAGAAATCTGGATTTGGCTATTGGTGAAAGAGTGGATTTCCCGAGTCTGTGCCAAAGGGTGAAGAGCTGGAGTCTCACGATCTCCCAAGCTGTTGTGGTGTAAGGGGGGAGTCACTTGCAAAAAGGATTCCGACGCCCAAGTCAAAATTCGTACAGATGACAGTAGAGATGAGTGGATAGTGACGTACCATGGGGGAGGGATAGGACCCTCCCCTTATATACTCTGCTCCTAGAGCGGATCCCACGGGGTCAGATCTACCTTCCAGGAAGTTTCCCTCTCCAGCTGTCATGTGCCTTGCTGAAGGAGAGGGAATATTCGGGTGTTCCCCTTGGTTCGGGTCTCACGTTCTCGCCGGGTTGGCCGCCCGGACCGGAGCGACGCGCTAGCTGGCCCGAACCGAAACACATCTATTATTAAAAAGATGACAAAATCTCGTTTTAGGTAGTTTAGACTCATGAAGAGAAGATTAGCATAGCAGAATATTCAATTAGAAAGGTGAATCAGATAGAAAATAAACATATGAAAAAAAGTAAAAAATCCTAAGAAGACTATAATCTCATTGTAAATATGATATATAATAAGACGTAATGACATCATTAGATCCATATAATTGATTTTATCTAGCAGAATAAGTCTTTTGTTTTGTTGTTGCCGGTTGTTATACTAAATCTTTCCTGGGAAAAAGGGTTTAAGAAAATTGAAATTAGCAAAAAGATAATAATAAAAACATTCCTTACCACCAACCTCGATTATTAAGTGCATGGAACCACTATTTAAGTTTCTTGTTTCAGAGTATTATTTCATGTGTTGGTTACAAAGAATTTGGAATCATTACTAATACAAAACAACTGAGTCTTAAACATTGTTCTTTCTTTTCTTTACCTCTTTGCACATCACACTCAATAATTCCCTTCCTATTATTTGTTTTGCATTCCAAAGATGAGTATCACCAATGACCAAGGTGTCAACCTCAAGCATGTCAAACTAGGCTACAACTACTTGATCAACAACCTTTTCACCTTGTGCTTTGTCCCCTTGATCATTGTAACTTCAGTCCATTTATCCCAAACTGATCTCAATGATCTCCACCATGTTTGGCTCCACCTCAAATTCAATCTCATCACCATCCTAATTTGCTTTGCTTTCATTGTCTTTGGACTTACCCGCTACATTCTCACTCAATCTCACCCTGTCTACCTCGTTGATTTCGCTTGTTTTCGCCCTGCTGACCACCTCAAGGTCCCACTCCATTACTTCATGGAGCATTCTCGGCTCACGGGGGATTTTGACGAGTCCTCCCTCGAGTTCCAGCGCAAGATTCTCATGCGCTCAGGACTCGGGGATGAGACTTATGCCCCCGAGGCCATGCATTTAATACCTCCTCGACCTTCTCTGGCTGCAGCTAGAGCTGAGGCCGAGGAGGTAATGTTTGGTGCTTTGGACAATCTTTTCCAAAACACCAAACTTAAGCCTAAGGATATTGGCATTCTTGTGGTGAATTGTAGTGTGTTTAGCCCCACACCTTCACTCTCTGCCATGATTGTTAACAAATATAAGTTAAGGGGTAACATTAAGAGCTTTAATTTGGGGGGAATGGGGTGCAGTGCTGGGATTACAGCTGTTGATCTTGCCAAAGACTTGTTGCAAGTTCATAGGAATACATATGCTGTTGTTCTTAGCACTGAAATCATTACTCAGAATTGGTATTCAGGGAACAAGAAATCCATGCTCATACCCAATTGCTTGTTTCGTGTCGGCTGCGCGGCCTTGCTGCTGTCAAATAAGTCTGTTGACAGAAGAAGAGCAAAGTACAGGCTTGTTCATGCCGTGAGGACTCATCTAGGGGCCGACGACAAGGCCTTCCGGTGTCTCTATCAAGAACAGGACGAAGCCGGGAAGACCAGCATTTCCTTGTCTAAGAATTTAATGGATATTGCAGGCAATGCTCTTAAGACAAACATCACCAGTCTTGGTCCTTTGGTGCTCCCAATTAATGAGCAGCTTCTGTTTTTTGCCACATTGGTGATGAGGAAGTTGTTTAAGGCTGATGTGAAGGCTTATATACCGGATTTCAAGCTTGCTTTTGATCATTTTTGCATACATGCTGGTGGCAGGGCAGTGATTGATGAGTTGGAGAAGAATCTCCAGCTTCTTCCTTGCCAAGTTGAGGCTTCTAGGATGACACTTCACCGGTTTGGAAACACTTCGTCTAGCACGATTTGGTATGAGCTGGCATATATAGAAGCCAAAGGGAGGATGAGAAGGGGAAACAAGGTATGGCAAATTGCATTTGGAAGTGGGTTTAAATGTAACAGTGCAGTTTGGGAAGCACTTCAGAATGTGAAGCCTTCTCCTAATGGACCATGGGAAGATTGCATTCATAAGTATCCTGTGGAAATACCCTTATAAGCTTTGTTGATGATTCTGGTCTGGCTTTCCCTTTAGTTTGATTGGTGCTGCTGGAATGTTAGGATCTAAGTTTAATTTTAATGCGTCGTCTTCAGGTGCAGTTAACTTTATGTGAAGTTGATAGCTGAAAGTCGTCAAATGATTTGACTAAATTATCATCTAACGGCTCTCAGTTATTAACTTCACGTGAAGTTAAATATACCTGAATTTTCAGTGTAAAAGTGTAATACTATGTTCAGTTGTTTAAATTCATCTGTATGTTGTTAATGGTCTCTAGAAATCTTTGTCCAATCTTTTTAGTATCTTATTTAAATCATAACTGCAATAATAAACAGCACTTGATAGGACTTAAATTTTGGTCTGGATTTATGCATATTGAACATATCTAATTGGATTATAGTCCAATCAAAATCAACTTGTTTGACTTCTAATCTTAAGTAATGTTGTTTGATCATTGTATAATTTATTTTATTTATTTTTAAATAACTATTTATACACTAAATACTTGTGACTCCTATACATAAAAATAGAATCGTTATTAATTAATTATGTATTTAAATATTTTTTAATTAACAAAAAACACGAATTAATTATTAAGAAAATATTAGTGTTAAAATAATGTTTGAATTTTTTTTATTTACTTTTTTATATTTTTTGCATAAGTTGCAATGAGGTTTAAACTTTCGATCCCATGGAAACTATCTGAAATCCATACACAATAGTGCAATACTAATTTGGCTACCATTTTCCATTGAAATCAAAATAACAGAAAAATGAATTAAACTAATGACTAATGAGTATTAACTGTCATTTTCCATAGAGGAGCATCAACAAATGTTGAATAGTATGAACATAGCCAATTCACAGTTTCACACAAAATTTCAATGAACTTGCCATTACAGGATTACAATGAGGAATTCATCCTTAAATCAAATAATGATACAACAATAACAATAATAATAATAATAATACAAAAAATGCTGCCACAGAAGAAGAACTTTCATCTAAAAGACCTTTGGATTTCTTCAAGAGTTTTTCCCTTTGTCTCAGGGACCCAAATGGAAACAAATACAACTGTGAAAGCACACACTACTGCATATATGGTGAAGGTTCCTGAGAAGAATAGAGGCAGCAAGTGGTTAATAATCAAGTTTAAAAATTTTGTGATCAAGTCCTTATATTAATACAAAATCATTTAAAAATGCACAATGGCTTATCATCTAGTATAGGGGTTTAATCACATTTTTTTTAATCTAAATTAGAGGGCCTTGGCTTGATTAAAATATATCTTGAGTTTCAAAAATATTATCTGCACACAAAAAATCAGCCACAAAATTGGTTATTATGAATTTGTATATAAATACATGTGTTGTTTCACACACTTTCAGTGTATATTTTGCATTCCAACATGTACTCTATACGAATGACTGATTTGGTGATTAATTTTTAGTATACATACAGCATGGTCGTTCTAGTTTTTATACAATATAAAGAAGTTGGTTACAAACTTTGAAACTTTGGAAGCTTAGTCAAAACTAAGTGAAACTAGAGGAATCTTCAAAGTAATTTAATCAAAAATAAAAATAGGAAATGCATACAAACCTCCAGAACTCCAATCTAAGAGCATATTTGCTGTCAATGTGATCAACCAGGAAAAGAACCAGTTGGCTAGTGTCGCGAAACTTCCGGCAAAGCCTTTGATGTTAATTGGAAGAATCTATGATGTAACATTCAAAGACATCAATCACATCACATGTAACTTCAAATGCAAGCAACAATAGGGACTATAGTTTGTTTATGTTTCTTGCAAATGCAAAATTAATCATTGTTCATCTCAAGTGTGTTATGTTTGCGCTCAAGAATTACGTATCCATAAATTCAATTTTTTCCTCTCCCAAAAACACATTATCTGCAAAGAATGTAACCAGCTTAGCTACTAAGGTTCCTATTTTGGAGGAAATGCAAGTTACAATTTGGAGGCTTAAAATTTCACAAATTATGGTACCTCGGACATTATAAGCCATGGCATAGCTCCCATTCCTAAAGAGAATGCAACAACCATTGCCTGAAAGAATTGGTGAAAGTTCAAAGTGAAAACACTTAGGAAAACAAGCAACTAATAACTCTATTTTGTATAATGGATTTGCATATATTTGCATACCACAACTCCGGCCACCGATAGGTAGCTCAATATCTCATATAAAGAAGAGCTCTCTGATATATAATCCTGGAGTAAAATTTAAGGCAAAATTATCAATTAAAAAAAGGATGAATGTACATGTAATGCGTAAATAGCGACAAAATGATGATAGTATTATTACTTTCACATAGAATGTGATTGCAACAACAAATAGACTAACGGCCATTCCAGCTGAAGATATCTGCAAATGAGAGATTTGTCCATTCTCAATCTGATCATCCAAGGATACAGTCATATGCAACTTAACATAAAAGAGAAGTTTGGACTCACAATAAGAAGAAGCCGGCGACCGGATTTATCGGCCAACCATAAGGTTAGACTGGTGGCAAGAACCTGTATGACATTTATATATTTGTCAGTTTATGATTTAAGGATGATTCTTAGGAAAAATGGGAAATATCTTCTTTTCAGTTGAACCTGAACAGCACCAACTCCAAATGTAGCTACATCACTTGAACTAATCCCTATGACATATATATAGAAATTATAAGTGTAAAGAAGGCTTTTATATATAACAGACTGGAAATTTGAAACACAAGGCTATCTGAAAGAAAGTACTCCCTCTATCTCATTGTACCGGTCAAATTAAATAGAAGTTGCAGAATAATGTTTCATTTTCCAATATCAAGATGGAGTTTTAGTTTTTCCCCCCAAATGCTTAGTTTGATTGTTATGATTAAAAATCATTAATTACATTGTTTACTTGTTTAGAGGTAATTTCGTGTACTTATGCAATTTTATACATTAGCAAGATCCATTTATTAATTATTTCCATTTATTAATTATTTGAAAAGGAGAAGTACTTTAGAAAACAATTAGAAATTAGTGTAAGATACCGGCGCCTTCAAAGATGGTGCTGGCATAAAAAATAACTCCATTAATTCCAGAAAGCTGTTGCAGAACTAGTAGTCCAATTCCAATCTACAAGTGATAAGTCAGTAAAAACAAGCTTGTTAGAGTCACTGATACGTATTCGAACTCCATAAAACTGATAGATTGGAATTAGTGCTTGTAGAAAGATAAGAAGTACCATTAAGGGAAGCCAGTATCTTCTTTGTTTGAGTTCCGCAAATCGAATTGCAGTTCTTCTGCTTGATGATGCAACAGCAGCCTGAATAAAAATTATTCCAATGTTTAAGGTCCATTTTATGAATCAATAAATGAATGCTTAAAAAAATGTTCATTCAGCACAACAAAATTAACAAATAGTTATTACTTATTACCCTTATTTCAGTTGCCTCTTCAGCAATATCGGTATCAAAACCTCGAAGAACTTGTAAGGAGGTCTCGAATTCATCTGTCATGCCCATTTTTGCCTGTATTAAGCAAACAAAATTTTCTTTAAACTATCGCCACACATTCAATGACATTTAAGAACACCGATTCATGAAATCAATTACCAGCCATCTAGGAGACTCGGGAATGAAAAATAGACCCGGCATCAATATTGCACATGGCAAAATTCCTGCAAGAGTAAGTGCATAAGACTGCATAATTTAAATTCTGTTACTTAATATACAACTCTATGCAGTGATTCCAGAATCAAACTCAGAGACAAATTTAGTGTTTCGAAATTTTACAGTTACAAGAAACATTTCAATTTTACAAATTACTAATCATTTTTGTGATTTACCTAAAATTGCAAGAATTCTCCAAGGAACAAAAATTCCCAGCAGATAAGCCAGCATAATTCCAATGGTGACAGAAAGCTATGCACAGAGAAAACAATAAATTTCAATACATAGCATTGAAATTTCAATGTGATGATAATAATTCTTAGGTATCAACACCAACCTGGTTAACTGAACCCAGACCTCCCCTCAAGTTCTGTGGCGCTATCTCGGCTATATATACCGGCACCTATGAATTTCAAACAAAATTAATAACTTTGTGCAGCACATAACATAATCCTACATTTGCAGTAAAGCATTTTCAATTGAAACTACCGTATAAGAGATTACTCCGACGCCAAACCCTTCCAACAATCTTCCCATATAGAGAAAAGAAGTATCCTGAAATATGAATAACATGTTTAGAAGACAGTGCTATTACGGCATTTCGGTAATAACAAAATACAATTATCCATTACTTACCTTTGCAAATGAGATTATCAACCAACCAATGACATTTGGAATCGATGCAATCATCAAAGACTGCAAATTAACCATCGAAGAACAGAATTAGCCATCAAATTAGAGGGACAAAAAAAGGAAACCATCAAAGAACACAAAGCACTTGACACTTTCCTGGTTTGGATGTTAGGAGGATAATTAGGACCATAATTTAGGAGGATATATCATTATGGATACTCGAAACAGAAGATAAATTACCCCTTTGCGCCCTATATACTCAGCAATCTGACCACTGGATATTGCTCCAACCATGGCACCAACATTGGACAAAGAACCAAACAGAGAAAACTGACCAAACAAAAAAGCCACAATAAATTCATGAAGCCATTGAACATACACAATTAGACCATTATAGATTACTTTATTACTTTTGCTGTGTGTTATAAACACTTAGTAATCCTTCAGAAACATCATAACATGGACTTCAAAATCAACAATAAAGTGATCAACATCCACTATCTAGGGTTCAAAATTACTTCTAATAACAATTCTCAACAACAAAATGCTACATAAAATTCAAAATTTCATACCTCAGAGACTGAAAGTCCTAGATCACTGATTATAGCAGATTGAGTAGGAGATGTATACCCACCCTGCAAAATAAATAAATCAACTCAGAGTAAGGCTTTGTTTGGCAATGTTTTAAAACAGGCATTACAAATTTATGCATATTTCTGTTTTTCCAAACAAGTTACCGAACCGAATCTAACGGTCAAAGCATGTTCTTACTGTGAAACCGAACTGAATTGGACCCAAAGCAACAATGGCAACACAAGCAAATACAGAAATTGAAGCATCTCTTATGGCCTGTGAGGAACCTAACAAGCTCGATTGCTTGTGGTTCATACGGTACCAACTTCCAGTGTGCAAAAATGGCTTCCTCAGATCCCTTCCATCTTCAGTGTCCTCTCTTGAACTCATTGTTCTAAATTCTTGTTATGATTCTATGATGATAACAATAATTCTCCTTCAAGTCAAACTCTTTTGCAGCATACAAAGTATGGAATATGAATGCGTGGATCATGTGCCAATAAAATTTCTCTCAGAAGAATAACAGCTGGGAAAAGTATATAAAAAGATTATAATATACATCATTTGTCATAGTATATAGGCGTTAACGTGGAGACACGTCACTATTTCATCAATATCTTATAGTGACTCATGTTGATCATGTGTTTTTTTTTTAAAGTAGAGTAATAAATAAAATTCTTATAATTTGTAGTTGGAACATATTAGTTTCTAAAAATAAAATTATTAATAAAGTCTTTTAGAATAATAAATATGAATAAATTAGTTTAAATAAAGAATTTTTATTTTAATTATAGAAATTAATTTAAAAATAATGTGTTTATATCTATTATCTTAAAAAAAATTTTTAATATTTTTTTTTTAAAATAATTTATTTAAAATATAAATTCTCATAGACTTATTTATCACTTTGCTCTTTTTTTATTTTAAATTTAATAGCCATGTTGTAATTATTATTATTATAAGTTTAAGCATATTTAGTGATGAATTTATTTTTTATATATTCTTAATATAAAAGACTTTTATACAAATATTTAATTATCTATACTTTTATATTATATATAATGAGGATATCATATATATTGATTTAATTTTTTTTTTTTCATTTAAGTTATGACTTTTTTTTAAAATTATAGAAGTTAATTTAAAAGTAGTGTATCTACATCTGTTATTTTAAAAAATTTTGTTAATATTTAAAAAAAATTTGTTTAAAATGTAAATCTTCATAGATTTATTTATCACTTTATTCTTTTTTTATTTTAAGTTTAATAGCCATGTTATAATTATCATTATTATTATTTTTTTTATATATTCTTAATATAAAATTTTTTTATACAAATAGTTAATTATCTATACTTTTATATTATATATAATAAAGATACTATATATATTGATTTAATTTATTTTTATTTTTCCATTTAAGTTATGACTTTTTTTTCTCAAATTATGTAAATTACTTCTATATTATTATAGTAGTATATTAGTTGATATTATATTATTATTAGTATTAGTATTAGTATTAGTAGTAGTCATTTAAGTCTTTTATAATAAAATTTGGAGTCTCGTGTTTGTATTGGTTTCTATATTTTCTAATAATCCTATATTCCTACGGAGGCTATGAACTATGGATAATATTAATATTAAAATTATATTATATATACGTAAAAATGAATTATTAAATTAATTATATGTATATAATTAATATATTAAAATATAAAATATAAATTAAAAATAAGTTAAATAATATATATTTATGTATAAATATATAATAATTAATTTAGTTATTAATTTTTTTATACATACATAATATTTTGTTATATTATTATACATTAATATACATATTAATAATTATGCAAGTCTTTTTAGCTCGGCAATTAATAATATTATTATCACATCCGTGTTAGGTTTGGCCGAGTCAAGTCAACCTGTGATCCTTTCTACCAAAATAACAATCTAACGTGATTCTACATCCAAATTAAGTTATTATTATTTCTATGACCCCATTGTTCAGACACGAGCATATTATATGTAAAAAAAATTATTTATGTAAAATATATATTAAAATGTAAAATATATTAAAAACATGAAAAATAATATATATTTATATTTATATCAGAAAATATAAAATAATTAATTTATCAACTAACTTTTAATATACTCATGGCATTTTTGTTTGTCATAATTAAGTGTATCTAAATCATAGGGCACCACACACCAAACCGTTTCTAATTGTTGTTTAGTGAGTAATGCTTTATAATATTGGCAATTTTTAATTAAGATTCGGATAAACCTCTACATCTAAATCTAATTCTCTCTCTCAAATACAATTTTATCTTATCCATGAGGAGTAGGCGAATTATTTATTTTCTTGTGAAATCTCATCAGTGGTGAATTATGTTATGTATTTGTGAACTAAATTCAACATCTTTCATTTTATCGAAAGCTAAAGTTAAAAAATATTGAAATAAATAAATAACTAAAATAATCGATTGAAGATTTATAACTAAATAAATATAAAGTGGATTGTATGCACGAATAAGTTTGAAACCAAAAAGTGCAAGCCATGGCACGCAAGATTGATAGTGATCTGTTCTGAATAATGTGTTTTCTGAGCTTTCTTTACTAGTATTTTATAGAAGACGAACTTCCCTACATAGCAATGTAAATGAATGATTTCAGTCATCATGCATCTTTGGCAACTGAACATGAATACCTTACACCAGCATCTTGTAAAAACTGCAAGTGTGACTTTCTTTTTCCGTACTCCACGGATGATATTTACAAGGTAGAAATTCAAGTGCAGTTGATAGATTTGACTAAATTGTCATCTAACAGCTCTCAGCTATCAATTTTACATAAAGTTAACTGCACCTGAGTTTTCATCTATTTACAATTACTTGGACAGAACTAATCAGCATGTTGCACTGTCACAGAAGCAGGCTTAACATTGTATTGGCACTGCCTTGCAACAATCAAGGAGGGGCCTATAAATGTTGTTTTGAGTTTCATGCTTACTTATAATAAGTGGCTGAAGCCGATATGAACTTGTTCGAACCAAAACAATGCAAGTGGTAGCCTTCTGGGAAATCACAGAACCATTGACTATCATTTTGCTTCTTATGTTGTTGCCATTCTGCAGTGGATTAGAGTGGGAATCACTCAGTTGCTCTTTATCATAAATCCTATCCAAGCTTTGAATCGGTATCTTGTTGACTTCAAGATTCTCTTCTGAAGCATTTAGAATTCTCTTGGCTTCCTTGGAAAAACCAATGGCGCGCCAAGCATCAGCAACCAGTTGCATAGTGGGGGTTTCTGGGGCAACACCCCTGCTTTCCATGGTAACAAGTAACTCTTCTGCTTTCCAAGGTTGTTTTGCTTCTCCATATCCCCATATTAAAGTCTCATAAGTTTTCAAGTTTGCCGGAGTTCCGGCTTCATGCATTCTGTCATAGAGTTTAACAGCACGGTCCATTCTTCCTGCAGCACACCATCCACTGATGATGGTAGTGAAGATCACAACATTTGGATGGACACCATATTTTCTCATGGAGGCCAGAAGAGCCTCGGCTTTTCGTGGCTGTCCGGCGCGCACATAACCTTTTGCAAGGATGCTGTATGCATGAATATCAGGCTCTATCCCAGCCTTCACCATGTCTTCGAATATCTCCTCGCAGTTTTTCATAAGACCTGCTGTGCTCCATCCATTCATGATGGTACTAAATGTCACCACATCTGGTTTTATCCCAAATTCTTCCATCAATGTTAGTGCCTGCCCAATTTTCAATTTTTATTATAGAGGGGAATGCTTAAAAGGAAAATGTTCATCTCATAAAAAGCATCAGAAATGAGAACTCACCTCATCTACCCCATTTGTGTCTGTAATGTCTAAATATCCTTTGATTAGAGAGTTGAAAATGACGAGATTCGGTTGAACTCCAAGCTCCTTCATTCTGTAAAGAAACCTTAAGGCCTCTGTCATATTGCCTTCTTTACAATAACCACTTATTATGATACCACAAGTTCGTTCATTAGGCCTCACTCTATTGTACTTCATTTTCAATATCAATCTTTCTGCCTTTTCTGTCTCACCATTCTGAGCATAAGCCCTTGCGAACGTGTTGAAGGTGACAACATCAGGCTGCAGGCCCGACGCTACCATCTTGTACATAACATTCCATGCCTCTTCAAGATTCTTCTTGGTGCACCAGGCTTGGATGAGAATATTATATGTTCTCTCGTTAGCTTTTACATTTTCATCCTGGCCCATCATCTCTAGCAATTTCATAGATTCGGAAGGCCTTCCGGCAACTCCAAATCCTTTAATGAGGGTATTATAAGTACTAGTTGTAGGTTTACATCCATACTCCTTCATCTTTTGAAAGATTTTCAAGGCTTCATCAACCTTGCCAGAATCGGAAAAGGCATTGATCATAGCATTGAGAAGTATTGAATCAGGCTTCATTCCATTCTCTACAACTTTAGAAAGAAGCGAATTAATGGATTTGAAACGCTTCTGGCGGGTGAGGGCAGCCACAAGAGCTGTGTATGTTATAAGAGTTGGCCTATGTCCTTGTTCTGTTAAACTATTGAAGATGGACTGAGCTTCCTGTGGCTTCCCCCTTCCAATCAAAGTATGCATCAGTTTGGTTCTTGAATAAACTGTTTGACAACTGTTGTCCCGTGTGCAGATAAGGCAGCGAGATTGATCATGGGCCTCTTCTCGAGCAGAGCTTAACTTTCTTTGGTTATTCTTGTATTGTTGCAGTTCCTGTTTATGAGTTACTAAGTATAACTGTAATATACTAATATTCAGGGTAACTTTGCAAATAAAACATGGATGTTTCTAATCACATAATCATTCGAGAATGAATAACTCGTGATTTGAGACTATTGTATGGAGGAAATTGAAAGCAACACTGATGAGTGTGTTGCAAGAAAGAAAAAGAAAGAAAGAAAGAAAGAAGATGATGCTCTACACTTATATATACAAGCATTACTTTTGCCTTGGCTAGCAAGACTAACAGCACTAACTAACTAAACAGAATATTAACTACCCTGATTCTGATTCTGTATGCATAATTACATTCATATCCTTTTCTTCTTTGTTATTATACTTCACAGAAATGAAGATCAATATTGCCGTCTAAATGCTCGGCATGATGGGAATAGTTAGGGAAATCATAGTCACAGTCACTGTCACAGGCTCAAGTAAATATAACTGAGTAAGAGCATAATGAATTTGCCATAAAGTAGAGCAGTGAAGAATATACCATGAGTGGTAAATCTTTAAGACCTTCATTGCTCATAAGGACTCCCTTTTGGGTGCTATCCATGATTCTACCCTTGGCAGCTTCTCCTGAAAGTTTTCAGCAGCATGACTGTTAGTTAGAGCAATGCTACATGGCCAGCAAATATTATCACTTTTGGCAAGCACTTAGTCAGCAATAATTTGCACCCATATTTACAGACGTTTTGCACACAAAAAGTATATAATTTGCACCTATATTTATTAGAATTTTACACACATGAATCAATACAATTTGCACCCACATTTTTTCAGAATTTGCACGAATGAATTAGTAAAATGACAATTTAGTGTTTGTGCTGACCAAATGATGGTCAAAATTACTAAAAATTGCTAGTCCCAAGAGTTTCTCTTGTTAGCTATTAGTGATCAAGAAACTCTAAACATGTCAACCTAAGTGATAATGATAATTCAAACCTTTCATGCTCGAATCACCTATCCAAAGTGAAATTTTGGATCCAAAACTAAAGGTAAAAAATAGACATCAACAAAATTCAAAAGATAACTATAATGGTAATTTATACTACATAGTCAATGCAAGATGATGTTATGGTTTTGGAGGCAGAGAAGTTGAAATAGAGGAAGGGGTACCTCCGTAGAACAGTTGAGGAGCCTGTGAGAAGAGTTGTGACAGTTAGAGAGTTTAATAATGTTATGAATGTAGAAAAAGTAAATAGCAATTGGAGTGTGTGTGACACACTGGAGATTCTTATCCACACATCTTTTATCTCTTAATATATGTAAGGCTGAATTGAAAGAATTTTAGAGTGCCACGTGTCAGCCTCTCAATCATGTTACAAGCTTAAGGTCTAAATAGATTTGGTGTTCATTTGTGTAATTATTATATATATTTTTAATTAAATTAGGGTCTAAATTTAAATTATTGAAGTAAAATTTTCATTATTCTAAAATAGTATGGTGCATGTGATTTTAGTTATTTTATTTTTAAGAAAAAAATATATTTTTTATCTCTAAAATTTGTTGAAAATTTTAAAAACACTTTTAAGTTTTATTTTGTTCCAATTTTATATTTAAAATTTTTTATTTGTATCAAATATATTCTTGACAATTAAATTTTTAAAAAGTTTATGACCAAATCAGTAATAATGGATGACAATTATGTATGATTTGTTTATGTTAAAGGTTGTTCTTATGATGAAATTGTTGTTAATTGGTCCTAATTTTTTTAAAAATTTAGTCGTCAGGGATATATTTGATACAAATAAATTCTTTTAGATAAAATTAAAACAAAATAAAATTTAAGGATATTTTTAAAACTTTTAACAAACTTCAAAAATAAAAAATATACTATATCATATTTTTAATATAAGACTTAATATTTAAAATAAAAATATTTGAATTATTCATATTACTGTTTGAATTGTTAAATTAGTAGACAGAACAATTACTTTGGTTTATTTAAATTTAAGCATAATTACTTTGGATTTCGATAAATTTTTTATATAAATCATTTTCAATGGGAATTTTAAAATCAAATAAAGATAACTAAATTATAATTTAGAATTAAATGCTATTTAATTTAAAATAATAAATATAACTCTAAATTATATGTTAAAACTTAAACTTTTATCGTTTGAATTAGATTTATTTAATTAGATTTGCTGTTCATCTCATTATTTTATGTGGTTCAACTTCTACATTTTGTTCCTTTGTTCTTGTCAATTTGATGCCTCAATGTTTCTGTTATTAGGATTTTTTTTTGTTTTGCGAAAAATTTGCAGTATAGCAAATTGTTTTAGTTCATGGATGTTTACCCTTTTTTCATATTTTATTAAGTACTTATGTGTTTATAAGAATTGGCTTATGTCTTTACCAAAGGTAGGAGACTCGAACTCGCAACCTCTTAATTGAGTATGTAGAGACTATGTCATTTGAATTATAACTCATTGGGAAGTTGACTTATATCTTTAACCAAAGAGAAATTATTGTATAGTATTAGAGTGCACAATAATATTAAGCAACACTTTAAGTGATAGTAATAACATTCTCAATTAAAGTGTATTATAATCATTGTGGATATAAAATAATTGTTTGAAGTGAAAACATAGTAAATTATTTTGCTCAAAATGATGATGTATGTAAATGAGTTATTAATTTAAAAGATGCATAAAGGGCTTGTAACGGAGAGAGCACAAAAGTGTTGCCAACATCAATTGAAATTATGAATTCGATAATAAACAGTTGTAATATGGTGTACAAACATAGTCAATAATAATAAAATAGTGATAGAAAATTATGAGTTATCAACTTTGTTTAAACATTTTGCAATTGAGTTTGTTTATGTAAAGAATCACTGTTAATAGGTTTTGAATGTTGGTGTTTTTGCGGGTGCACTTCTTGGATATAATTTTGATGATGCTATAGGAGACATTTTTGGAGCGAATTTTGATCATTCCACAAGAATTCTTCTTGAAGTTATAGGTGATGCAACAGGTGCAGACCTTGGTGATGCAACAGGTGCAGCTTTCGGTGCAGACTTTGGTGATGCAACTGGTGCAGCCTTGGGTGCAGTTTTCGGTGCAGCCTTGGGTGATGCTGTTGGTGCACGTTTTGGTGGAGACACTTTAGGTGCTTGCACCGGTGCAGATGCTGGTGTTTCTTTAGAAACTACGTTGTTGACATTTTTATTGTCCAAATTGCTGAAAAGTTGAGTGATCATCAAATTAATATAATGTTATATCCTTATAAATATTAATCTTTTAAGATAATTTTATTTACGCACTTATTTCGTTTGAAATTATAAAATAAAAGGAAAATTGAAAATTTTGTTTACTCGAAACTTAGCACGATGAAATATGTTTGACTACTTTTTTTTTTTCGTTTTCATAATCGAAATAGAATATCAATTTCATTATAAATGAAATCAATTACTTATTCGATCAAATATTGAATAAATGATTTCTTGATACAAATTACAATGATAATTATAATCAAATAACATGATTTATTAAAAACATAATAGAGAAATGTGATTTTGGTGAAATTAAGGGAAAAGAAATAAATCATGTGTTACCTGAGTTCTTGAACCCAATCTTGGAATTCAGAATGATGATCAACAAAGTGAAGCTTAGGAACCTCCTCCAATGAACCAACACTGATTTCTTCATCAAAAAGGTTCTTCCATGGATTCTCATTCACCTCATCACCAAAAACAGAATGGATTGGCAAAGCCAATACCAAGGCAAATACCAAAGCCAATGATGACTTTGCCATTGCCTTACTTGTTAATAAAATTATTGCTTCCCTTTCTTTTCCTTTTTTTTTTTTTCAAATTCAATAAATTCAAAAATTTAACCAACAATAATTACTTCCTTTGTGTGACTAAAAAGGCAGGGTTGCAATAAAGAAGTGCACAAATCTTAGGGTTACATATGTGGCTTTATTTATAGTGGAAGAACATGCTATTTTTTGCCTCCTATATATTTGTTATTAATTTGAAATTATTGCTATATATGACTTCATACAAAAAAAAAAATAAGTGGTTGCAATAACAATCTACGGATCTCAATAAATTTAGCAATTAACACAATATAAGTTTCATTTAGGTTTTTCGGTAGTTTACTATTTTTCAAAAAAAATTCATTTAGCTTTTTTGGTAGTTTAATATTTTCGAAAAAAAAAAAAGAAGTTTAAAATAACCATTATGCCCGTTGTATAAATTTTTGCTGGATTTTTTTTTATAAAATTTATCGTTAAATTAGACATTTATATAATGAAGATCATGTCTATAATATATCATATAAATTGTAAAATCATGCTTATAACTATTTAACTATGTTACGTATACACTAATAAAATCAGCCATTAAAATTAACTATCAGTATAAAATACATATTGAAATATAATTATACAATAAAAATAAATTAAATCACACATGTATTTATACACAAATATATTAATAACTGATTTTAGTAACAAATTTTAGTATACGAATAATATTTTTTATAACTATTTATAGCTTAGCTTTATAAAAAAATTGAAAAAGTATTGATGTCCTAAACATGTTGGAATTTTACTACCTGTAACGCAGGAATTTCAATTTCCTCATCTCATTACCTCACTTTAGGATATATTTATATGTATTAATTAATATTTAAGACTAATAAATAATAAAATTAACAACCTATTTTATGAATCGAAGTAAGTCTGAGTTGTTTGAATTGATTTTTTTTTGTCTCTTTAGTATTACCATTAAACCATATTATCCGTGTTAAACTATAAATAGAAACATTTTGGCTTTGTAGGAAAATTATGACATAATAATTTACCAATCAAGTCATTTATATTTTTTGTTTTGAAAACTTTTCTTCAAATGAGCATTACTTTATATTATTATTATTATTATTATTATTATTATTCAGTAATAATTTAATGCATAGGGGGCTTGTAATAGTGGAGAGATCACAATGGGAATTACATAAAGTAAGAGAAGACATAATATGACGTGAAGTATGGTCACAAAATAAGGATGATTAATTTTGAAGGTCAAACATAATTTTATTTCAGGTTTAAAATTATATTAAATAGTTTAGGATTTTTTTATAAATAAAATTAGTCTTAATACGTTAGAGAAGTTTCTATTACTTCCTCACATTTAAATTCTAAAAATTTTCAGTCGTCACGCCATTGTACAAAAACACGAGTCATGAATCTACCAAAATATCATGAGACTATTTTTGTTTCTTTCATTTTAATTCCATCTTTTTCTTCTGTTTCTTTCAGTTCTTTATCTTAATTTTCTACACTTAGCTTGTTTATTTTTATTTCATACTTTATGTCTCGTTACACAAAAAAGAATTATACGTGCTCGGTGAGTTAAGATTTTAATATAAATTTGATCGATGGTTTGTTTATTTAAGTATGGCAAAATTAAAGCAAAAGAACTACATAACACTATAAGTCTATAAGAAAATCAAGAATGTAATTTCCGCACAAAAATATTCCAACATCAATTTGAATGAACTGAATACAAGAAATGTGGTGTACAAACTTAGTCGATTAAAAAAAATGATATCAACTTTGCAGAAAAGAATGTTAGGTGCATGCTGCCAGTGCCACCTTTTGAAAACCAATTATAAGAAATTGAAACTGATCTAGAGCGGCGAAGCTAACCGAAAGATTAAAGATATAAGTAATATAATATAGAAATATTATTGCCCGCAAGGCCGCATAAATAAATTATCTCTCTTCCACCGCTTTTGCCGATTCTGAACCACCACCATGAGGGGCGGTTTTGTCCGAGGAGGACACTCTCGCTCACATGAACCACCCAGAGCTCCTGGAGAAGATAATGCGAGAGCAACCAGAAAAGTGAGGAAGGTAGGTGAAGACCAATGCTTTTCGGGAGAGTCTCTTCTCAAAGCAAGGGAGGAAGAATGGATGGTTGAAGAAGGGATAGGAGGACAAGCTGGAGGTGAAGCTAGAAGATCCTTTAGTGAGATGGTAAAAGGAGGTAGAACTCCAGTAACAACGGAAACTAACGGTGGAGCTGGAAGCCTGGTAAGAAATCAGGAGGATATGATGGAGGAAGACGGAAGAGATAAAAGAGAAGAACCACAACCACAAAGCAGAAACATTCCAGAGATAAGGGTGGAGAAGGTTAATGGGATCTTCAACTTTATTTTGAATGAAGCGGCCATGAAGAACCTCAGACATCCATGGTGGGATACACTGATTGTGAAGTTGATGGGTAGGAAAATATCATTACCAGTCCTCACCCGCAGGCTAGAGAGTATGTGGGGGAAGCAGGGAAGTATTGAGGTGATCGACATTGGCAACGAGTTCTTCATTGTAAAGTTCTTCTCACAAGAGGACCTTGACTATGCACTGACAGAGGGACCGTGGAGGATCTTTGACCATTATTTATCAATCAGATTTTGGAAGCCAGATTTCAATCCAATGGAGGCAACAATTGATACAGTGGCAGCGTGGGTGAGGTTACCAGGTCTGGCCATTGAGTACTATGACAAAGAGATGCTAGAGAGGATAGGTAATATTGTGGGAAGAACTCTCAAGGTGGATTCCAACACAGCTGAAAAGTGCAGAGGTAAATTTGCTAGGTTGTGTGTGGAGCTCGACTTGACAGCACCACTCATATCTCAATATTCCATCAATGGTGTGAGGTATTTGGTGGAATATGAGGGGTTGTATGATATATGCTTTACCTGCGGTATGGTAGGCCATGAAAAAGCAAAATGCCCAAAGAATGTAGTGACCGGAGAGGGACAGGATAAGCCGGCGGCATCAGGGAAAGAAGACAGTCAAGGAAGAGAAGTTGATCAGGATGTAGAACAGCAGAGGAGAGCCCAGAAGGGTAAAGAAGTAATTATAGAAAATGAGGGGGGCACTTTGGGAACTGATATTTCACAGGAGCAATTTGGACCATGGATGGTTGTGAATCGTCAGCCACGTGGCAGGAGAACAAAGATAGGGGACGCTGCGGCGGGTAATGGGACGAAAGGAACAAATGATGGTGGAGAAAAGCAAAATACCAGGAACGTGGGTGGTACGAGGTTCGCAGTGTTGTCTGCAGAGGAGACAAATGAGGAGGCAGCCAATCATCTGGCAATTAAGGATATTCCACCAGAAAAGACAAATCAGAAGATTCAAGAGCCTAGTATCGTTTCTACAAGCAACCCCACTAATACACACAAGGCACCCAACATGAGCTCATCAATTAACATCTCAGACCAAGCATTTGTTTCATCCCAACAAAAAAGAAACCAAACAGAAAAACCCAAAAGCCCAAAAAATCCTGCCAACATAAAGACCCCAACACAACCCAACCCAACAAAGAACACCACAGAAACCCAAAAAGAACTCATAAGAAAAACACCCAGCAAACCAAACCCAGCCCATAATTCTGCTACACAATCTATCACCTTAGGCGATCCAAACAATATGGACACATCACAAAACCTTTTATCCCAAAGTCCGGGTACTCAAATTGAAAATACGCAAGATATTGGGGAAGACATGGTCATTCCCGAGACAGCTGTTATGGAGGAGGATCAACACAACTCCATGGACCCAGAACCACCAGACCCACACTCTATAGCTTCAGAGATAATGGTGGAAGCAGCTCTTAAGTTTGAAGAAGAGGAGCGGAAAAAATATCGGCAGAAGAGGAAATAGCTATGGCCATGCAGGAAATGGATGAGAGCGACATGCGAGTTGAAAACAACTCAATGAACACAGAGAACGGTGAAGATATGTGCCTTGAGAGGGATAAGATGCTGATGGAACAGTAGGTGTCTGGGTGTGCTTCTCTACCTATCTTTCTCTATGATCGTCCTTTCGTGGAATTGCAGAGGAGCAGTGAGTAAGGCTTTCACTCGCTCCCTTAAAGAATTTAGTAGGTTATATAAACCTGATTTCATAATACTTCAAGAAACTAGATGTAGTGGTGAAAAAGCTTTGGAAGTTGTTAGGAGGATTGGGTTTGAATTTTTTCATATAGAAGAAGCCGTTGGCTTCAGTGGTGGTATCTGGATCCTTTGGAAGGACCCACATATAAATGTTAATGTCAGAGTTTCAAAAACCCAATTTGTGCACTTAGATATCACCAGCAGCAATGGGGAGACTTGGCTTCTTACCGCCGTTTATGCTAGCCCCCATGAGAGTTTAAGGAAAGAGTTTAGAGAGGATGTAGTCTGCCTTGCAAGGGGCGTGCAGAAGGAGTGGCTAGTGGTGGGAGATTTCAATGACATAGCGTGCCCTTCAGAAAAGAAAGGAGGGGGAAGTACTGATTCTAGAGCGTGCATCAGATTTAAGGAATGGATTAATGCTTGCGGCCTCATAGACCTTGGCTATGTGGGAACCAAATATACGTGGAGAGGACCTCAATGGCAGGGGCTAGAGCGAGTTTTCAAACGGCTTGATAGGGCCTTGGGAAATACAGCTTGGAGAACTAGATTTGAGGAGGCTAGAGTTGATGTTCTTACGAGAATAAACTCTGATCACCACCCCCTCTTAATTACTTTCAAACCACAAGCACAACAACGAAAAGAGAGACCTTTCCGTTTTGAGGTTATGTGGAACCTCCATCCAGAATTCAAAGGGTATGTGGAGAGCACCTGGAAGAAACAAGAGCCGCTTGGTACTGCCTTAAGAAACCTCTCAAGAGGATTGAAGGATTGGAATAGAGATGTTTTTGGTCATATTGGAAAGAAAAAGCAGAAGCTACTCAATCGTTTAGGGGGAATTCAGAGAGCGCAAGCTAGGGGCCACAACCATTTTCTTGAGAGGTTGGAAAGAGAGCTCACAACAGAGCTTGAAAATGTTTTGGAGAAGGAGGAGCTAATGTGGCTACAGAAGTCCAGAGAGAGATGGGTAGTTGAAGGCGACCGCAATACAAAGTTCTACCATACTAAGACCATTATAAGAAGGAGAAAGAACAAAATCTTAAAGTTGCGTAACGAGAATGGGGAGTGGATGGAAGAAGAGGAGACCATTGCCCAACATGCTATTAATTTCTTTAAGATGTTGTACAAGGAAGAGGAAAACAATAAGCTAGTTCAGCTTGTTATCAATAAGTACCCCCCACTAGATGAAGACATCAGGAGGGAGATGGATGCACTTCCAACCCCAGAGGAAATTAAAGGAGCTTTCTTTAGAATTGGTTCTCTTAAAGCGCCAGGGGAGGACGGCTTCCCGGCTAGTTTTTATAAGGATAATTGGAACTGTATTAAATCTAATGTTCTCTCCATGGTGGATATCTGTTGGAAAGATCCGGCTTGCATTAGGGAGATGAATAACACGCTGATTACACTCATCCCAAAGACCCCCACACCAGAGTTTATAACCCAGTTTAGACCCATTTCCCTCTGTAACGTCAGTTATAAAGGGCTATCTAAAATAATAGTTGACAGAATCAAACCTTGGCTGGTGAGTAGAATTGCCCCACAGCAATCCAGCTTTGTTCCAGGCCGGAATATTCATGATAATATATTGATAGCCAAAGAGATAACTCATATCATGAAAAGAATGAGAGGTAAGAAAGGCTTCATGGCGATCAAATTCGACTTCGAGAAAGCCTATGATAGAGTGAGGTGGTCTTTCCTTAACCAATGTTTGGAGGAGTTTGGGGTGGCAAGCAAGTTAAGAGAGATTATCATGACATGCGTGTCATCCGTCTCATACAATTTGTTGTGGAACGGAGGAAAAACAGAGATTTTCAGCCCCACAAGGGGTTTGAGGCAAGGTGACCCACTGTCACCTTATCTTTTTGTAATGGTGATGGATAAATTATCCCAGATGATAGAAGAGTATGTGGAATCTAATAACTGGAAGCCAATCACAGTTGGAAGAAAGGGACCGAAAATCTCCCACCTTCTTTTTGCAGATGATCTCTTAGTGTTTGCGGAAGCAACTGTGGAGCAAATTGCTACTATTACAGATGTGATGAAGAAATTTTGCGACGTGTCTGGGTTGAAAGTCAGTGTTTCCAAAACAGCTATAACATTTTCTAATAATGTGAAGAAAGAGGAGAGAGAGACCATAAAGGGAATCTGTCAGTTCCAGCAAAATCAAAGCTTGGGCAAGTACCTCGGAGCAATGTTTACTAATCAACGAAGAGGGAAGGAGAAGTTTAAACATGTACTACAACGAGTGCATAACAAGTTAAAGGGATGGAAAAGACAGTGTCTATCTTTAGCGGGGAGAGTAACACTTGCAAAGGCGGTGCTGAACCCTTTAGCATACTATGACATGCAACACACCAGACTCCCAAAAGGAATTTGCAGGGAGATAGAGAAAGCTATTCGAAGTTTCGTTTGGGGGGATAACCAATCTCAAAAAAAAGTTCATCACATCGGGTGGGAGACGTTGTGCCAACCAAAACAACAAGGAGGGCTAGGTTTTAGAAAGCTACATGAGATGAATGAAGCCTTTATTATGAAAACTCTATGGAGACTGTTCACGGAACAGGGAACTCTATGGACACAAGTGGTTACTCACGATAAGCAGGGAAGTTTAGATGGGCTAGAGAATATAAACATCAGTAATAAACGCTCTCCTTTTTGGAAGGAATTGCAGAGAGCCTGGGCTAGAATGAAGCAGCACTGTAAGTGGATCGTAGGTGATGGTAAAACAATTCGATTCTGGGATGATATTTGGCTATCAGGAGAGGAACCTCTTAGAGGAAACATTTTACAAGACATTCCAAGAGAGTGGGATCAGTACACAATTGGAGACTTTGTAAATATAGATAATCAATGGCAGCTCAATATTTTGGAACCTTTTCTCCCACAGAATCTAATAGAGGAAATAAGAAAGACAGAGCCGCCACAACCTCAAAAAGGAAAAGACACTATCGGGTGGAAATATACAGCAAATGGAGTTTTTTCTATTGCAACTGCATACAAGAGCCTAACTAGCTAGCAAAGTGAAAACAGCAAAATTTGGAAAGCAATATGGAAATGGAAAGGCCCAGAAAGAGTGCGTACCTTTTTGTGGCTCATGAATCATGGAAGGTTGATGACAGCAGATAGAAAAGCCAGAATGATGGGAACTTCTCCTTACTGTCATAATTGTCCCCAAGTGAAAGAATCGATCCTCCACGTGCTGCGAGACTGTCCTAGCGCATCCAGGATCTGGGCCAAATTAGTACACCCAAATGCTATTGCTCTCTTTTTCACAATGCCTCTGGAATTATGGATACAGACGAACTTTAGCAATGACATGGGCAAAAGCTCTGAGCACAATTGGGTGGACGAATTTGTGCTAACCTGCTATTGGCTTTGGAAGTGGCGAAATGAAGAGGTTCACAATCCAAGTTTCCTCCGCCCAGTGAATCCTATTTCAATTATAAGGGAAAAAGCAAAGGAGTATAAGAGAGCTCATCAGAAAGGCACGCTTCTATCTATTGAATCAGCTCAAAATAAGAAAAATTTACATTGGATCCCACCCAAAAGAGGGTGGGTTAAATTGAATACCGATGGCACATCACAAGAAAGAACAATGAAGGCTGGGTGTGGAGGTCTTCTTCGAACCCATAATGGGGAGTGGATTGGGGGTTTTCGGGCAAATTTGGGAAGATGCCAACCAGTGCAAGCTGAGTTGTGGGGCGTCCTCCATGGACTTCACATGGCAGCAGACCTGGGAATGAGAAGAGTGGAGGTGGAAGTAGATGCAAAGGAAGTTTACGAGGCTTTGAAGGAGTATAAGACAGAAAAATTATGTCACAACAAAGTGCTAAACGAGATTCACAAAATCCTTCGTAGACCATGGGAAATTGCTTTTATTCATATTGGTAGAGAAGCCAATCAGTGTGCACATTGGCTAGCGCACAGTAGCATCAAGTACAGGGAGTCTCTTTACTTTCTGGATGTTCCCCCGATAGATTTAGTTAGTTTAATGAGAGATGATGTAAAAGGGGTTCCTTGCCCCGAAGTTAGTTTAGTTTTGTAGGTTTTTTTCTTTTTTTTGGGCCTACGGCCCCTTACACTTACCAAAAAAAAAAAAAAAATGATATCAACTTAGTTTATATGCATATCATAAAGAAACATTTTTTCTCTTGAGAAGATGTTGGTGCTTGTGCGGGTGCACTTCTTGGAGCCAATTTCAGTGATTCCACGAGGATTTTTTTTGGAGCCAATTCTGGTGATTTTGCGAGAGCTCTTTTTAGAGTTGATTTTAGCGATTTTACGTCTATGAAAGTACTTTGTGGAGCCAATTTTGGTGATTTCGCAAGGGTTCTTCTTAGAGCCAATTTTAGTGATTCTAAATCTAAGAAAGCTCTTTGTGGAGCCAATTCTGGTGACTGTACAAGATTTTTTTTTAGAGTCAATTTTAGTGATTTTAGATCAAGAAAAGCTCTTTGTGGAGCCAATTTTGGTGACTGCACAAAATTTCTTCTTAGAGCCAATTTTAGTTATTCCAAATCAAGAAAAATTTGTTGTGGAGCCAATTCTGGTGATTCTACAAAAGCTCTTCTTGGAGATGCAGCTGGTGCTTATACTTTCTTATCGAATATTATAGGAATTTTTTATCGGTCTCTAAATCTCTAATTTATATATAAAAAACAAAAAGCCATGTATGTGAATAAACATGTTAGGTATATAAAAATTGAAAATTTCTAAAAAATTAATGAAATTTATTATTTTTAAGCAGTAATTAATCAATAATATTTAAAAATATGGATTAAAAATATATTATTAAATTGTTATACTAAAAATATTAAACTGATGACTAAAATATTGACAAAAAATAATAAATTCGATTGACTCTTGAGTTTTTCTCATAAAAATATATTAATATTAACTTAATATATTTTTAAATACCATAAATTGCATATAAAATTAGACATAAAAATAATTGATGTGATATTCTTTCTATTAAATTGATTTTTTTTTTAATGAGATAAATTTTACACACAATTTTGTAAAAAAAAAATATTATACTTTCAATGATTTTCTTTTCAATAACAAAGCTATAGAATTTAAAAACTTTATATTCTAAATTAAAATACCCCTTTTTCTTCCGATTCTTTTATGAATAAGTAGAGAAAAAAATTCTCTTGATTTTCATAATACTATCATGCAATATCCTTATATGCATTCAATGTATTATAAATAGAATCCATCACCTCATCTATCAAATTGCAAATAAACAATTTATCAACATAAAATATAACGATGACTATATATATATATATATTATGTTCAAATAACACTATTTATTGTAATAGCCAAATGTGATTGTTCTAAAAATGAGCAAAAAAAAAAAAGCATGACTTACTTGGCTTCTAGAACCCAATCAAAAGTCTTGGCTTCCACTGGTGCTTCAACACCATCAAAAAGGTTCAATGGATTCACTTCATTAGCAAAAACTGAATGAATTGGCAAAGCCAACAACAAGGCAAATACAAAAGCCAAGGATGTCTTTGCCATTGCCTTATTATTCAAAAATTATTGCTCCCCCTTTTCACATTCAATAAATAAAGTCAACAATTGAAGCAACAAATAGTTGCTTCTTTTGTGTAACTAAAAGGAAGGGGTTGCAATGAAGAAGTGCACACCTTTTAGTGTCAATATGAGGCTTTATTTATAGTTGAGGATATGCTATTTTTGGCCTCCTATTTTTATGTTATTAATTTATTTGAGTCTTCCCTACCATAAAATTAGTAATTAGTAACTATTTATAGCTTAGATTTATTAAAAATTTAATTTTAACAGAGCAATTAGTGTCTCTTCTTTTGTTTGTTTTTCAGCCTTTCTTTTAAGCATTATTTTAGAGCAAAACAGATGTATGACAAAAAAATAATAATAATAAATGAGCAAATAATTAGTAACTATTTATAGCTTAGATTTGTAAAAAAGAATATTGTTGTCTTTAACTTAAATATGAATTGTTGCATAATATTAGAGTGGGCACATAATTAAGTAACACTTTTGGTCTATGTAATAACACTGCCAACTAGAATATTGGCCAAATTAAATTATGAATTTAATTCATTGACAGTAGATTAATTGTTAAATAAAATTTAAAATATGAAACATGTATAAATTTTGTTCAAATTAAATAAATTGAGTTATTTTTTTTTAATTAAGCGAAGACTAGTTCATTTACTCATTCTTCGGTCCTTATGGCAAAAAAAGCTATAATAAACGGGCCATCCGGCCCATGCTTTCGGCCCAAATCCTTTAATAGTCCACATTTAAAATAATTATTCATATTTTCATGTATAAATAATAGTTAAAATAAAAATACTGTTCATACCCTGACCCAACGCTAAGGCCCAGGATCCAAATAAAAAGGCCCAACCCAGAGGGTTGACCTCACCTTTCACCAAATCAGCCACTACGAAGTCGGTACTCGCCACGACTTGCTCTAAAGAAGTCGGGAACGAGGGTTAGCTGGCAGATAAACACTCATTCGAATGAGTAACTGCCCTTAGAATCTCTTTAACCACTTCCACGAGCCATATCTCAACTTCTCTAAGATAAAGGGACAGTTAACACCCTAAAAAAGTGGCACTACTCCAACTGTGGTTATTGGTTCACCACTATAAATACACTGACACCCCTCAAGTATCTCTAAGTCCCAATACTCTCTAGACCTGCTCACACCCTTGCTGACTTAGGCATTGGAGTGTCTTTGCATGTATCACCCCCCATTCTTTCAGCACACAAGTCGGATGGGGGTCCCCGAGTTGTAGGTCCACTTGAAGCCTCATCCTTCATACGCTTGGGCCAACCAACGCCATCCAGCACATTAATCTTCGGTTACCCATCGTAACATTGGCGCCGTTGTCGGGGAACCGAGAGATCAACCAGTGATGGCGGACAGATCCCCCGAAGAGGGTCATGTGGAATCAGATTCTGAACAAGAAAATCTGGAAACTGGAAACAACGATGCAGACTTGACCCTTCACCAGGGGACCAACGATCAACACAGAGAAGGTACCTCCGGAGTAAAAAATCCGAAGGTGAATTCCTCCGAAGGGCGCGAATCAGAGAAAGAGGGACCATCCCATGCAACTGAACTCATGGGATTAGTCCACAGTCGCCTGGAACAATTAGAACAGGAACGGGAACGACAAAAGGAGATTGAAAAGAACCTAAAAGAGGAGATGGAGCGACGAAAAGAGTTAGAAAGAAAACTCTTAAAGTTAGAATCCTCCCTCAAAGGTCGGAACTCCCGAGACGAACGAGAAGAACCACCACTAGGAGGGGAGGATCCTTTCAGCGAGGACATAATGAGGGCAAAAGTTCCAAGGAACTTCAAAAGCCCCGATATGGACCTCTATGACGGAACCATGGATCCGAAGCATCACTTAAGCAATTTCAAAAGTCGGATGTACCTAGCTGATGCTTCCGACGCTACGCGATGCAAAGCTTTCCCGACCACCCTATCGAAAGCAGCGATGAAGTGGTTCGACAGCCTCTCTCCAAGGTCGGTTACCAGTTTCGAAGACCTCTCAAGGAAGTTCTTGATGAGGTTTTCCATCCAGAAAGATAAAGTGAAACATGCACCAAGCCTCCTGGGAATAAAACAAGAGGTTGGAGAATCCTTACGAGCCTGTATGGAAAGGTTCAATAAAGCATGTTTAGAGATTCAAGACCTGCCCACCGAGGCAATCATAATGGGATTAGTCAATGGACTTAGGGAAGGTCCCTTCTCACAGTCCATATCAAAAAGACACCCCATCTCCTTAAGTGATGTACAAGAAAGAGCTGAAAAGTACATCAACATGGAGGAAAATGCCAAGTTGAGAGACCTGAGTTGGCGACCCGGGCACCTTCCCTCAGCAAAAGAGAGGGAGAGGGAAACCAAGAAAAAGGAAGAACTCGGTCTCGATAGACCAAGAAAATATCACTCTTATACTCCTCTGAAAGTTTCTATAGTGGATGTATACAGAGAGATTTGTAACACTGAAAGACTACCACCCCCCAGACCCATTAAAAATAAAAAAGGGGGGAGTCGCAGCGACTACTGTGAGTACCATAAAATATATGGTCACTCCACAAACGACTGCTACGACCTTAAAAATGTGATAGAAAAGCTGGCTAGAGAAGGTCGGCTTGACAGATATCTCATAGAAAGGTCGGACAGTCACGGGAAGAGAAAGCGAGATGATATGGATAGAAGAGACCCACTACCGCAGACTCCAGAGAGACATATCCATATGATCTCAGGGGAATTCGCGGGAGGGGGACTCACCAAATCTTCTCGCAAAAGGCATCTCAAGAGAGTATACCAGGTCGGAGGAGAGTCATCCGACCTCCCTACTATTTCATTCACAAAAGAAGATGGGCAAGGAATAATTCCTGGACACGATGATCCAGTGGTAATAACTATGATCTTGGCAAATGCCCATCTCCACAGAACCCTAGTAGACCAAGGAAGCTCAGCGGACATCCTTTTTAAGCCCGCTTTTGACAAACTAGGGTTGGACGAAAAAGAATTAAGAGCCTACCCCGACACCTTGTACGGACTAGGCGACACGCCAATAAAGCCACTGGGATTTTTGCCCCTCCACACTACTTTTGGAAAAGGGGAAAAATCAAAGACTCTGAGTATAGACTTTATAGTCATCGATGTAGGGTCAGCATATAATGCTTTAATCGACAGAACTACCCTTAATCGACTCGGAGTGGTGGTATCCACTCCCCACCTTTGTATGAAATTCTCGACCTCAGCAGGGATAGCAACGGTAAGGGGAGATCAGAAATTGGCAAGGAAATGCTACAATGAAAGCCTAAACCTAAGAGGAAAAGGCAGGGAAGTTCACACAATAGAGCTCGGTGGAGCGAGGGCTAGAGAGGAGCTGCGTCCACAGCCGGGAGGAAAAACTGAGGAGATACAGGTCGGTGAAGAGGAAGGAAAAAATACTCACATAGGAGCCAACCTAGGGGAAACCCTAAAACAAGGGTTGACTAAGCTCCTAAGAGATAACTCCGATCTCTTCGCCTGGAAGGCCTCCGACATGCCTGGGATAGACCCTGAGCTCATGTCCCATAAGCTCTCAGTCTACCCGGGATCCCGACCTATACAACAGAGAAGACGCAAGCTCGGCCCCGAACGAGCCCTAGTAGTAGAAGAGCAAGTACATGCGCTCCTAGAAGCTGGCTTCATCAGAGAAGTCAAGTACCCAACATGGCTAGCCAATGTAGTGCTTGTCAAAAAACAAAATGGCAAATGGAGAATGTGTGTCGACTATACCGACCTAAATAAGGCATGTCCCAAGGATCCTTATCCACTGCCAAACATTGATACCCTGGTAGACTCCAGCTCGGGGTATCAATATTTGTCGTTCTTGGACGCCTACTTGGGGTATAACCAAATCCCGATGTATGAGCCAGACCAGGAGAAGACATCATTCATCACGCCCAGAGCTAACTTCTGTTACGTGGTCATGCCATTTGGATTAAAAAATATAGGGGCCACATACCAGAGGCTGATGAATAAGGTGTTTGCCTCTCACCTTGGGAACCTAATGGAAGTATACGTCGACGACATGCTGGTAAAGACCAAGCAAGAAGTCGACCTCTTGTCAGACCTCTCACAAGTCTTCGACACCATAAGGTTGCACGGGATGAGACTAAATCCCACAAAGTGCGCCTTCGCGGTAGAGGCAGGAAAATTCCTAGGGTTTATGCTAACACAAAGAGGGATTGAAGCTAATCCCGATAAGTGTAGAGCTATCCTGGAGATGAAAAGCCCGACTTGTTTGAGAGAGGTCCAGCAACTGAATGGCCGACTTGCAGCCCTCCCCAGATTTTTGGCAGGATCAGCACTAAAATCCCTTCCACTGTTCTCCTTATTGAGAAAGGGATGTCAGTTCGAATGGACTCCTGAATGCGAGGAGGCGTTCCAGGAGTTCAAAAGATTCTTGAGCCAACCTCCTATTCTGACCCGACCTGCAGCTGGAAAAGATCTCGTCCTATACTTGTCTGTAGCAGACAAGGCTGTCTCATCAGCCCTGATAAGAGAAGACGAGGTCGGCCAGCACCCAGTGTATTTCATCAGCAAAGTTCTACAAGGCCCAGAGCTAAGGTACCACAAACTAGAGAAGTTTGCCTACTCCTTAGTAGTAGCCTCGCGAAGGCTACGGCCTTACTTTCAAGCTCACACAATAAAAGTCCGCACGAACCAAACCATGAAGCAAATCCTCTAAAAGACGGATGTTGCAGAGAGAAAGGTTCAATGGGCAATAGAGCTCTCCGAGTTCGACTTAAGATATGAAACTCAGACGGCGATTAAAGCCCAGTGCCTCACCGACTTCATTGCAGAATACGCAGGAGATCAAGAGGAAAAACCAACTACATTGGAACTCTATGTAGATGGATCCTCCAACAAAACAGGAAGTGGTGCAGGCATAATATTGGTAGATGAAAGAGGAACCCAGATAGAGGTTTCCCTCAAATTTGAATTCCCAGCTTCAAATAATCAGGCGGAGTATGAAGCCTTGATTGCTGGATTGAAGCTGGCAGAAGAAGTCGGTGCTACAACAGTGGTGATATACAGCGACTCACAAGTGGTGACCTCCCAAATAAGTGGAGAATATCAGGCAAAAGACCCAAATATGAAGAAGTACTTGGAAAAAACTCTGGAACACCTTGGGCGCTTTGCAGAAACCAAGGTAAGACACATAACTCGGGATCTAAACAGCAGAGCAGACGCCCTATCCAAGTTAGCAAGTACCAAGCCATGAGGGAATAACAGAAGCCTGATCCAAGAAACTCTCCAGGAACCCTCCGTGGTAAAAATAGAAGACAAACAAGAAGTCCTTGAGGTAGTCGGTTTAAACCTCGGATGGATGAACCCCTTGGTCGAATACATCAAATTTGACATCCTTCCAAAAGAGGAAAAAGAGGCCAAGAAAATCCGGAGGGAAGCACAACATTACACTTTGGTGAGAAATATTCTCTACAGAAGGGGGATATCAACACCATTGTTAAAGTGCGTACCGACCTCAAGAACTACCGAGGTGTTAGAGGAAGTCCACAATGGAATCTGCGAAAATTATCTCGGAGCAACGTCATTAGCCAGGAAAGTGATCCGAGCTGGATTCTACTGGCCCACCTTGTAGAAAGACGCCACAGATGCAAATTTCCACGTGGCTCCCTCGGAGGAGCTCATCAGTATCACTTCTCCATGGCCCTTTGCAAAATGGGGAATGGATTTGTTAGGTCCTTTTCCCCAGGCGCCAGGACAAGTCAGATACCTGATCGTGGGAATAGATTATTTCACAAAGTGGATAGAAGCAGAACCATTGGCCACCATCACCGCACAAAGAAGTCGGAGGTTCCTCTACAAAAATATCATCACAAGGTATGGGATACCTCATTCCATTACTACAGATAATGGAACCCAGTTCACCGACTCTACCTTTAGAAGCCTAGTATCCAGTATGAAAATCAAACACCAGTTCACCTCGGTGGAGCACCTGCAAGCCAATGGGCAAGCCGAGACAGCCAATAAAGTCATACTGGCAGAGCTAAAGAAAAGATTACAAGATGCAAAAGGAGCCTGGGCTGAAAAGCTCCCACAAGTGCTATGGGCTTACAGGACGACCCCCCCCCAATCCGCCACTGGAGAAACACCCTTCCGACTAGTTTATGGCGTAGAAGCCATGATCCCAATAGAAGTCAACGAGCAAAGCCCAAGAGTGATTCTCCATGACGAGATCGGAAATATACAGGGGCACAAAGAGGAGCTCGACCTACTCCCAGAAGTCCGAGAAGAAGCCCAGATAAGAGAAGCAGCGTTGAAGCAAAGAATGACTACAAGATACAACAAAAAAAAGGTCTTAAGAAAAGGCTATTATAAAGTGACCGACCTGAACGGCACCGAGTTACCGAGGTCGTGGCATGTTTGTAATATGAAAAGGTACTACAGTTAAAAGCGAACTCTACTCCCTGATGTACTCTTTTCCCAACTTCATGATTTTTTCCCAAAATTAAAGGGTTTTTTCTGGAGAAGGGTTTTTAACGAGGCATCATAGTAGGGGCTAAGGAAAATAGATTGTCAAAAACCCTTAGTAGCAATAAAGTACCTCCCCAATTAATAAAGATCTTTTTCATCTTACCAATGTCTCTTATAAATTCCTTTTTTGTTTTCTCTTCCTTTCGACGAAACGCACCGACTTAAGCTCGACAAAGCGTGAAAATCCCATGAACCGACCTAGATGGTCGTCAGGATAAAACGACGAGGTACAAGTCGGTGTAAAGAGGTTATAGAAGTTGATCATGATAAACTCGGAACCATCCCGACTCATAAGTCGAAATGGGAAACCGAGTAAAACAAAAATGAATCACGAAAGTAGCCTAAGTCATAAAAGCTCAATGAAACAAAATTGAGTACTAGGAATAACAAAAGAGATAGGAAAAAACCTAAGAAAAGATTAAAAGGCTGTCCTAAAGATCCTTAAAACAAAAAGGTTCAGAAAGGAAGATAAGCCAAAGAAAAGGTTTTTCAGAAAAGATCAAGGAGAATTCGAAAAAATCGCAATCAGAAAAGCATGCACGCATAAGGTAACTTAAACCCTTATCCAAAAAAGGGTATTTATTTCTAACTTGAACCCTTATTAAAAAGGGTATTATAAAATGTTTTGTTCACGGCCTTAAAAGGCCAAAAAAAAATGTTCAAACACTACCAAAAATAAATAAAGAGTTTAAAAAAGAGGGGACCCACAGGCCGGGCCCCAAATAGCCAACAAATTACTTTTTTGCAAGAGGAATAGACAGGTCACCACCACCGGAGTCAGGAAGAGCGCCGCCAGGACCGGGAAGAGAGGCATCCATAGGAGATGAAGAGGAAGTCGGAGGAACGGTAGAAGAACTCGGAGCGTCCTTAGGGCGAGGAGGGGACTCTATGATCCTCTGCCCCAGAGTCTTCAATTCTGACTCAGAAACAATCACGGGGGCAGGAGGGTCCACAATGGCACCATTAATGACGACTTTGTCAGGATCTAAAGGAGAAAGGTCTAAGTCAGGAGCAATAACTCCGACCTGCTCCTTAAAGATCCTCCAAGCCTCCTCGGCGCCGTCAGCAATAGAGTCCTCCAACTCGGTATAGGCCTTCCGAGAATTCAGCAGATCATTCCTCACAGATACAAGATCATCAAATAAACTTTGGTAGCTGACCTGTGCTGTTTTCCTCAAGTCCACCTCCATGTTGCATTGGGCTTGCAACTTCCTCTCCCTCTCCCGAAGGTTATCTCTCTCCTCCTTCAGCCTGGCGACCTCCTCCTTCAACTCCCCCTCGTGCTCTTGATATAAAAGAAGCCTTCCTTCCAGCTCCTCGACCCTCGAGGTCATCCCTAAAGAGCTGAGAGGAGTCTTCTAAAAAATATCCAAGAGTTTGCTGCAAACCCCCGCTGCCTTGAGACTCTCCTCGACCAGAGTGGTAAGGTAGTGCCGAACAGAAACATCATCCATACTTATATGAGCATGGGGGTAGATGTTCTTTCGGACGAATGCAAGAGCATCCGCCTTAACCTCACCAGAAGAGCCAGACTCTAAGGTCTTGCGCTTCTTCTTCTCTAGCTCAGGAGAAGGTCGAGCGGAGGGGGGCGACTGAGAGAAAGCTGAAGAAGAAATCACAATGGGCTGAGAAGGAGTCCCAACGTTTCGAGGAGGAGGAGGAGGAGAGATAACCGCCTTGGCGCCACTAGTCCTGGCGCGAGACCTTGCTTTAGCCTCTTGGACTCTCTGGTAAGATTCCTGAGCGTTCTTCTTCGCCATCTCTACAAAAAGTAACAAAAGTCAAACAAGTCGGCACAAGAAAACGCAAGTCGGAAATAAACTAGAAAAACAAAAGCTACCTAGCTGCGCTTGGATAAAAGTCGGAGACCCCTGGAGAAATTTCTTAGTGTCCAGATATGAGGCCCTCCCCCACACTTCTCGGAGGAACCCCACAACGGCCGCCTCCACTTCGTCTAGGTCATCCAGACCATACTTCTCACAGGGGGAGGCCTCCAACCAGTACAAGGGAAAACGGGGGGAAGAACTCTCGTCCAGAAAAAAGGGGTGGTGACCCTCTACAGCTTGAACTTTGAAAAAATAATTTTTAAAGTCATGGAAGGATTCGTCAAAAAGGGTGAAAACTCTCCGACCCTGTATGGCTCGGAAAGATACCCACTGTTGCTTGTTGTTTATCCCACTAAAGGGTTTGGTCATATGAAAGAGATAGAAAAAAATCTTCAAAGAAGTCGGGAACTCCAAAGCCTGGCTGATAAATTGATAAATTTTCAAAAAACCCCAAGAATTGGGGTGAAGTTGGGTAGGGGCAACTCGACAGTGGTGCAAAACAGACATCTCAAAATTCGAAAAAGGAAGAAAAACACCCAAACGGGTGATCATACACTCATACATAAAGAAAAAATGAGGGCTGCCTCATTGGCCCTCCCGAAGCAAACCCGGTCTTCTGGACCCGGGACTACCAATTCATACTTCGGCTCATCTTCCTCAGAAGTACAAATTATGTGGTGAGTACGAAGATGGGTAATAAACTCAGTATCGACCGAGGGTTCCTCCCCTAGGACCGTGACATCAACCCACTGAGAAAGAACATCTATGGAAGCCATTTCTTTTTCCTAAAAAGGTGACAAAAACCTACAAGGGAAAAAGAAAAGGAAAATAAAAAAATACGGTCTCTAAAGGGAGGGAATACAGAACTACAGTCTACAAACCAACCTATCTACAAAATAAAGGCATGTAAATAGAAAGGCATGTTACAGAAAGAACCAACCTTTATCCGAAAATGAGGGTCGGAGGAAGCAAAAGCCTTCGAAACACAAGGATGCAGCACAAACGAATAAGGAGGAGATTTGAAAAATCGCAGAAACGAAACAATGAAAGAGAGGGAAAATATTTATAAGTACGTTAGGGGCACAATGGTAAAAACGGGGTAGTCATTAAAGACGCACCGTTACCAAGGCCATTAATTCCTAACGGACACGACGCTTGATTAGACGTAACTGTCAGAACCAAAAGGTCACGAAAAGTCACGTCGGTTTCGGTCCATCACGTCGGTCCTCCAACAAGTCGGCTACGACCCCGAGTAGAATACTCGAACCCAAATCCTAAAGGAAAATTGGGCTCGAGTAGGGGCACTGTTCATACCCTAGCCCAACGCTAAGGCCCAGGATCCAAATAAAAAGGCCCAACCCAGAGGGTTGACCTCACCTTTCACCAAATCAGCCACTACGAAGTCGGTACTCGCCACGACTTGCTCTAAAGAAGTCGGGAACGAGGGTTAGCTGGCAGATAAGCACTCATTCAAATGAGTAACTGCCCCTAGAATCTCTCTAACCACTTCCACGAGCCATATCTCAACTTCCCTAAGATAAAGGGACAGTTAACACCCTAAAAAAGTGGCACTACTCCAACGGTGGTTATTGGTTCACCACTATAAATACACTGACACCCCTCAGGTATCTCTAAGTCCCAATACTCTCTAGACCTGCTCACACCCTTGCTGACTTAGGCATTGGAGTGTCTTTGCAGGTATCACCCCCCCTCCCCCCCAGTTCTTTCACGCACACAAGTAGGACGGGGTCCCCGAGTTGTAGGTCCACTTGAAGCCTCCTCCTTCATACGCTTGGGCCAACCAACGCCATCCAGTCCATTAATTTCCGGTTACCCATCGTAACAAATACATATCATTATAAATACTAATTTAGTCAAATATATATGACCAACATATATTCACCTCTAAATTGGTGATTATCTATTATCTTCACTTGGTTTTGTATTCATCTCTAAACAATTTATAGTATTTCATGAACAATTATATCAACAAAATACAAGACCCACACAAATGTATGAGTGTAATGCCTAAGATTAGAGATTGTCAAATCCACTTGACAAAAAAAAAATAATAAAACGTATGCATACATGAAAAGGCACATGTTGCGTTCATTTTTTTTTCCATTCGGGAAGACGTAGCAAGTTTGCAACCCTAGGTAGGGCATGAAAATAAAAAGATATTTTAAGAACATTACTAAAAAATCATTAAAAACATTTTTCTTTTCATTTCTAATGTATTAAATATATATATACAAAAGTACTATATACAAATATACATATTGATCTACATATTTTTTAAACTAAACGATTAATCACTAGAAGAATAAAAAACTTGTTATAGTAAAATAAATGAACACATAATATATTAGTAATCAAACTTATTTATAATAGGAAATAATTTGTAAGATATATATATATATATATATATATATATATATATATATATATATATATGAAGGTTTTTGGTAGGCTAAAAAAGGAATTTGAATCTGTTCATACCCTGGCCCAATAAATAGGGTCCAGGATCCAAGCAAAGACGCCCCACCCAAAGGGTTGGCCCTCCATCCAGTATCAGCCTTCATCCCAGAAGTCGGTACTGAATACGACCTGTTCCAAAGAAGTCGGATACGAGGGTTAGCTGGCAGATAACACTCATTCGAATGAGTAACTGCCCCTAGAAACTCTCTAACCACTTTATAGAGCCATATCTTAACCTCCCTAAGATATGGGAACGGTTATCCACCTAAAAAGGTGGCACTACTTCAGCGGTGGTTATTGGTTCACCACTATAAATACACTGACACCATTCAGGTATTACTAAGTTCCAATACTCTCTAACCTGCTCACACTCTTGCTAACTTAGGCATCGGAGTGTCTTTGCAGGTACCACCCCCCATTCTTTCACACGTACAAGTCGGACGGGGGAACACCGAGTAACAGATCCACTCGAAAGCCACCTCCTTCATACGTTTGGGCCAACCAACGCCATCCGACCCATTAATCTCCGGTTACCCATCGTAACATTGGCGCCGTTGCCGGGGACCCGAGAGATCAACCAGTGATGGCGGAAAGATCCCCTGAAGAGGGTCATGTGGAGACAGATTCTGAACAAGAGAATTTGAACACTGGAAACAATGAGGCAGATCAGACCCTCCACCAGGAAGCCAATGATCAACATAGGGAAGGCACCTCCGGAATCAAAAATCCGAAGGTGAACTCCTCGGAGGGGCGCGAATCAGAAAAAGAAGGACCCTCCCACGCTAGTGAGCTTATGGGATTAATCCATAGCCGCCTCGAGCAGCTAGAACAGGAGCGGGAACGACAAAGGGAAGCTGAAAAGAACCTAAAAGAGGAGATGGAGCGACGAAAAGAGTTAGAAAGAAAACTCTTAAAGTTAGAATCCTCCCTCAAAGGTCGGAATTCCCACGACGATAGAGAAGATTCTCCCTTAGAAGAGAAAGATCCGTTTAGCGAGGACATAATGAGGGCAAAAGTTCCGAGAAACTTTAGAAGCCCCGATATGGACCTCTACGATGGAACCACCGATCCAAAGCATCATCTGAGCAACTTTAAAAGTCGGATGTATCTTACCGACGCTTCTGACGCTACGCGATGCAAAGCTTTCCCGACAACCTTGTCAAAAGCAGCGATGAAGTGGTTCGACAGCCTCCCTCCGAGGTCAATTACCAGTTTTGAAGACCTCTCAAGAAAATTCTTGATGAGGTTCTCCATCCAGAAGGACAAAGTAAAGCATGCACCAAGTCTCCTGGGAATAAAACAGGAGGTCGGGGAGTCCTTACGGGCCTATATGGAAAGATTCAACAAAGCATGTTTGGAGATTCAAGACCTGCCCACCGAAGCAGTCATCATGGGGCTAGTCAATGGTCTTAGAGAAGGTCCCTTCTCACAGTCCATATCAAAAAGACACCCCGCCTCTTTAAATGATGTACAGGAAAGAGCTGAAAAGTACATCAATATGGAAGAAAACGCTAGGCTAAGAGACCCGAGTTTGCGACTCGGGCACCCTCCCTCAACGAAAGAGAGGGAGAGGGAAGCGAAGAAGAAGGAAGAGCTCAGCCTTGATAGGCCAAGAAAATATCACTCTTATACTCCATTGAAAGTTCCTGTAGTGGATGTATACAGAGAAATTTGCAATACTGAAAGGCTGCCTCCCCCCAGACCCATTAAGAATAAAAAAGGGGGGAGCCGCGGCGATTACTGTGAGTACCATAAGATATATGGGCACTCTACAAATGACTGTTACGACCTTAAAAATGTGATAGAAAAGCTGGCCAGAGAAGGTCGGCTTGACAGATATCTCATAAAAAGGTCGGACAGTCATGGAAAAAGAAAGCGAGAAGATACGGATAGAAGAGACCCACCACCACAAACTCCGGAGAGACATATCCATATGATCTCAGGAGGGTTTGCGGGAGGGGGACTCACAAAATCCTCTCGTAAAAGACATCTCAAGAGAGTTTATCAGGTCGAAGAGGGGTCCCCCGACCTTCCGACCATTTCATTCACAAAGGAAGACGGGCGATGAGTAATCCCTGGGCACGATGACCTAGTGGTAATTACCATGATCCTAGCAAATGCCCATCTACACAGAACACTAGTAGACCAAGGAAGCTCAGCAGACATCCTCTTTAAGCCCGCTTTCGACAAATTAGGGTTAGATGAGAAAGAGTTAAGAGCCTACCCCGACACCTTGTACGGATTAGGTGACACGCCAATAAAGCCATTATGATTTTTGCCCCTCCACACCACCTTTGGAAAGAGGGAAAAATCAAAGACTCTGAGTATAGACTTCATAGTCATCGACGTGGGATCGGCCTATAATGCTTTAATCGGCAGAGCTACCCTTAACCGACTCGGAGCGGTGGTATCGACACCCCACCTCTGCATGAAGTTCCTGACCTCGTCGGGGATAGCAACGGTAAGGGGAGATCAGAAGTTGGCGAGGAAGTGCTACAATGAAAGCCTAAACCTGAGAGGAAAAGGCAAAGAAGTTCACACAATAGAACTCGGAGGAGCAAGGGTTAAAGAAGAACTACGACCACAGCCCGGGGGAAAAACTGAGGAGATTCAGGTCGGCGAAGAGGAAGGAAAAACACTCACATAGGAGCCAACCTAGGGGAAACCCTAAGACAAGGGTTGATTAAGCTCCTAAGAGATAACTCAGATCTCTTCGCCTGGAAGGCCTCCGACATGCCTGGGATAGATCCCGAGCTCATGTCTCACAAGCTCTCGGTCTACTCAGGGTCCCGACCTGTGCAACAAAGAAGACGCAAGCTCGGCCCAGAGCGAGCCCTAGTAGTAGAAGAGCAAGTGCAGGCGCTCCTAGAAGCTGGCTTCATCAGAGAAGTCAAATATCCAACATGGCTAGCCAATATAGTGCTAGTCAGAAAACAAAATGGTAAATGGAGAATGTGCGTCGACTACACCGACTTAAATAAGGCATGTCCCAAGGACCCTTATCCACTACCAAGTATTGACGCCCTAGTGGACTCTAGCTCGGGGTATCAATACCTATCGTTCAGGGACGCCTACTCAGGATATAACCAAATCCCGATGTATGAACCAGACCAGGAAAAAACATCATTCATCATGCCCAGAGCCAACTATTGCTACGTGGTCATGCCATTTGGGTTGAAAAATGCAGGGGCCACATATCAGAGGCTGATGAATAAGGTGTTTGCCCCCCACTTAGGGAGCTTAATGGAAGCATATGTCGACGATATGTTAGTAAAAACCAAGGAGGAAGTCGACCTTCTATCCGACCTCTCGCAAGTCTTTGACACCATAAGGTTGCACGGGATGAGACTAAATCCTGCAAAGTGCGCCTTCGCAGTGGAGGCAGGAAAATTTCTAGGATTCATGCTAACACAAAGAGGGATCGAAGCCAATCCCGACAAGTGTAGAGCTATCCTAGAAATGAAAAGCCCGACTTGTTTGCGAGAGGTCCAACAGCTGAACGGCCGACTAGCAGCTCTCTCCAGATTTTTGGCAGGATCAGCATTAAGATCCCTTCCACTGTTCTCCCTACTGAAAAAGGGGCACCAGTTTGAGTGGACTCCCGAATGCGAGGAGGCGTTCCAGGAGTTCAAAAAGTTCTTAAGCCAACCTCCTATCTTGACCCGACCTATAGTCGGAAAAGACCTCGTCCTATACCTATCCGTGGCAGACAAGGCCGTCTCAGCAGCCTTGATAAGAGAAGACGAGGTCAGTCAACACCCAATCTACTTCATCAGTAAAGTTCTACAGGGCCCTGAGCTAAGGTATCACAAATTAGAAAGTTTGCCTACTCCTTAGTAATAGCCTCTCGAAGGCTACGGCCTTACTTTCAAGCTCACACAGTAAGAGTCCGCACAAACCAACCCATGAAGCAAATCCTCCAAAAGACGGATGTTGCAGGAAGAATGGTCCAATGGGCAATAGAGCTCTCCGAGTTCGACTTAAAGTACGAGACTCGGACGGCGATTAAAGCCCAGTGCCTCGCCGACTTCATTGCAGAATATGCAGGGGACCAAGAGGACAAACCGACTACCTGGGAACTCTATGTGGATGGATCCTCCAATAAAGCAGGAAGCGGCGCAGGCATAATATTGGTACATGAAAGGGGAACCCAGATAGAGGTTTCCCTCAAGTTTGAATTCCCAGCTTCAAATAATCAGGCAGAATACGAAGCCTTGATCGCATGATTGAAGCTGGCTGAAGAGGTCGGTGCTATGAAGGTGATGGTATACAGCGACTCCCAAGTGGTGACCTCCCAAATAAGTGGGGAATATCAGGCAAAGGACCCAAATATGAAAAGGTACTTGGAAAAAGCTTCGGAGCTCCTGAGGCGCTTTGCGGAAACCGAGGTAAAACACATAACTCGGGATCTAAACAGCAGAGCAGACGCCCTATCCAAGCTAGCAAGTACCAAGCCGGGAGGAAATAACAGAAGCCTGATTCAAGAGACTCTCCAGGAACCTTCAGTGGTAAAAACAGAAGACACACTAGAAGTCTTTGAAGTGGTCGGATTAAACCTCGGATGGATGAACCCCTTAGTCGAATACCTAAAATTTGACATCCTCCCTAAGGAGGAAAAAGAAGCCCAGAAAATCTGAAGGGAAGCACAACACTATACCTTGGTGAAAAATGTTCTCTATAGAAGGGGATATCAACACCATTGTTAAAGTGTGTACCGACCTCAAAAGCCACCGAGGTGTTGGAGGAGGTACATAGTGGAATCTGCGGGAACCATCTCGGAGCCAGGTCATTAGCCAGGAAAGTGATCCGAGCTGGATTCTACTGGCCAACCTTACAGAAAGATGCCACAGAATTTGTGAAAAGGTGCCAGCCATGTCAGATGCATGCAAATTTCCACGTGGCTCCCCCAGAGGAACTCATTAGTATCACTGCTCCATGACCCTTTGCAAAATGGGGAATGGATTTGTTAGGTCCTTTTCCCCAGGCGCCAGGACAAGTTAAATACCTAATAGTGGGAATAGATTATTTCACAAAGTGGATAGAGGCAAAACCACTAGCCACCATCACCGCACAAAGAAGTCGGAGGTTCCTCTACAAAAACATAATCACAAGGTACGGGATACCTTATTCCATTACCACAGATAACGGAACCCAGTTCACCGACTCCACCTTTAGAAGCCTAGTAGCCAGTATGAACATCAAACACCAGTTCACCTCAGTCGAACACCCACAAGCCAATGGGCAAGCCGAAGCAGCCAACAAAGTCATACTAGCAGGGTTAAAGAAAAGGCTGCAAGATGCGAAAGGAGCTTGGACTGAAGAGCTCCAACAAGTACTATGGGCTTACAGAACAACACCCCAATCCGCCACTGGAGAAACACCCTTCCGGCTAGTCTATGGCGTAGAAGCCATGATCCCAATAGAGGTCAATGAGCAAAGCCCAAGAGTGATTTTCCACGACGAGATCAGGAATATACAGGGGCACAAAGAAGAGCTCGACTTGCTCCCTGAAGTCCGAGAAGAAGCTCAGATAAGAGAAGCAGCGTTGAAACAAAGGATGACTACAAGGTACAACAAAAAAGTCATTCGAAGGAGTTTCACCCCTGACGACTTAGTCTTGATCAGAAACGACATTGGAGTCAACAAATCGGGGGAGGGAAAGCTCGCTGCTAATTGGAAAGGACCATACAAGGTCAAGGAGGTCTTAGGAAAGGGCTATTATAAGGTGACCGACTTAGGCGGCACCGAGTTACCAAGGTCATGGCATGCTTGTAATATGAAAAGGTACTACAGTTAAAAGAAAACTCTACTCCCTGATGTACTCTTTTCCCAGCTTCATGATTTTTTCCCAGAATCAAAGGGTTTTTTCTGGAGAAGGGTTTTTAACGAGGCATCATAGTAGGGGCTAAGGGAAATAAATTATCAAAAGCCCTTAGTAGCAATAAGGTACCTCCTCAACTAATAAAGATCTCTTTTATTTTAAAATATCTCTTTTAAGTTCCCTTTTTTATTCTCCTTCTACGAAACGCGCCGATTTAAGCTCGACAAAACGTAAAAATCCCATGAACCGACCTAGATGGTCGTCAGGATAAAACGACGAGGTACAAGTCGGCGTAAAGAGGCCATAGAAGTCGATCATGATAAACTCGGGAGCAGTCCGACTCATGAGTCAGAATGCGAAACCGAGTAAAATTAAAATGAATCGCAAAAGTAGCCTAAGTCACGAAAGGCTCAATAAAACGAAATTGAGTACTAGGAATAACAAAAAGAGATAGGAAAAACTAAGGAAAATTGCAAAGCTACCTTGAAGATCAAGGAGATTCAGAAAAGCAGGCAAGCCCCAAAGAAAAGGTTTTTCTAGAAAAGAATCAAAAGAACCACGAACAGAAAAAGCATGCGCGCATAAGGTAACTCAAAACCCTTATCCAGAAAGGGCATTTATTTAACGCTAAATTAAACCCTTATTAAAAAAGGGCACCATAAATTGTTTTGTTTACGGCCTTAAAAGGCCAAAAAATTGTTCAAAACACCAAATAAATATAAAGAGTGTAAAAAGAGGGGCCCACAGGCCGGGCCCCAATAGCCAAAATCACTTTTTAAGAGGATCACCACCAGCAGAATCAGGGGGAACGCCAGGAGCAGGAGTCGAAGAGGAAGTCGGAAGAATGGTAGAGGAACTCGGAGCGTCCTTAGAGCGAGGAGGGGACTCTACGATCCTCTGCCCCCGAGTCTTTAAATCAGACTCAGACTCCACTATGGGGACAGGAGGATCCATGATGGCACCATCAATAACAATCTTATCAGGGTCCAAAGGAGAAAGGTCCAAGTCAGGAGCAATAACTCCGACCTGTTCCTTGAAAATCCTCCAGGCCTCATCAGCACCATTCGCAATAGAGTCCTCCAACTCGGTGTAGGCCTTCCGAGCATTCAGCAAGTCGTTCTTTACAGACACAAGATCAGCAAATAAACTATTGTAGCTGGCTTGCGCTGCCTTCCTCAAATCTACCTCCATGTTGCATTGGGCTTGCAACTTCTGCCCCTTCTCTCGGAGGATGTCCCTCTCCTCCTTCAGTTTGGCGACTTTCCCCTCCAACTCCCTCTCATGCTCCTGATATATGCGAAGCCTACCCTCCAGCTCCTCGACCCTCGAGGTCGTCCCTAAAGAGCTGATAGGAGTCTTCTCAAATATATCCAAGAGTTTGCCACAAACCCCCGCCGTCTTGAGACTCTCCTCAACCACAGTGGTGAGGTAGTGCCGAACAGAAACATCATCCATACTCATACGAGCATGAGGATAGATGTTCTTTCGGACGAACGCAAGAGCGTCCGCCTCACCAGAAGCGCCGGACTCCAAGGTCTTGCGCTTCTTTAGCTCTGGTTCGGGAGTAGGTCGGGCGGAAGGGGGTGGCAGAGAGGAGGCAGAGGAAAAAATCACAATAGGTTGGGAGGAAGTCCCAACATTCCGAGGAGGAGGAGAAGGAGAGACAGCCACCCTAGCACCACCAGATCTGGCGCGAGACTTCGCCTTGGCTTCCTGAACCCTCTGGAAAGACTCTTGAGCATTTTTCTTTGCCATCTCTGCAAAAACAAATTGGCAGCTAAAAATCAGACAAGTCGGTAAAAGAAATTGCAAGTCGGAAATAAATGAAAAACGCAAAAAGCTACCTAGTTGTGACTGGACAAAGGTCGGCGACCCCTGGAGAAACTTTTTAGTATCCAAATATGGGGCCCTCCCCCACACTTCTCGGAGGAACCCCACAATGGCCGCCTCCACCTCATCCAGGTCGTCCAGACCATATTTCTCGCAGGGAGAGGCCTCTAGCCAATATAAAGGAAACCGGGGAGAAGAATCATCATCCAGGAAAAAGGGGTGGTGACCCTCTACTGCTTGAACTTTGAAAAAATAGTTTTTGAAATCATGAAAGGATTCGTCAAAAAGGGTAAAAAGCCTCCGACCTTGAATGGCACGAAAGGACACCCACTGTTGCTTATTATTTAACCCACTGAAGGGCTTGGTCATATGGAAGAGATAGAAGAAAATCCTCAGAGAAGTCGGGAACTCTAAGGCCTGGCTAATAAATTGGTAAATTTTCAAAAAACCCCAAGAGTTGGGGTGAAGCTGGGTGGGGGCAACCCGGCAATGACGCAACACAGACATTTCAAACTCTGAAAAGGGGAGGAAAACGCCCAAACGAGTAACCATACTCTCATACATAAAAAAGAAATGAGGGGCCGTCTCGTCGGCCCTCCCGAAACAAACCCGGTCTTCTGGACCCGGGACTATCAACTCGTACTTCGGCTCATCTTCTTCAGAAGTACAAATTCTATAGTGAGTACGTAGGTGGGTGATAAATTCAGTATCAACTGAGGGCTCCTCCCCTAGGACCGTAACATCAACCCACTGGGAGAGAGCATCTACGGAAGCCATTTCTTTTCTTAAAAAAGGGTGACAAGAAACCTACAAAAGAAAAGGAAAATCAACACACAGTCTCTAAGGGAAGGGGTACGGAACTAAAGCCTACAAACCAAATCTACCTACAAGATAAAAGCACGCAAATAGAACGCATGTTACAGAAGGGGAAAAAGCTAACCTTTAAGTCTGAAATCAAGACTGGAGGAAGTAAAAGCCTTCGAAACGCAAGAACGCAGCACGAACAAATGCAAGGGGAATTTGAAAGATTGCAGAAACGAAACAACGAAAGAGAGGGAAAGTATTTATAAAGACGTTAGGGGCATAATGGTAAAATTGAGGCAACTCTTAATAAAGGTGCACCGTTACCAAGGCCATTAAAATCCCTACGCATACCCAACGGACACGACGCTTGATTAGACGTAACCGTCAGAACCGAAAGGTCAAAGAAAAATCACGTCGGTTCTCAATCATCACGTCGGTCCTCTCGCAAGTCGGCCAAGACCCCGAGTTGAATACTCGAACCCAACTCTTAAAAGAATTGGGCTCGAGTAGGGGCACTGTTCATACCCTGGCCCAATAAATAGGGCCTAGGATCCAAGCAAAGACGCCCCACCCAAAGGGTTGGCCCTCCATCCAGTATCAGCCTTCATCCCAGAAGTCGATACTGAATACGACCTGTTCCAAAGAAGTCGGATACGAGGGTTAGCTGGCAGATAACACTCATTCGAATGAGTAACTGCCCCTAGAAACTCTCTAACCACTTCATAGAGCCATATCTTAACCTCCCTAAGATATGGGAACGGTTATCCACCTAAAAAGGTGGCACTACTTCAGCGGTGGTTATTGGTTCACCACTATAAATACACTGACACCATTCAGGTATCACTAAGTTCCAATACTCTCTAACCTGCTCACACTCTTGCTAACTTAGGCATCGGAGTGTCTTTGCAGGTACCACCCCCCATTCTTTCACACGTACAAGTCGGACGGGGGAACACCGAGTAACAGATCCACTCGAAAGCCACCTCCTTCATACGTTTGGGCCAACCAACGCCATCCGGCCCATTAATCTCCGGTTACCCATCGTAACAGAATCTATGATTTTTTTTAATTAATTTTGTCTCAAACTAAAAAATGTAAGTTAGCTTCTATTTTATTTGGGAGATGAATTATACAGGAGACAATTTCATTTTGTTTCATAAATCGTAAAAAAATAGAATCAACGTAAAGAAGAAGAAGATAACACAACCATGTATCTTGGTTCAGTTGCATCGTGTAATGCAACCTACATCCAGTCTCCACCACAGCAGCGGTGGAATTTTCACTATCATATCAAATATTACATATACCATTTTTTTAGGATTCAACTTAATCCTATCTAAGACAAATCAAGCTTCTACCTAAACTTGACTTGATCAGGGAACTTCCTATACTCTCAACACACTAAGTGCTTACCCAACTTAGCAAAAGATACAAGCCAGACATCAAAATCAAAATAAAAATACAATCAAAGGAGACAAGAAATAAATAATGTATTTTCTCTCTAAATTTCTCTCTATGCATTTTTTCTCAATGACTTTTACTTAATACCTCATTTGAATGTCTTTTACCACTGATTAAGAACAAAGAAAGATACAACTTTAAAACAGAATACTCAATGATGAATATAATCATGAAGTAGATGATGATTTATAACTCAAACTCTATATGCTGAACTTATATTCTGAACTCTTAAACATTGTTCTTAATATTGGTAGAATGTTTCCCTTAGTATAAGTACAATGTTTTCAAGACTTTAAATTTGATTTGTAAGGTTTCACTCTTATTTCTTTTCGAATTCTCTCTCCTCTTATAGAAATGAAGATGATTTTTCTTTTTGTATGAGCTTTGTTTCCTCAGTTAGAATTTCTTCACAAGGTCAACTTCTTAAATTTTGAGCTAGCTGAAATTTTTTTTCTTTTTCTTCCATCAATATAGAAAATCAGGAATTAATATTAAGCACGAAAGTAGAAGGAAAAACAGCAGCAATTAGCTTTCTCAAAAAATTTGACAAAATTTAAATCTTTAATTTTGTGCTTTGTTTCCAAATTTCATCATCAACCATTGAATTACAATAGAATAAGATAACCACCACTTTTTTTAACTTACTCGAAATAGTAGTACAAAAGAAAGGAAAAAATAACAAGCAATTGATTTTTATATAAATAGAAATAAATTACGTTTAATCCTTTTGATTAAGCTTAACTTGCTTTTATTGATATTGATTTGATATAGCCTCCTTGATTAACTTTCTTTTCTTTTTCTTTGGCTCTTGGTAAGAGAAAACTGAACTTCTTTTTTTTCTCTAAGCATTACCCAACATGAAGTTAGCAGAAGCTTAGAGTTGCTTTTCTTTTGCTTGAACGGTAAAGGATTGGGTTATGGATTCAATTTCTTTCAACAGCCTTGGAAATATTTGGTCTTTTTAGTTAGACTTCTTAACTTCATTAATTTGGGCTGTATTATGAATTATAGGCCTGCAATACTAAACAATTTCATCAAATCTTAATTGGACTATTAACTCAAATAATACTGTGTTTATTATCACTAAAATATTATTATTTATTTACTAAACTCAACAATATATTGTCATATACCATAACTAATTAATAATTAATTTTTAGTATATATAATATTTGATAATTATATTCTTAAAATATATTTTTATAATATAAGACAGTTAACTCATATATATATATTGACCTTCAAAACTAGTTCTAAAATTTCATATATGCAAAAATTTATTAATTAGCGATAAATTTTTAAATAAAATTCGAATCATAACGGATTAATTTTTGACTTGCTGTACAAAAAGATGTCTGAGAAACTTAAAAAAAAATAGCAGCTTTAAAAATTCGTTAAGTTTGGTACTTTGGTTTTGTTAAACGATGTCGTCACAGAAAGTGCAAAACGCTAACGGCCAAGAAACACATGCTCCGCTTATGAATTAACCCACTTCCGTTAGTTACAGCCTTACAGAGTTACAGGTTTCTCGGGGTTCCCCCAATCTCATTCAACACAAAACACTCCCTCTTGCTGTTATGATTATTATTGTCGTTCACCTCATTACTCCTCTTAATTAGTACTACTAACTATATCCAAAGAACCTTCTTCCCCATCTTCAACGTGAACGACATTCCAAATTTCTAATAACGGAACGCAAAACGACACTGCACAATAAAACAAAATAAAATAGAAAACAGAGAGAATAGAATTTCTCAGCTTCCAAACAGATCTCCGTTCCGTTGGTCCCGCCGGCGGTAACTATCTTCCGATGGCTCCGATTCCGTCCGAGAATGGCGTCGAAGGAGATGACGAGAGAGAAGAAGAAGAAGAAGAGGAGGAGGAGGGGGACGAAGAAGAAGACGAAGAAGCAGAAGAAGGAGAAGAGGAAGATGACGAAGAGGAGCCAAGGCTCAAGTACCAGAGAATGGGAGGAAGTATACCTGCGCTGCTATCTAGCGACGCAGCTTCTTGCATCGCCGTCGCGGAACGCATGATCGCACTCGGTACTCACGACGGCATTGTCTACATCCTCGATTTCCTCGGCAACCAGGTTCGTTCCTTGCGCATCAATTTATTTATTTATGAAATGTTCTTCTCGTGAAATTCTGAGCTATCGTCATTCAAATTGTAGCTAGCCATTTCGTTTTTTCCCCTCTCTTACGTGATCTTTCGGTAACGTTCCCAAGCTTTTTCATGAACTTCACAATGGAGTGGATTGCATTTGTGAAATTTTATATCTGATTGCAGGTGAAAGAGTTCCCTGCTCATTCTGCTGTTGTTAACGACCTTAGCTTTGATTTAGAGGGTGAGTATATTGGAAGCTGTTCCGATGATGGATCAGTTGTTATTTGCGGTCTTTTTTCCGATGAGAAAACGAAGTTCGAGTATCATCGGCCGATGAAAGCGATTGCCTTGGATCCTGATTACACAAGGAATGCCTCTAGGAGATTTGTTGCAGGTGGTTTAGCTGGGAATTTGTATTTGAATTCGAAGACATGGTTAGGCTATCGTGACCAGGTCTGCAAGATTCTTCTTAACTCTAGCATGAATTTGGATAGTGCTACTCTTTTTAGTGTGTTGAAAACTATAACCATATGTATTGTATTCTCCACAATATATATATTATAAAAGGTTTTGCACTCTGGGGAAGGTCCAATACATGCAGTGAAGTGGCGAACCAGTCTTGTTGCTTGGGCAAACAACACAGGAGTGAAGGTTTATGATACTGCCAATAACCAGCGGGTAACATTTATTGAAAGGCCAAGAGATAGCCCCAGGCCTGAGCTTTTGCTTCCTCACTTGGTTTGGCAGGTCAGTGGTAAAATATCTGAGCATAGACTTGCTATTTGTTTCTGGTGCGTCTTCTCAGAAGCATTATCTGCTTCTATAACTTGATTGAATGTTTGGTCCTTGCTTTAAAGAAATGTAATACTGCAAGATATTTCTTATGAAAATTAATTTTGCTTAATATCCTTCCATATTGTACAGAGTGACACCCTCTTGGTTATTGGCTGGGGAACTACTGTCAAAATTGCTTCAATAAGAACAAACCGCTATCAAGTAGCCAATGGGACATACAGAAATTTTCCTTTGTCTAGTATGAGCCAGGTGGACATTGTGGCATCATTTCAAACTAGCTATTTGATGAGTTTGGAAACTCTAAATTAATATTTGTGATGACTAAACATTATTAAAATAATTAATTACAAAATTATTAATTTAATCTTCATTTAACATATGTTAATTAATAATTTTGTGATGCAGGTTTTTTTTAATGGGCCGAAAATTAAATGTTGCCAGCCCAAATATCAGCCTTGTTTAATGACTCTTACATTATGGCTGAATGATTATCATAGATGTTGGGCAAGAATAAAGCTTATTACTTCAAAGCCCAAAGAATGCCTTCCTACTTGTCTTATGCGTGTTCCAATTTCATCAGGAAAGCAAATGTTAACCAAACGGGCCAGTTTTAATTTCAATGTTACAAGCCCAAGTTCTATTAGTGATAAAGGGTTCCAATCTTGATCCGAAACAAAGGAAAAATGAAAGCAAAGTGCTTCCAACGGAACCAAGCCTTTAACCATGTGATGGATTTCAAAATCTATTACATTGTTAATTAATGCATGGGGAATATGAGAGAGAAAAATTCAGCTGAGTTGATTGATGGCTATTATGACAAACACGCCACTCTAAGCTAGGGAAGTAAAAGCAAGCTATTCTCAATTAATTTGTTTAACCACTTTGTATTGCTTTTCTTCAGATTCTTTTTCTCTCATCTCTTTCTTGTTTCTTTCTTCAGTCTTTGTCCAGTAAACCATGGACGCTGTGCTCATCAACAAAGAAAAGGAAGAAGCTGCATGCATCAAGACCATCAAGCTAATAATGGCAAGAAAACATACTAAAATAAAAATGAGCTGTGGCTAAGATACTCACTAAATATGGTCAGATTTGGTAAGGTTATCTTGAGCTCTTAATGCTCAAAATGGAAGGCAAAGATTCGGCCAGCATGGAGGAGATTCTTGAAGCATGGCTTGTCTTTGATTCTGTTTAACCACCACAGGGAGTAGCTAGAGTGGCGAAGTGATGGTTAAGGCAGAGATTGAAGCAGATGAAGTCATTATCATCATGAAGCATCAAGGGCCAGAAATCCATCTTGGAGAGCAAGCCAAGGATGGAGAGCTCGGATTGATGAAGGATGATGATCAAGAAAGGACGGGAGGTAATTGCATGTTGGGTTTTGCATGGTTATCTCTTCTCTCTCTATGTGGCCGAACCGGTTTTGTTTGTTTAAGGAGGAAGAAGCTGGTTCGGTTTTGGCTTCAATAAGTGGAGGCTCCCCTCTTCTATAATAAGGGTGGACAGCCATTGTTTGAAGCAAGGAGAAAATTTGAGAGTGCAAGGCACAGTGTTCTCAGAGCTACCTGAGCTAACAGTTTTCTCTTCTCCTTCAATGTATTCTGTTTTGTATTTTTCTGTTTAATTTTGTCATGTCTTGAGTCTCATGAAAAAAAGCAAACAGTGAGGTTTGTAATGAAAAAGTCATAGAGCGGAAAAAGGCAGAGAGTGCAAAATTAAAAGAAAAAAGCCATAGATGTCTTAGAGTTCCTTTGTTCATCTATGTTGTGTTTCATGATTCTGTGGGAATCCCCTTGTTAGTTGGGTTAGTACTTTACAGTTTGTAATCAGGTTGATTATAGTGAAATTCCATCATTGTTGTGATGGAGACTGGATGTAGGCTGCACTGCACTTAGCAGCTGAACTAGGATATATCTGGGTGTAATCTTTCTTCTCTCCTACTCCATTTCTATTTCTACTGCACAGGAACAAAAACTAAAATGTCTCGTGCCAAGTGACGAGCAAAAACAAAAAGTCTCGTGTCCAGAGACGAGCTAAAACAGAAAAGTCTCTCTGAGTTCAGCAAGTGTAATCAAGCAAAAAAGGGAGCTAAGATTCAAGCCCCCTTCTCTTAGTCACTGAAACCATCAATTTCATCTCAAGAATTGCCCCCTTTGATGATGCTCTGGTTGTTCTGGCGTATGTTCCTGGAGAAGATGGAGAAAAGGACTTTAGTAGCACTGCTCCTTCTCGGCAGGTATTCACGGTTTCTTACATATGATATGATGAAATGAAGCTATATCATAAATTGGTTTGTTCTTAAACAGGGCAATGCTCAAAGACCAGAGGTTCGAATAGTAACATGGAACAATGATGAACTTTCAACAGATGCTCTACCAGTACACGGCTTTGAGCATTACAAGCCAAAGGACTATTCTCTTGCTCATGCTCCCTTCTCAGGTGAACATTATCCAGTGTTCTTATATTATGTGTATGAAATTCTCCTGCTGCTCCTGCACGGCAATAGTTACCTTTTTCATTCAAATGTAGGTAGCAGTAATGCTGGTGGTCAGTGGGCTGCAGGTGATGAACCACTTTATTATATTGTGTCCCCAAAGGATGTAGTTATTGCAAAGCCAAGGTCAATGTCAACTTCTTGATCTTATCGTTTGGTGATTGATGCATTTGCTTATAACCAATAAATAAATAAAAGGGAGAAACAAAGGATGCTGTGTTTTTTTAATATATCCTACCGTACTTTAAAAGCTTTATTCTTATGGGATTGGCAAACAAATAAAGCAAACAGTCTTTCTTGCCAGCTGACCACTTTGCATGGAAGAATATTACAAGGGTTTGGTTCAAGTGATCAGCATTGTTCAGTTTATTCGTGATTATATATATATGCTCATTAAAATATCATAGTATGATAATCTATAGAGCTGTTATTTGTTATTTATTTTAGTTAAATAGATTACATGCCTCAATGTAACTTCTGAGAAAGGGCGTTGCACTATCATATGCCAGATTCTTTAACTTTGTTATATTCACTACATTAGTAAATCAATCTAAACACCATTGTTCACTAGGAAGATTAAACGTACAAATGAAGGTTGTTTGTCTTTTAGAGTTTTTTTTATGTAAAATCTCTGAAGTGTTTTGCTATCTTATAAGTTGGGAGTATAAATTGGAAATAAAAAAATTAAGATGATGATGAGAGAAATAAATGCATTTTAATTATTAGGGATACTGAAGATCATATTACTTGGCTTCTTCAACATGGGTGGCATGAAAAAGCTTTGGCTGTAGTTGAATCAAGTCATGGGAGAAGTGAACTTCTTGATGAGGTAAGTTATAAGCTTATCTCATAATAGTGGAATAAGGTTATCCATGCATTTTTGTTAAACCACACATGTCAAAGATTAAAAGAAAAGAAAGATCACTAAAAGAAGTCTTATGGCTTTATGCTTTTATATTGATCGTTTTTTGTAACATTCTAATAGTCAATGTTTACTCCACTCACTCTAACAATCATTGCTTTCACTTGATATGTCTCCTTCTAAATTAACATTTTTCCATTTGATCATAGCTGAGTTTTATATTTGTAGGTGGGATCTAGATACCTTGATCATTTGATAGTGGAAAGAAAATATTCTGAAGCAGCTTCATTGTGTCCCAAGTTGCTTCGAGGGTCAGCCTCAGCTTGGGAAAGGTAACTGAACCACATACTGGTAACTGTTAATCAGGCTTGTAGTTCTTGTTTGATGATTGAGTATTTGAGTGTCAATGGACTGCTTTCAACAGATGGGTTTTCCACTTTGCTCACCTTCGTCAACTCCCTGTTTTGGTTCCTTACATGCCTACAGAAAATCCTAGACTGCGTGATTCTGCCTATGAGGTTGGTTAAAGCCTAAACCAAAGTAGTCACTGTTACAACTTACAAGTAATGTCTTTATGTAAGCTGCATTCTGCAATCAACTAACTTTGACATTTTTTCTGCTTATTGTTGTACAGGTTGCTCTAAATGCATTGGCTACAAATCCTTCCTTTCATAAGGATCTCTTGTCCACTATTAAGTCCTGGCCACCTGTAATTTATTCTGCACTATCTGTTATTTCAGCTATTGAACCTCAGCTTAAAACTTCATCCATGACTGAACCACTCAAGGAGGTCAGCGTTTCTCATTTTATCTTTTTAAAGAAAAAGAAATTTTAGTTTAAGGGAATGCACAAGAGAGAATACGACAAACACAGAATCACGGATAGATATGAAAAGAAATAGCTAACAAATAAACCATGTAACAATGCATGTCAATCCCTTTGAATATCAACCAGTAGAAGACCAATAAATAAACCATATGCTGAGCACCAAAGGAATACCAACTAAATAATCGCATCCCAAACAAAACCAATATTAAAAAAGAAATCATTAAAAACCCTGGAATTCCTTTCTGCCCTAATACACCAAAGCCCTACAGGAATTGGGGACTGGGATGTCTTACTAGTTATATTTATGTTTTCAATAGTCATTTGCTTATAATGATGTATTTGTTTTCTATGCCAGGCATTAGCAGAATTGTATGTAATTAATGGGCAACATGAGAAAGCTGTTGCTTTGTATGCTGATGTAGGTGGTCGTATATCTTTTCTGTGTGTTCAGGAAGCAAGTGCATTGATTGAAAGTGATTAAAGTACATTTATACTGATTTAGTTCCTACACCCTTCTTTGATGAAATTTTCAGCTTATGAAGCCAGAAGTATTTGACTTCATTGATAAACATAAACTGCATGGTGCAATTCGTGAGAAGGTATGCTTGCAATTTGCAGAAGTGATATTTATCTATCTTTAATCTTTACAGTGTCACTTGATGTGAGCAATATACTCTACATTTCTCCTTTGGTATTTCATGATTAAGCATTAATGAACCTATAGAATCTTTCTACAAGTTTTGTTACAGTATTAGGATCTGGTTATTGATGTTGTCACATCTCTTATATTTATTAAATGTATAAAAAAAATGGATGAATAGCAGAGTCCATTCCAATTATCCAAAATTTGTTTATTAATATTTTGAATGGTCTCATATTTATCTGAAGGAGAAAACTTTGTGGTATTTCCTTCCTCTTGTTTAAGGGGAATTGATGTTTTGTTTGTACTTGTATTCACTTTTGTTAGAAAAACTAGAGTTTTTGGGAATGGCAATAGAAAATGACACAAAGAATGGGCATAAATGTTACTGATGAGCAAGTATCTAATGAATATGTTTATGCCTTGTAATTCATAAGATGGTCCTAGATCTTTGTTTATTTATATTATGATTACAAAATGTTACTTGTATCCTTTATATTGGGATTTGGGAGCTTATTGCAATTAGTTGCTTAAATCAAAGGTTATTTTACACTTTAGTATACATATACAATATGCTTATCATTCCCTGAGCTATTTTTAGCTTTCGGTTTGTAAACAAAAGATTAACTTTATATGCTGATCCCCATAACCATAGAACTTAAGTTGACCCTATAATTTTACTTATTCTAATACTAAATTATGAAATGACACATATAACCATTACTTTGTGTGCTTAATGAGCAACTAACTGATAACCAAATCAATGTCATTAACAACATATTGTATCCTTAAAACTTGTCTATATAGCTATTGGTGTCTCATTATACATGCTGTACCTGTTCAGGTTTTCCAACTAATGATGATTGATTGCAAGCGTGCTGTTCCTCTGTTAATCCAAGCTAAAAACTTAATAAGCTCTCCTGAAGTTGTGAAGCAACTTCAAAATGCTGATAATGAGTCTGACTCAAGATACTTCTTGCATTTATATCTCCATTCATTATTTGAAGTTAATCCACATGCTGGGAGGGACTTTCATGATATGCAGGTAGGCTCTGTTTCTATATAGACCTTTGCAAGCTTACTTTATGGATTCTTAAACGTAAATCAATGCAAAATTTGTGTTTTGGATTTGTAAAATCCACGTGTTTGCTTTCACTGCTGCAACCTAAGGTAGTTGCTGCTTTGTAAGTCTGTACTTTTCATCCTGGACAAAAGAATTTCTTCATCTTTTTAATGACTTCTACATGACTCATATCCCGTTTTATTAACACCAACCTGTGAAGGTCAAAGCTTCTATTCATAGAGTCCCAGTTTGTTCTCTGGATGTTTGAAAAGGTAGAAGTCATCATATCCTGGGTTGTGGGTGCTTGCTCGTTTGCTGAAGTTTTTCTCTAGAAAACAAACATATTCTTTCAATTGTAAAATTTAAGTAAATAATATTATTAGCAAGGAGAACAACAACCTGTATCGAATATATTAAACTTCAACAACGAAAACAAATATGAAAGACTGAAATGCCGTAACTAAAGAATTTGCTTTTTCCTGTGCCATTATATCCTTTCTAATTCATCCAACCAAAATTCCCGTACACCTGGTGATTCACATGCAAGTATGCAACAATAAATGTTCAAAATGCATAATTTAACTTAACAGTTTTCTAGAGATGTAGTTTTCCCACCTGATGTTGCCGAGCTCTGGTTTGGATTCAAATTGAGGATCCTTAGTATATGGTCCCTTTATCCTATCATTTTATTTTATGTTGCCATTTGATATATTCTATGTTCTGTTGATCAACTGGTCTATTTATATTGTAATCATGTGCCAGGATTCCTTGACAGCCCTGAAGGAAAAACTTCAAAGAACTGTATACCGCCTGACCTTGGTGAAAGGTTGGAACACTGAAGATATTGATGCTTATTACGAGCTCATTAGTATCGGAGAACCTGACTTTGTTGAAATCAAGGGAGTTACATATTGTGGCTCGTATGCTTCTTCCTTCTCTTTTGTGCACCCTCTTTGCTCAAGATATTTTCTCGTGTATCAAAAGCACCATTCAGTGACAATTATCTCTTGATTTTCTTTTGCAGCTCTGCCACATCAAAATTGACGATGGAAAATGTGCCTTGGCATGCCTATGTGAAAGCTTTTTCGGAGGCCCTTGCTCTGAAAAGCCAAGGGGAGTATGAAGTTGCTTGTGAACATGCTCATTCATGTTGTGTTCTCTTAGCAAAGATTAAGAAGTTCAAGATTGATGGCAAGTGGTATACATGGATAGACTATGATAAATTTCATGACCTGGTAGGTGTCTGTTTTCCTGGCTTTCCTGCTATGCTGAACCGACTTTGAGTTGTTATTTTATTTATGAAACTTCATTTAAAATCAGGTGGCGTCTGGAAGAACTTTTGACAGCACAGATTACATGACTGCTACACCTTCGTGGGCTGTCTATGGAGCAGAGGAAGGTGGTTTCGATCCTGAACAATCAAGATATAGGAAAGAGAGACGACATCATAAATCAAGTCGCAATCAATCAGGTTAGAAAATTCAGGGAGCCCGTATACATAGGTTAAGCAACCTTGGCAGTGTATTTAGCCTTAATACCTTAAATGTCACAATATAGAGTCCTGCACTAGTGATGTTTTTGAAATTGAGATTGGAATGATATGTTGAGCTTTCCCATTTTTGCCCCTTCTGATTTTCTCCACTCACTCATTTTCTTAGATTCCAAATTCATAGGTGATGTTTTTAGTTTTGATATATTACTATTATCACACATTAGTGGTAACCTATATCACTTGCAGTTAATGACTGTATTTATGTCTTGTATCCAAATTTTACCACTTTATTATATTATTTGAAACCACATTGGTATAGAATGCTTTTTCAATTGTTTGCAAGTGTCATGTTAGAAGTCAGATTTACCTTTTTCTCGCTAAAACATGCTTTCACACTGTACCATCTTTTCTGGGAATTTTCCTTAGTAGCCCTATCAATGATTTAATTAATCTGCCATCTTAAACTTTAGCTCAAGACAAGTGTTAGGACCACTTTAGATTTGTCTGATTTGTGTGCTAACGTACATAAATCAAGGTTATTTTTGTAATTAGCTACGAATATAAATTATTTTGTATTTTTTTTAGTACGCATGACAATAACTACCCTCCCCAATTTAGGGCAGTAAATTCACGAGCACAAGCTCTCTTCCCATGTTTGAGTTATTTGAATTTTTGAATTGTTTATAAGACTAATTTGTAATCTCCATGTTTGCTTTTCACTTCAATTCTTATGGGGGTAATTGGGAAATGATTTATCTTTCTAACTACTAAGTAAGAATTGGTTGTTTTATAAGATTCAAAAACATTGTTGCCATTTATTTCTTCCTATAGTGTTTTGGAAAAGGATTTTATTTCCATATTACATCAGTAAAAAAAAACTATTTTTCACATAAATGGTCATTAAAAAACAAATTTAAATCCTCTAAAGCGAGGAAGTTGATAAAGTAGTAAAGTTAGGGGTTAATCACCATTGATTTTGTAACTTCATGAAATGTGTATCCTACTATCTTAATTTAAGAGGGATTAACTCTTCATTTTACCACTTTACTATTTTTTTTACTTTGGAGGATCTTGATCCTTGAAAAACAGATAAAATTAGATGATTGTGATTTGTGAAAAATATTTCATACTATTAGACAATCAAAATTAAATTCTTAGAAAACTGTGTAAAATGATTCAATTGGTAATCATCCTGCTTTTAATTTTCACAGGATTGAGATTTTTTCTTTTTTCGACTGAAACACTCAAAATCTAAGAAGCATGTCTTTGTAAATGGTGGTCTATACTTTAACTCATTTATTAGTCATTCTCAATATAACGAGAGTGATAGAACAAGAAAAACAATATAGAAATAGACTTGGACAGAATAAACCCTTGATGGAGGAAAAATTTTAGTGCAATATTTATGGCCCTCGATGTACAAATTGCACGGTGGGCCATTTCTATCTAAAATTTATATAAAAGTGGTCACTACTCTTTCACACGCTATGTTATATGCTTGTCTTTATTAACACAATCTATTGTGTCTACTGATTTATTTGTTTAATTAGTGCATGGAAATTGCAAACCTTGCTAAACCTAGCAAAAGATACCATAAACTAGGACCAAATACATGACCTTGTGTAGCAAGCAATCATATTGACACTAGGTTTAAGCACTTGTGTAACATGCAACTACACAAGTAAAACAAGCTTTAGAAGATTTGCTCTTTATCTCCGACCCGGGGTTTTACCGACCAGGGTCGCGGGTACATTGGGCAATACAGCCAAAATGTAAGATGGATCTTACTTGGCTATGTCGGACAGTCTGATGCATGCAGGGCTGTCCGAATCTCCAGAAACTCAAAATGAGAGGCTGTTCCTGTTTCAGTGAGCGTGCACTAGCCATTGCTGCAATGCGCCTGGCTTCTCTTAGGTACTTGTTGGTGCAAGGCTATGGTGCCTCTTCTTCTCTGGACGCGATCTTTTGGCTATGGCTTGTCCCTTTTGGAATATCGAGTTGATTCCTTCTAGACACGCGGCGGTAAATAATAATCTGGAAATGCCAGTAATCATTGAGCATCCGGCTCACATTCTTGCAGATTACTCTCTTGCGGGACAAAGAGATGATTTTCCGGATAGGGTTGTACCTTTGGACTCCACCGAATGTGCATAAACCTTTTCTCACTCATCCTTTCCCTTTCCAAGTTTGGGATGTAACTTCTTGCTCTATTTGTAGTATCAGGGTTTTCATTTTTCACTGCAGTTTCTTGACAGTCTTTTAGTAAGGGTGTCTTCTTACTTGTAATTTTGAAACTCTTCTATAGATCTACCAACTCAGTAATTTGGTTCCCACTTAGCTGACGATGCTCAATTTTGTGAATAAGATGATGCAAGAGTTAATTTTTCCATTTGAACTCTTAATCAGACCTTTAATCTAATCTAATAAATAGAATACAAGATATTATGTTACCTATGTATGATTTGGTTGACTATCTTACTTTGATTGGGTACACAGAATATTCCGGCCAATAAGAATGAGACAAAAAATTAGAATTTTGTTGGAAATTTTGGAATTGAAACAATTATATGACGACAAAGTTTTTACATCACGCCTATAATAAGTTCAAATAATTGAAAATTCTAACACCAAAAAAATAATTGAAATTTTGAATACGTTAATATTTTCTAAAGAAAAGAGTCAAAAGACTCCACTCATAGGACACCTATTTTTTAGGAGATTTACTATAAAACATTTAATCGTATTTTATTTTATTTTATTTTATTTTTTTCATTTTTGGTTCAGAGAATATGTTCTAATTTAAGTAGCTAAGTTTTTAATTTAAACTAAGGGAAGGTTTTTTTTTTAAAAAAAAAAAGAGAGTTCGGGACAACATCATGGCATTGATACTTGCTCAACTGCTTATCCACTTCAGAAGATGACTTATTCTCTCAAAAACTAGAAGGTTTCTAAATTAGTACCTCTTTAAGACTGACAATATATATTCTACTTGTGAATATCTAATCCAAAAGAGTAGGGTTATCTACCCTATCGAATAGGATAGGATATAGGTTTAGGGTATACGTTACTCCTAAATTCGTATTCTATTCTACCCGTACCTCTAATATATTATATAATATATATGTAAAAATTAAAGTTATATATGTAATGAAAAAAGTGAGTGTTGAACTCACAATTTTTTTTTATAAATGTAGTAAAAAAAAGTAAATGTTAAACTCACCATTTTTTTCTTATAAAAACTTAAAATAAAATTAATGATCATATTATTTATAATTTTATATTAAATTTCTTTAAAATTTTATTATTTTTAATTTTAATTTAAACTTAATTTTTTATTTTCTATTTTATTAATCCTATTCTATCCTATCCTATCCTATAACAATCTTTTAAAAGAAGGTTTATTCAGGAGTGAAATTTCTGCGTGGCATGCTCAAGAATTTTTCAAATTTTTTATGTATGATCTTTATCTATATAAACCCCCATGATGAAACCATTGTTATCCACTACTCTTCTAAACATTGTGCCTAGTTTACATGTACACACTCCCCGTCCTTAAATTTTGAATTCAAAATCAATTAAGGAAGGGATTCATTCCCAATTTCCCATCATCTACGTTCTCCATTCTCTGTTTCCATTTTTCTTTGTTCCTCCGCTTCTTCTTCTATTCTTCTTCTTCATGTTAGTTCCTCCTCTTTTTTTTCTTCCCTTCTTCCGTTCGTTTCTTCTTCCTGTTCCTAATCTAAGTTGGAGATGGAGGTTATAAAGTTCATGTACTCACCAACGCAGAGGATGTCATTGTACCTGATGGCTCCAACCTTCAGAGGAGTCGTCGCGGTGGAGGCAACACCAGCAGTGGTGGTAGGGTTACGGCGGTGGATGAGGTGCCGATTGCTATGGTGGTGGACGATGGTATGGCGTGGTAGTCCCAGTGGGTGCGGTGGAGTTCGTGGTAATCATCGATGTGTGGTGATGGATACGGAGGAGGAAGCGGTGGAAGAAAGCATATAGCTGGAAAGTACTGAGTGGCGGCCATAGAGAGCACATGTAGTGAGACTGTGAAAGCCGAGAGCACAGCAGCGACGACCAGAACAGAGCCGTGAGATCTATTGGCGTTCAGAGCAGATCTGCATGGTTGTTATTTTTTTTATTTTAATTAATTAATTAGATAAATTATGTAAATGATTATTATTTTGTTTAATTTACAAATTTTATTGTTTCAAAATTTAAATTTTGAATTGAAAATTAATTTGAAAAAAAAAATCATTTGTATATGTTCATTTTCATTATCCTCACCGATCATGTTTTCCAATTTTTTCTTCTCATCATTCTTGCTCTCGCTTTCTAATACTGGGAGCTGCAGTATTCGACAACAAAATCATATCGGCTACTGTTTGTGAAACATGGTTCGGTATCTCCTTTTTGAGTTTTGATCATGGAGTTTTGTCAATGTCTTAATTTTACTCGCTGGTAAAATTACTTACAGGTAATCCTTTTTTCCTTCTTTTTTGGAACTTTAGTTATTTCTAACGTTAGTGCTTACTCTGTTGTTTTTATTTGTTGTGCATTTGTTGTACTGAGTTACATATTTTCTAACACATCTATATTTGGACAATCCGCAACTACCTTTAGATATTTCATTGTTAGATCACACATGATATGCTCAACCACCTGTATCCATGATAAAAGAGTGTTGAAGTTTGTGGTGTTTTCATGATAGGTTCAATGGTTGTTATTTATCACATTGGAAAATGAATACCACAATGGAATATACCATTGAAAAATCAATACCACATTGGAATCTTTGATTGTTGTTTATCTTCCAGCTTCGTTTAAAATTTCAAATTTTTTTATCTTAAGTCATAGATTTTTTTTTGAAAGGATTGGTTTGTGGTGCAGGGTGTGGAAGCAACATGAATCCAATGACATGCTGATTTCAAAGCATTAACATGATCAAGAACTTGGAAATTAACAGATGAGGTTGCAATTCAAGGTTTTTTTTGGTTATCAAAGTAGTAATATTTAATTTTTGGCATTCAAGCTTCTCTTTCCATTTTTTTGCTTATATTTGGTTGCAATTGAAACTTTTTTTTCTTGCTCAATTGTTTGTTCAGGTTAATTTATTTCTATATATTTATGTTGAGCCAGCAGCTTCTCTTAATGATTCCCACTAAATTTCATATTTGGAACAACTTCCTCTGCTGACTAGATTTTACTTCTTCTTTATTTTCTTTTTATTTTCCTTTTTTATTTTTTTTCAAAATTATTTTAATTTTAATCAAGTAGCTAAGTATGTAAAACTGTTGTTGGATCTGAATTGACATGATCATGTTTAATTGATTTATGAAAACATTCAAACAAATTTATTTATAAAAATGTCATATGTTGAAATCATATCCAGCGTCCAATGTCTCTAGAATGATGAAGTTCACACTTAGTTACTGCCTATAGAAACCTTTGGTCTATTCAATTAATTCTCTCCATTCTGTTTTCATATTGACTTAATTAATCATCGCAAAAGCCTTTTTATTGATCAATCACTTTTTTCTGTCATTGGTGATAGTTAATTAAGTTTATGTTGAGCTTTATTTTTTTTATTTTCTGATTTGATTTAGTTTTGAAACTGCCTTTTTGATGAGAGAAAAACTTGATATTATGGGATTTCAAATTCAAGAGGACTTTTAGTTAATCATGTTTTAATAATTTCTTTGCTTTTCAGGTAAAAGGTGGTTTTCTGAGCTAGCTTGGGTTCAAATCCAACGCTTATGAGATAGTATTTAATTTCTTGCTCCCATCCTTTACTTTTGTTTCATAATCTGTGTTAGCAAAAGTAGCTGTAAGAAGAATATGAGAGTGAATTTTTTTTTTTTCGAAATTCATATAATTATCTGCAAAATTAGTTGGTGAGTTGGTGATACCTCTGCCATAATTATCACCAATATAATGCTGGCTTAGCTACTTAATTAATTTTCTACCAATGATTTGATAAGTAGTTGGATAGAACTTAGAAGATACAAGCACTACTTCAATAAGATGAAGGGAGTGGTGGTGTCATTTGAGGTCGTGGCTGGGGAGGAGCTGCCACTCTGCCACTGGTTAGAGCGCTTCTAACTTGGTATTTGAATGTTCCCACACTAGCTATTGCTGAATAGTGAATATAAATATTATTATCTTCTGGTATTTATAATTATTTCACTATATTATTCTATATGATAGTTGAATTTGAGAATAGTACCATTAGTAGAACTAATGCTATGATTGATCAATTCACTTGACTGATAGAGTATTTTGGTATTTTTCACCTTGCACACTATAACAGGAGAGAAATTCAGATTATTAAAGATGTTAGTGGAATAATAAAACCATCAAGGTAAAATGATTCTCATTTATATTCAGTTTTATTTAATGGTGTACAATAATTGCAATTTAACATTTACTTTACAAAGCCTTTTTTTGAAACAAAAACATTTGAATCCCTATACATTTCTTTTCTGGTGTGAAATCTTGGGATGACATTTCTTTTCCTAATTTTCTGCATGATAGTTCACTCAATTGAGCAATTGTCATATTATCATGTAGCAGGGTTCACACGGGTTTCTTCATTTGTGGAATCTATGACTTCACAAATATTATTATTGTGTTTCTTTTTATTGAACTAGAAGATTAAAAGTGTTTCATCCAGATACAGTTAGTTTTAGTCTTAGGATTTTAGCCTTTTGATGGCTGATTTATAAAACTCAATTGCACAAGATATTATTTGTAATATATTAATACTTTCCCATTATATGGATGACATATGGATGACTGCAGTAGATTTTTTTATGTTTATCTTTGTTTGTATTAAATTTGCTATACTCTTAAGTTCATATTCATACCAATAAACTTATTATACGAAATTATCTTTCTCTTTTCAACAAATTAATTCTTTGATGTATATAGTAGATTTTTTGGTTATTCTTGAATTTTCTATATTATTTGTTTTAACTGTTCTGAATCTGCTTTAGTATAGCATATCATTTTTTTATCTGTTCTCACTATCTTATATATGTTTTAGGTGTCTTTGTTGCTACAAACATTAGTTGAATACACATGATTCGGGCATTCATTTATTTATTTTCTGAATTTGATCTTTTTATTTATTTATTTATTTATTTATTTTCTGAATTTGATCATTTATTTATTTATTTTCTGAAGTTGAATACCAATATCCAAGGACTAGGAGTAAAAACAACAATTTTGGTTGAAGTTTCGATTGACAGTATCAGCGACGAAGGTTCCGATATAGTTAAATTAGTTCTAAGTTTAGCATTTTTGGTGGGAGCCTATTCTGTCGACAAGGCATCAGGCGCTAACAATATGGCCATTAAGATAAAAAAGATTGTGATAGGCAGTTGCAGCATGTGAGAAAGTATAGGGAGCCAATGACCTAAGCGTACAATGTGTACAATGAAGGTTTAGAAAGTATTAGAGATATTATTATTAGTGTTACATTATCCTGTCAAGTTACGCTTTTGGGATGAGTGGTTTTAGGACATGGTATAAGAATTCCAGATCCGGAAGGTCAAGGGTTCAAACCTTAGTGAATCCAAAATTAGCTTTTTATAACATAAGATGTTTATTATCCCTGGTATTCGGATGGTTACTCGCAGCATGTATAGGGTTTTAGTTTTTTTTGGATAAACCCAAGTATTGGGAGGGAGAGAGAATACGCTGTACTATTTTAAATTTTATTGGGCGGGTTGTTTTGAGTAGGGCCTATTTCAGGCCTTGTCCATGACAAAAAAAAAAAAAAGAAGAGAAAGAGTAAGTCGTCGAAAGAGACGCTCAACACAAGGCACTTTTTTATGCGGCAAAGTTAAAAGAGAGAATAAATTGGAGGTTTTTTTTATCTTATTCAAATTTTAATTTTTATAATTTAAAAAATAAAAAATAAAAAATCCCCGAATAGGTTAAAAGGGGAGAGGAGGAGTGGGGAATTTGCAAATCCAAACCCAATTCCAATTCAGGGATTCCTAATCGTATCACAATTCGACGCCGCCATGAACAACGATGATCGGGTGCTGTCAATCCCACTGAAGAAGACTGATCCGGTGGAGCTATACCAGCCGTTACGTAAGTTGGTAGCCTCAAAATACTCGGAGGGCGATGCACAAAAGGTTGAAAGCGTTCTCGAAACCCTAAACAAATGCCGCCGGGACATGGTGGAGCCTAGAGCGGACCTTTCCCTTCCCATGCAACTTGACTGCCTCCTCCACTACTTTAAATGCCTTTCCATGGTTGCGAGACTCTTCACCTCTCTCTCCTCCGACGCCGACCCCATTCTCTTTGTCTGGTACGACGCCTTCAACCCTGATCATCAGGATGGGGTCTCCTCGCAGCGCAGCGCCATCCAATTGGAGAAGGCCGCTGTTGTCTTCAACCTCGGAGCCATCTACAGCCAGATTGCTGCCTCTTGCGACCGTACCACCGCCCTTGGCCGTCACCTTGCAATGGAAGCCTTCAAAGTTGCCGCCAATTTCTTCCGCCAACTCTGGCAGGTTTTTGCCAAGGACGTGGTCGCCACCCTCGATTTGACTCTCGTCTTCGCGGAGTTTCTGCACCTCCTCTTCTCCGCTCAGGCTTCCGAGCTGGAATTACGGGAAGAACTCAACAACAACGACGCCAGTTACGCTCTCCAACAACACCGATGTGCCCTATTGTTTAGATCGGTGAGTCTTCACTCTTGATTGATTTTACATTTATTCTTCATTCTAATGATGATGAATTGATGATGATGATGTTTAGGTTTCTGAGCTTTATCGTAGAGCATATGAACTGATACCTACTGATTCGGCTGCACGGAAACATGTCGACTCTTTTGACCAAACCTGGGTAACTCATCTTTACCAGAAGGCGACCTTCTTTGAGGCGGAGGCTAGTCAGAGGCAATCATCCATCCTACCCAAATCCGAGCGACCTCGTAAATTCAGATCGGTCACATCTTGTGCTCTTGATCATGATGCAGAATGTGTCCCTGAGATATTAGTTAGAGGGATTTGCTGCAGGGTACGCAAGGTGCTATACGAAGATCGAAAACAAACGTACATTGACCTCAACCTCGTCTGTACATTTATCAATATTATCATGTTTTATATTGTAGAGCCAACCCTACCTAACCAAAAATATATATTCATATCCTCTCTCTTCTTTAATTTCAATTGATAATTTCTCTCTACTTTCCTCAAGTTCTCATATATATTATTTTGTAATCAATCATCCCTCAAAGACAAGAAACTAAAACAATCATAAAGTGTGTGTGTCTCTGTTTGTGTCTATATATATATATATATAAGTAATATTTAAATATTTTGAAGATGATTCCAAGAATTGACACTAGTAGCAATCAAATTGAATCCCCATAATCAATTATTAATATGTATGCAAACATCAAACTAATGAGGCCAAGACATGGTAGTAATCAGATATAAATATAAAGAAAAAGACATGTTTGAAAGATTTAAGAAAATATATACCACAATATATCATTATATATGCACAAAGTAATTGATAGTTCAAATTAAAGCATTTGAGGAACATCACCGCCCCAATAAATTTGATGTTAACTTCAAATATAGCATTCAAGTTCATGTTTTCAATTAAAGTTACAGCTAATAAGATTTATGAACTCATAGGCTATAACATAATATATGATTCAAACAAGGATTAGAATACTTATGAACCCTCCAAGATAGATAAAGATTAATCTTCAATATATATATATATTTGAAGAGGAGTTTGGTCTTGATAACTGAAACTTCTTGTTTAATTTCCAATAATAATATCACTTTTTGATATCATCCCTAAAAAAAACTAAACATAACTATCCATTGAACCAATCTTTTTTTTTTTTTTTTTTGAAATAAAGAAAAGAACTAAGTATCATAAATTATAAATAATATACCTGTATAATACATAAACTAACTGCTCTTTCTTGGTTTGCTTTTCCTCCTAGCTCAGCTCAGCTTCTAGAAGGAACCACCACCCCTCCTTTAGGAACTTCTGCTTCTTCTTCTTTGTTCTCTTTACCTTGTTCTTGTTCCATTGATGATGAGCTAATAATAATATCCATGCTTGCTTGTGCTTTTTTCTCTTCCACATCACCACCACCACCACCACCTTCCATTTTCACAATAATCTTCTTTGGTCTTCCTCTTTTCCTAGGTAGCTGTTTTTGTTGTTCAGTTGTTCTTCTTGTTGCTCTGTTATTGCTTCTTTTGATGATGATGCTGCTTCAGCTATTTCTACTGATGAAAGCTGCTTAATCTTTTGTGGTTTCTTCTTACCCATCAATCATTAATCATAAAAAATCCGTCTTTTCTCATATATATATATATATTACAAATTAATAATATTCTAAGAAAACATATTAAAGAAGAAGGCCATAAATAGTCTTTTCTCAGCTAATGGGAAAACAACTAATCACTTTTTTTTTTTTCGTTTTTCATTTGTAAGGAGGTCTACCTCCATTTCTGATCTTAGTGTTCATTGCTGTCTGGTGTTTGCCTCCATTTTTGTGTTTCACTTTGTCCTTACTTAAGAGGTAGCTTGGAAACACAAGTAATTGATCTAATGTAGAAATTACAAATTCCGCATGTCAAAAGCTATTGTGAACAATGGTTCTTAATGGCGAACGGGAAAACAGCAGGGAACTTTAATGGTTTAAGACTACTATAGTGAAAATTTGGATAAGCAATGTAAAACCCAAAAATCTCAGCTTTTAGAATAAGTTGGAAAATCTTCTTTAGTGCTTAAGCTTTACTAATGGACTAAAAATATTTGGATTTTCTAGAAGAGATCCACTTTAAATAATAAAAATGTGTTTTCAACCCAAAAAAGTGGCAGTAAAAATGGTTTCAGATGGCCAAAAACTAGTAAATAGTTTAATCAGATGCCAAAAGCTGAACTCACATGTTTTTTGTTCTGCCGCCTTCATCAACGGCTTGCTTTGAGCACAGTGTATCCTCACAAAGAAGCTTGTTCTGACACACATTAATGCTACTTTGAGGTATTACTTTACCACTTTCGTCGGGACCTGCCACAGGATCAACACTTATTCCATTAAGTTCTAATGTATCAGATGCATTTGAATGATTCAAAGTTCTGTTGAAATCATTGCACGTTTCTAAAACTAGATACACTGATGTGAGAACAACCAAGCCTTGCGTTTCTAAATCAGATGTCAATAATTTAGAAGCTTAGTTCATGCATTCCTTTTGGTGCATATAATTTAAAAGCATTGACATCTGTAAATTCTTTATTGGTGGTTTTTTTTTATCTTATTCAAATTTTAAATTTTATAATGCCATCAACCCTCAACAGGACTCTTCTCAGCATAACATCCATTTGGAGAAGGCCTCTGTTCTCTTCAACCTGGCAGCCCTTTGCACCCACATTGTTCTCTCCATTCGACCTCACCACCATCCATGGCCATCGCCTTGCCAAGGACGCCTTAAAGGATGCTTTACATTGGATTGATGAACTGCCGGTTGAGTCTATGCCGGCATCTGGCACGATTGACTTGTCAGAAAAAATTCGCCTATAGGAAACGCTATGAGATTCTCGATGAGTTTGTCCACGTGAAAAGGAAGTTGCCTCCTCCCCAATCTTCATTACCTAGATATCCTGTATGTATAATCATCTACCTTTTCAGTTTATCTTTTCTTAATACAATTGATTGATTGAGATGATGCAGGCTTCAGCTTATTATATGTCGACATATGGGCCTTTAGCTAATTATGATCGGAGTGATGTCACTCAACAATTTCTTTTAGGGTATTGTAAGGCTCACTCCCTGCTTCAAGGGGTATGTGAAGCACCCTCATGCTTGGACCTTCTCTCTGAGGTTAGCCCTGTCAAGACTAGGGATGGAAATCTTGTGGCCAATGCCGCAACCTTAGAGGCACCAAATTTGGCATTGGAGACTTAAGCATGTAGAACATTACCGTAGAGAAAAGCTTTAGGAATTAACTTGTTTATTTTTTTTTTAATTGGATGTTGGAACTTTGTTGGTTGATGCTAGAACTCATTTTGTGAAATATTATCCTCGTGATTTTGTTTGTTGATGTATGAATATATTCCTTCTTATTCATCACCAATTTGTAGTGATTTGTATGCCTCTGATCTGATCTCGTAGCTATTGTTACTTTGCTAGTTATTGTTGCATATTGGTAAATTGAACTTATTCAGTCTTTCCAACTTGGATCAATGCCTAATAATTCTAAACAAGCAAATAATATTGTTTCATTTAGAATCATTCTTATTTTTTAGTGAAAAAATAGTTAGAACATAATTGGAGAATACTAACCTATACAACTAAACTAATTGATGAGTTAGTCACCAAAAAAAAACTAATTGATGAGTTAGATTCAATTGTGCATAAACATATCTAACGGAAATTTATCTACTTAATAAATCATGTATGAACTTTGTGTTTGTTTTACTTCTTGTTTTAGAATATTTTAAATTGAATAATTCTTATGGATATAGGAATTTACATTTTATTGAAACAAACTTATCTAAAAGAAACCGCAAATGATTATAGCAATTTCTAAAAGAATACTGCTTTAAAAAATTGAAGGTTTGAAACTATTACTATAATATAATATTATTATATGGTATGTCCAAACATGCAACTCTTTAACTCATTGAGGACTACATTAGAAGATGATGATGATAACTATTTTATAGTATTTAATTAGGTACAGAATAATATGTAACAAAGACAAAGTATTAATGATCTTTATATTTTTGTTCTAATAATTTTCTATGTTATTTTTTTTTCATAAAATGTATTCATATCTTGGTGTATGTTAGCTAGTAGATAGTTTTTTAGATATAACAAAATACATTAATTTATATCTGAAATGAAATTATTATACTACATCAAGGAGAGAAAACAATGAAATTATATTTTAAGAGCAATGCTAGGAACCAAAAGGGTATTAGCCAAAAACCAATCAAATATGTTTGGGTGAATCCAAAATCTCTACGAGTTAATGTATATGGATGTTTCTTCTGCTAAGTATCAGAATATTTCTTTTTCATACTAAATGGATGTCTTTTATATATTTTTCGAATTTTTTTTGTATTACAAATGTGAATGTCTCTATTTCTTTAAGAATTTCATAATTTTTTTTAAATTTTATAGATATTTAATTATTTTTGCTAAAATATAACTAGATATTTCTTTTGTTAAGTATTAGGATGTTTTTTTTCATATTAAATGAATATTTTTTTATATTTCTGTAATTGTTCAAGGATTCATTTTGACTAAGATCAAGTGTATAGTTTGCAATCTCTTTAATCATCAAAACGGCATCTAATATCCCAAAGCGCAATGTCGGTGATAAAAGACATGGGCATGTGTGCGAAAGGTTGCTGAGCCAAACTTTGTTGAACTAGTTGCAGGGTAGGACGGTGGTTAATTGGGCTAAGTTGTTGATTGAAATTATAAACCGGCTGCTGTTGGATAGGAGGGGTACCTTGGCCTTGAACAGGTGAAGCGATATGCAGTCCCTGCTTCTAGTCGAAGGAGCTAGTGGAGGTGACGAAGATGTGTAGGGAGATAAAGAGGATGGTGCCGAAGATATTGGAGGTGGAGGTTGATCCGAAGGGAGGGCCGGAAATAGTGGAGGCCGCGATGAGGATTTATGCAGAAAAGAAGGAGAGTGTGGTGGAGGTGTTGCAAGCGATGCAGGGAATAGAGACAGCGATGAAGAGATTCTTCTTCGGTTACAAACAAGTTGTGGCGGCGGTGATGGGGAGTGCTGAGGCTGGCGGGAACCGAGTTGGTTCCGGCGACTCGCTGATAGAAGAGCAGTGGGTCGCAGTGGGGAGGCGGAGAGGGCCTAGGTTAATGTGAGAGAGAAGATGAACGTTTTTATAGGTTTTAATTAGATTTACTTAATCTTTTAAATTTTTTAAATTTTGAATTTAAAAAATTTAAAATTATTAATTATTAATATAAATTAATGTGATTTTATTTAGTTTTTGGCTAATAACCTTTTGGTTCCATGTACTTTTCTATATTTTAAACTTAATTATCTTATTTAAATTATAATTAAGAATTCGTTTTACATACGCGGGTAGTGTATAGTGTATAATTTTTACGACAATTATATGTTTAACTTGATCCTAAATTAAATAAATTCTAAATTAAAGAATTAAGATATTTTATTTTCTCAAGTATTACATTTTTTTATAACTTAATATAAAAAATAAAAAATAAAGGAACATTGATTTGATTGCTATATCAAAATAAAACCATTTAAAAAATTTATACTATTTTTTGCATCAAAATAAAAGTTTACATCAAAATAAAACTATTTACAAAGGAGACCATTGTGCTACTATCATAGGATTTATTTTTTTATATTTACCACTCTATTTTTATTATTAATTTGTATTTAATATTATATATGGTATGAAATATTAGTTTTAATTCTATTTTTTTCATATATAATTTTATTTTTATATAGTTTATTATTATTATTTTTTTGGGATAGTACAACAAGTTCTAGATCTCACTACAAAAAGAGAAAATTCTAGTAGGAATAGCAAATAAAAAATAGCAATAAAACATACATGACTAGCATTTTATATTTATTTTTTATTTTTATCTACCATATCATACACAATAAAATACTAAACATTAACTATACAATAATTTTTTTGATATTGCCATCAAAATTATTATAAATTAGAATTTTATTAGAAGGTACTTATTATTATTATTTATAGACTATTTTTCTATACATAAACCGATATTGAGTTAATTGCCCTATTATATATAAGGATCAAAATAAATATATATAAGAAAAAATAAAACACTATTGTTGATATGCTATGATATTTGTTTTTGATATTGACTGCCTATTACAAACTGTACACAAACCTAATATCAATTATAGGAAATCTCACTCCCAAGAGCACCAAATCCAACTTTTGTATCAATTTTTGAAGTGAAAAAATGTGGTGAGTTCTCTCTCTTTAAACTAGTAGCTGTGTCTCTTTGATTCCATTTGTTTTCAACTACATGAAGACCACTTTTTATTTATGGTAGGAGCTGTACTTAGTTTATTTTTTTCTTCGTCCACACCAAAGTTAAAATCAGCTATATTTCATTCAATCAATGTGCTGTGTGCTTGTTTCATTCTATCCGTGAAGTTATGTAAGCACATTGTATATCTGATCAGTAATCTTTTGTTACATAGGTTATGCATTTCTTCACTGTTATTTCTGCTTTCTCTTTGGAATCTCAGTTTTGAATAATATTTTGAAAGATTGGTGCACTTAAGAAAGAGCTAGAATCTGTGCCACTGGTAGCCTTGGTGGTTTACTTATAACATTATTAAATGTGAGATTCACTTGTTACTGATTTCAGAGTCGGCACTATACCATGTGAGAGGAATTTCATGATTGGTAAAACGGCTGAGAGGGAACTTCATTATCAGAGAATGGAAAAATAATAGAGCTAGCTACTGGTATTGACATCTACATTATTATCTCATTAATTATCTTTTGTTTAGTGCAGTCATCCCCATAAACAAATAAACATAAAGTCTTGGAGAATAGATTTGGTTTTTGTGTGCTGAGAATAAGTTGTTCTTTCCTTTTTTATTTTTGGATCAAATCCTTTTATGGAGATGAAGAGAGAAAATATAGAAAAAGATAGGACAAGGTATCCTCTAATAAGAGGGAAAAAAAAAACTATCGATGAAGTAGAGCTTCTTCAATCACCCTGTTGGTTAAGAGGACCAAGGCGAATTTTGTTCCTTTCAGTAATGAACTTTACCAAGCACCCTAAGTTTCTCTTACAGCATGAACTAGAAGTTGAAAATTTGTGTATATGTGAATTCTTATTATGTCAGCTTGATAAGGCTAGTGATCCCAAAAAATCAAGATAGAAGCTGAAAATAAAGATGATGTTATATGCATATCTGCATTAACGGGTGATGGCCTACCAGAATTCTGTAGCGCAGTTCAACAAAACTTGAAAATCATTTTGAATATAATCTAACGTGCACTTAATGATATCTGCATCTTCATCAGAACTTGAACTCTCATGTCCATATTTGGAGCTGTTTTTAGCCATGGTACGCTGACATACCAAAGCTTCAAAGCTTCAACCCACACGGCACACCATGGAGTCCTGCAAAAAAAGAAAAATTATAATGAGATAATTCATGCAATTATTTGTTTATTGACTAGAAGATGTATAAAACTAAGTTATAAATTAACTAAACTAGCTAAGATGCAAATGCATCAAAACACCAAATTTAAATTTTGTTTGTCAAGAAAAGAAAATAACATAAGAGTTGAGATAATAAAATAAGAGCAAGTCTTTATTTGAAGAAACACCTCTATCCTAGTTAATGAGGTTTATCATGCATAATGATTTTATTGATGGTTATTCCCTGAGTGAACCTTAACTTTTAAGTTCTCAGGATAGAATACTCGCTTGGACTTAACTTGATTGACCTTTATAAAACTTCATTAATCATGTGATTCTTGACTTATTTTTATTTATTTTTATTCATCTCAAAGAGGTTTCTTACTTTATTTAAGATTAAGTGTTTTGTCTTAAGGCGACTCTTTAAAATAAGCTTTTAATTAACACTCTCGAATCAGTTGGTTCAAGGTGTTAGGTGTTGAGACACCCTTAAGAATATACTTGTTCAAGCCGCTTTCCTTAACACACGCACACCACAGGCATATAACTTGAATATTTTCTCTAAACATTGGTGTTCAAAAACCTCTTTGGATTACTAAATGTTTTACTACAAGTGGCTCTTGATTATATGGACTTTCAATCGATAATCCCAAATTTGTTAACTCAAATTATCGGGTGACTAAACAATCCTAAAATTTAATTGTCCAAGCACATCTTTTGAACATAAACACTACAGACACATATCTAAAGCTTGAGTTATTGATGCCTAGTCTTATTATTAGATTTCTTTCCTTCTCTGTTTTGGCATTTTTCTTTCTTACTTTTCATTGTCAAGGATCCTTTTATTTCTAAGGTCTCACAAAGTCCGATTTAAGCTTACAACTAAGGGAGCATTCTATCTCTAATTTTTGTTCATGAACCACATCTTAATCAAGCATATACACCACCACTTTTCATAGGACTTATTCATTTTTCATAGGATAGACTTAACTTTCTTTTCTTTAATAACATCCCTTTTATTGAATTCAAATTACAAGCACACAATTTAAGTAAGATAAGGTGACGCATCATCAAAGCTAGCAAACAAGACAATAATAAAAACAGCACACAATAACATGAATGAACATAAAGAGAATTGGAAGCATGTTCTATTTCATACATGCATTTCCTTATAAGAAAGGAACTCCACCACCTTTTCAATCTTTGTTCATCTTGCTGGTCTCTCCTTGCTTTCTTTTTTTCTTCTTTGACTCTACTTGGTTTGCTTCTCCTTGGTTCCTGCTCTTGCTTTCAGAATCCTCTTTCTTGCATAGCTTTCCTCAATTTCTCGTCATTGTACTTCACCTTTCCCATCTCAAATTTTTCTAGTTCACCAAAAACTTCTCTAAAGGGCTTGATGCGTCTACTAGAGTTGGAAATCCAGCACATAAAAAATCAAGCTTGGCTTGGGTGTTAACATCATATTCGACCCTGTCCCTATGCTCTAGGAAGACTCTATCTTGCACACCTTGACGATGTAGATTTCATTGAGGATTTTATCTTGTTGAGCCATGTTGTTGATGGATTCTTGAAGTTGTGCATATTGTTCTCTCTGTTGCTCCATCATTTGTTATTGAAAGTCTTTTTATTGCTCTTGAACCTGAATGTATTGCCTTGAAATTCCTTCAAAGACACTTTAAAATTGGCTCAAGCCAAAGGGGTTGGGTGCTTGCTCTGTTTCTTGCCTTGCTTCCCTTCTTCTCTGTGGCCTTCTTTGTCTCTGAGTAGTTGTGACATTTTCCATCCTTGTCTTCGTCTTCAAAGATTACCCAACCTTTTCACACTAGTGTAGGATGGTGCTTGGATGGCTTAGCCATGTTCCAGAGTTATTCTCCACTGCTATTTTCTGAATGCTATTGGCAATGATCTCCGGAACCTTGACTTCTCCTCCCTTCATTATGCAATAGACTTGTTTTGTCGATTTTTGACAAATCGATGGTGGTTCGATTCTAATGATCTGTGAGCGAAACCAACTCCTCTATTCTAGTACCAGTTTTTAGAAGTGCACCAAAGCGTCTTCGATTAGACAAGTTTTAACAATAGAAAAATAAAATAAATTTGTAAAATTAATTAATGTAATTCAAAGATTGAAATTCACAAATCAAAATTAAACAAATTATGAAAAAAGAAGATTTGCTTTGAAATTAAAGAGAAAGTAAAGACGATGACTTAAATTGAAAGATTAATCGAACAAAGTAAATTGCAAAGTAATTAAATAGACAAAGGAAAGAAAATGAAGAAAACTAGGACAATAAAGGTATTTAAAATGTTAAGATTTACAGAAAAGAAAATGAATTAAAAAAGAAACTGGAAGGAACCCTACAGGAAATTGCTGAGATGTGAGAATGCTTAGAGTGTATAGAGACTCTTACTCGATTTGGTTTTTTCCGATTGAGATCTTCATCTCAAACTTATATCTTCTCGAAAAATACCACACAACCTGTTTCGATCAACAAGACTATTATTGCTCTATTCATTGTAACCTCATAGGTGTTCGAAGTAGGAAATATTGACCTTCTCACTATTTCAAACTAACCTTTTGCTTCGGGTATGAAGTCACCCCTTCTCAGTTGGTTTGGACCTCCATGTGAATCTCTTATCCAATTCATCCCCAAAACACAAAAATCACTCACTATATCCTCATACCTTGGGTCACCATTAGTCCTTTCTTCATAGCTAGCTTTGGGAAAGGATCTTGGCCTTATCTGGAGTGTTCTCATGATCGAACTATGGCTCAAATCAACCTCCACTCCTCTTACATAACTTTTGTATGGAGAGTCATTTTCATTCTCTCTCACTGCATTTGCATAAGAGTCAAGCTCACAAATAGAGGTTGGTCACATAGTAGCTCCCACCTTCTTTTATGAATTTCTTCCCTTATTAAAAGGTATTTATTACAATATATAAAAAGTAATAATTAATAAAAATTCTGCTTAACAGATATAAAATAATGTTCGACAAGGTTCTAGCACAAATAATTATAATAGAAAATTATACAAGGCAAGCTAAGTAAAAATAGAGGATTATATTATAATATGTATATAGATAAAAGAACTTGAAGAGGAGTTTGGTTTTGATAATTGAAACTTCTTTGTTTAATTCCCAATAACAATATCACTTTTTGATATCAATCATTCCTCAAAAAAACTAAACATAACCATCCATAGAACCAATCTTTTTTTTTTCTGAATTAAAGAAAAGAACTAAGTATCATAAATTATAAATTATAATAATGTATAATACATAAACTAACTGCTTTTTGTTGGTTTGCTTTTCCTCCTAACTCTGCTTCTAGAAGCAACCACCATCCCTCCTTTAGGAACTTGTGCTTCTTCTTCTTTGTTCTCTTTGCCTTGTTCTTGTTCCATTGATGATGAGCTAATAATAATATCCATGCTTGCTTGTGCTTTTTTCTCTTCCATTTTCACAATAATCTTCTTTGGTCTTCCTCTTTTCCTTGGTACCTGTTTTTGTTGTTCTTCTTGTTGCTCTATTATTGCTTCTTTTGATGATGATGCTGCTTCAGCTATTTCTATTGATGAAAGTTCCTTAATCTTTTGTGGTTTCTTCTTACCCATCAATCATTAGTCATAAAAAATCCTTCTTTTACAAATTAATAATATTCTAAGGAAACCTATTGAAGAAGAAGGCCATAAATAAAGATCCCTTAATAATAATAATAATAATAATAATAATATCCGTTGAAGGACTTACAAATAATAAAAGATTGATTCTTCAGCACAGCAAAATTATATGCATCTTCTTGGTTTTGTGATGATACAAACAAAAGAAAAAGAAAACTTGTCTCTCTTTCTCTTTCTCTTTCTCTCACTCTATCTAGAAGCATTAGAAATTTAGAATATCCTTGACCAGAAACAGGATTATGAAAAAGTAAGGACCCCTGACCCCCCCCCCCCCCCCTTACTCAACTATAGTGCTAAAATAAATAAAATATAAAAAATTATAAAAGTTAAAAATGTCGAGTCAATAGTACAAAAAACTATTAGAAAAATTATAGGTAATTAATATTTTTTATTTTTTTATACTTTGCATTAGATATTAATTAATTTTTTATTCTCTACTAAAATATTGATTTTAAATATTATAAGAATATATTAAAATTATTTATAAAAGATTATATATAGTAGTGTAAATTTACCTGTGATGAAAGAATAAAAATTTAAAATGTTCATGAAAGAATATATATGATATCCATAACTAGAATGCCAATTTTTAGAACTGCACTTGTTAAGTAAAGTAAGCCTTTAGCTTTTGGATGTATGAGTAATTTTTTTTTTATTTTAAAGATAATTTTCTCTTTTGTTAACGATATATTTTTCAAAGACAATTCTTATACTTCACTAAAAATATTTTCTATTTATTAAGATTGCATTTGCAAGTTGCGATTTTAAGAGTAAAAAATGTTCAAACTCAAAATATTTTTTTCTATTTTTTTTAATAAATCTAATTATTCCTTTTTAAGCATATATTTAACTTTTTCTTTGAATTGAAGTTAATTCTTTTAAGAATCAAACAAAAAACCTGAAGTTTATAATGTGTTGCCACCACCACATTACACTATTTCTTCCCACCAAAAGGAGGGGAAAATAACATGTTAATAAAATAATTAAGATCTAACTACATGCAATGCCACTCAGAATTTTATTTATATAATGAATAAATTAAACTTGAAACAGATAATAATACATGAGTTTTAGAGATCATAGTAAGAGTGGAATTGACTAAAAACTGGAATTTTGTCGTTAATTATTTTTTATATAATGGATGAAATGGTGTAATACATTGATATGAGTTAAAATGGGTGTATTTCACAAGTATAATATAAATCGTTACTCACGATTTGCATAACAAAAGAAATCGTTATTCATGATTTCATAAATCACATTTTTTTTAATTAAAAAATTAAAATCGTGACTCAAAATTTTTTTTTTGTCTTATCTGAAATCGTAACCTACGATTTTTATTAACTTTTTTTTATTTTTTGTCTTATTTAAAATCGTTACTCACAATTTCTTTTATCCCATATGAGTGCATTACACCAAAATATCATAATATTAATAAAAAACACCCATAACAACACAATATAAAAAAAAAATTAGCCGAATTTTGTCTCTAATAGAGAGATTTTGTGACAAAGTTGATAACCTCTTTGCTCTTGAAAGTTTGTTTTATATATAGTGCTTGAAGAAGTATTTTATCAATTAAAGCATGTCTTATTTTGAATCGAAGTTAACATTCTATTTTATTTTTAAATAAAGTATTATTCTGAGTGTTTGTTTGGGTGTTATTATTAAATTTGATAAAAAAATATTTTTTTAATAAAAAAAATATTTTTAATTTTTTATTTTAACATATTTAACAAATTTTTAATAGTAAAAATAAAAGTGTTGAAAAAATAAAAAATATAAATTTTTTGAAAAGTTATAATTTATATTTTTTAAATTTTTTTTAAAAAATTTATTTTTTATATAATAAATAAATAAAAAATAATTTTATATTATTGTATCTAAATATAATTAATAGATAAAAAAATTTTTGTTTAAAATATTTAAATATAAAATTATTTTTATTTTTTTAAAATATGAATCAATAATAAAAAATTTTTTAATAATAACACGATAGAATTCAATCATTTCTCTCTCTTTCTCTTTTATGTACCAGTAAGTAAATGGGAGTGGATCCTCTTCAGCGAAGAAAAAATTGGATGGTATCAATTGTGATTTTTTATCTTTCATTGTTTTTTCTCTCATATTTAATTTTGATCCCACTTATAAAATTAATAATGATCACACTACATTTCTTCAAGTATTGAAAAAACTTGAGAGTATCCATTTCCATAAATAAACCAACCCTTTTGAAAGGAGAGATACAAGTACAAGTACAACTATAGAAGCCCTAAGCAAAATAATTTGGTAAATGTGTGGATAAAAGTAAACCCTAAAGCATATGGTGGATTATTAACCATGGTTAGGGTAGTGATGGACCCAAAAGGATCAACCATGGTTTGGGCTGTTGTTCTAATCACTACTAGGGGTCTCACACTACTTTCCTTGTCTTGTGTTTTTTTTTTTTTTTTAATTTTTCAATTTTTTCTTTCCTCCAATTTTATAATACGACTTTCTCAAGTTGATTGAACAATTTTTTTTTTTCATCATATTTCTCAATTTGACCGTTCAAAAACTAATTTGTTATGAATCTAAATTCTATTGAAAGGATACTATATGTAAAAAAAATAAAATAAAAAAGAACTACCACTTTTTTAATCTAAAGATGTGTATACTCCCATGCACAACATTATTCATTCAACATATATACGTATATGATTTGCAAACATAACAAAATGAACATAATGGAAATTGAATTTGGGTCCAGCAAGATTTAAATATTGTTTCCAACTTGTTTTAATATTTTTTTATCGATACAAACATTTCTTTAACAACTTATATATATATATATATATATATATATATATATATATATATATATATATATATATATATATTAGGAAAGTATATATTTTAATTCTGAAGTGTGATAAAAATTTTAAAAATATTTTTAAATTTTATTTTATTTTAAATTTCTGACGATTAAATTTTTAAAAAATTTAAAATTAATCTAACAATAATATATAAAATTATAGTTTGTGACTTTGTGTTCAAGATCGTTCTTATAAAATTATTATTAGATTAGTCTTATCGTTTTTAAAAAATTAGTCGTCAAAAATAGATTTAATACAAATAAATTTTTTTTAGATTAAATTAAAATAAAATAAAACTTTAAATTTTTTTAAACTCTTATTAAATTTCAAAAACAAAAAATATACTTTAGCTTATACATTTTTAAATTAAGTTTATTGAAACTTATGCGAAGAAAAGGGTAAAAAACCCAAATAAACCAAACCGAAAAGTTTATTACCAAATCAGCCAAAACAAAAATTATTTCAGTAATTCACCAATGACCATTTATATATAATTCGAATCAATATGATTCGAACTACAAATACATGTAATTCGAAACAATAAATTATTTTGCATAGAATAAAATATTTTTTTTGCATAGAATAAAATATTTTTTTGTGGTATAATTTAAATAAATTTATTAAAAAATATTCATGTGCTATTAAGAATGGGCAGAAGAGTATTGTATGGAATTCGAATTGATAGCTCATAAATATTTTAATTTTTAATTTTAATCCCTAATTTTTTATTTTTAATTTTATTGTCAAATAATAAAAAATATAATTTTAATTTTAATAATACTTTTTAAATATTTCTAAAATTGTGTAATCATCAAAATATATATATATATATATATATATATATATATATATATAATATTTTTAGAAAAATAAAATTATACAGTAAATATCTTTTGTATCAACTATAAGATATATATCCAACCATCCAAGTAAGAATGTGAAAAAAAAAATTGATATATATCCAACTACTAGTAATTCGAATCAACTTAATTCGAACTACCTAGTGTCACCAACATTGAATAATTTGAATCGAGTCAATTCGATTTACCCTTCTCTAATTTGAATCTACTTGATTCGAATTACATGCATATTCATTCGAAGTTGTTTCGAATTACATGTATTTGTAGTTCGAATCATATTGATTCGAATTATATATAAATGGCCATTGGTGGATTACTGAAATAATTTTTATTTTGGCTGATTTGGGTAATAAACTTTTCAACTTGGTTTATTTGGGTTTTTTATCCCGAAGAAAAAGTATAGGCATAAACGGAAGGCTGCGTGGCTAAGTTTCTCGTTTGTGAACATCTTGTCTTACTTCAAATAGTAACATGATAAGATCAATTTGATAAATTAATCTTAAATTTGATGACTTAGGATCACGATGATCTTAAGCTGTCAATTGTGACAATATATATTTCAATTATTTGTCTCAAAACAGGTGTTCTTAAATGTTAAATAAATATATAATTATATATTACATAAAACCTTTTAAGTGAAGGAAGAATATATATAGAGAATAAACTATATATAAAGTTAATTCATATTAGAGGGTGGATGGCGTGTAACTAACCTAACATTAATAAACAAATTTATGTCTAATTTAATTCCAAATACTACTAAGTAATTGCATTGACAATTGTTCTTTCTGTTTCAAATATTGTACTGTTCACAAAAAGTATGCCATAAACGTGATGATATTTCTTTTAAAGGCACCGGCCTCGTGAGACGTAATGCAAATTCATAATTCATTATCGGATAAGAATGGATTTTCTTAGTCAAGAAAACATTTTGGCGCATATAATTTAAAAAAGAATTTTGTTCTTCACAAAAACCTGCTCCCTTAATGAAAAAATGTGATATAGTTCACATGTCAATGTTAAAATCTAATTTATCACATAAGAGGTTCTGTTGTCACATTACCATTTTTTTATTAACATAGAAGGTTTTAGTTCACAAATATATATTATTGTCAAATTTTTAAATAATGTAAAAATATTTTTATTAATAATAAAATTTAGAGACATTTTTATTTACGATAAATAATTTAAATATATTTTTTGATAGTTTATCCTAAGTTTAATTAATATATTTAATGCGTATTTTTTTCGATTGATATTTATTATGATAATAAGTTATTAGACTAACTTAATTAAATTTGATTAATAAAATAACTTGATTATATAGTAGTATTTTATTTTAATATTACGTTTTTTGACGCCATTAAATTAATAAAAAAAATATTTTTTAATATAAAATATATTTTTTTATTTTTTAGTATGTTTAGCAAATTTTTAATAATAAAAATAAAAATACTAAAAAAATAAAAAATATATTTTTTTTTAGAAGTTACAATTTACATTTTTTTTTTAAGTTTTTTTTTAAAAAAATATTTTTCACATATAAATAAATAAAAAATATTTTTATCTTATTTTATCTAAAATATAATTGATAGATAAAAATTTTTTTTACATATAATGTTCAAATATAAAATTATTTTTATTTTTATAAAAAAATTTATAAAAAATATCATTTAAAATTTTTTTTTAAATGGCGCCCAAACAAACTTTTAATCTAAGAGACCAAATTAATTTGTAGTATCCTATCATCCAATCATAAGTTTTAATATTTTAACTACCAATTAGACATTGCTTATAAAAATATATATTTAATATATTATAAAAAGTTTATTATGTTAATTGTAAATAAGTTTAATTTACTCGTCTTTTACAGATTTGATTATTTAATGGTTGATTATTTAATTAAAAAAATATGTAAATTAGTATGTCTAAGAATATATAATGACTAGTTTAATAATTAATTTTTGACGTCTACGTAACAATTTTTTGTTATTTAATATTTTAAATAATAACTTTAAAATGAAATTTTTTTTTTATGCAAATTGTCATGATACATAATAAAGTGACTTGTGTAATGATAACATCAGCTCTGATCAGCTATAATTTACTTTATTTAATATTTATTAATATTAATAATAATTAATAAATATTAAATAAAATAAATTTTAATTTTTTTTACCGTAAATCTGAATATTCTGTAATAGTTTCAAAATAAAAAAAATGAGTCGACTATTTTATTCCTTATTGGGCACATAAAAATCATGTTAAGAGTATATAATTATTTTAATTCCCATATTTTCAGCTAACAGCCTCTCTAAAAATAAATATATTAAATATAGATAGTGACAAAAAAAAATTATATTAAATATATGATATAAATATATAATATTAAATTATTTTTTCTGATCTAAAAATTTAAATGACATAATTTTTTTATTTTTGTCTAAAAATCTCGAGTTCAAGTCTTCTCATAACTTTAAATATATATATATATATATATATATATATATATATATTACGGAAAAGCTCTGCATACAAGCCATTAGGGCTTGTATGCTTTACAAGCTCATTAAACAATAAAATCAAAATACGCGCTACTCTACGTACGTTGATTACACGCGCTATATAAGATCCCGTGTATATCTAACTACTAAATTTAAAATATTTGTTTCCTTCTTCGTTTTCGTTATTTTGAGATTTGGTTGATCTTCTTCTCGCGCGTCTTCCCTCGTTCTTCTCCATCGTTCTTTTCCTCTCGCTTTCTCACTGGTATGTTCTTCGTTTACGTTACTTTTTTCTCTCTCTGCAACTCGATCTTCATTTTCTATTTTGATTTGTTGTTTTCTGAAATCAAAGTTTGAACTCGTTTTGAAGATAATGGATCATTCCACCTCAGATTCTCAGCTGAATCCAAGCGAAGTGGATTATGAATTTGAATCTAACGAAGTTTCTGAGGTTTGATTTACATAATGAATTTTCTTTCAGTAATTTGTATAGCATTGTGTAGTTGAAAAATTGCTGAACATTGACGGTGAAACTAACACGTTAACATGAATCTGCCGATTCAATGTATTAGTTGTGATTAATTACCTGGAATTTATAGCAGACGTTCGGGTGTAGATCAGGTCTTTTTTTGGGTGTATTTTTGCTAGAAGTGTGGGTGTATTTACACTTTACTGGTTTTTTGTTATTTTAATTGAGTTGTTGTTGTTCAAATGTATTATATCAGACATGATTGGGTGTGTTTTTAGTTTTTGACATGGTGTATTCTGCAGCCTGTGTATTTACAGCTTATGGCTTTAAAGGTCATTGTGTAGTTGAGTTGTTGCGGCTCGGGTGTATCATATTAGGCATGATTGGGTGTATTTGAATCATATCTATGGGTGTATTTACAGTTTCTGACACGGTGTATTGTGCAGCCTCTCTCGGTTGTTGATGACGAGCTTGTTCCGAAGGTTGGAATGACCTTTACCACCCTTGAAGATGCTGGAAAATTTTACAGGAACTACGCCAAGGCTGCAGGTTTCTCTACAAGAGTTCGGTGCACAAATAGGAAGGGAAACGAGATTAAAAATCAACTGATTACATGTAGCAGAGAGAAAAAATAGAAATCTAAAATATCTCCGACCGAGAAGACCAATCCTACAGCCAGTCTAAACTGTCCTGCAAGAATTTATATACACACATTGAAGGATGTCGGTGCTTGGATTATTTCAAAGGTTGTGCTCGATCATTCACACCCCTGCTGTCCAAGCAAAGCAGAGATGCTCAAACAGCACAGGGAACTAAGCATGTCCATTCGTCGTACAATAGAGAATAACGAGGAGGCCGGTATCAGACCAAGCAAAACCTACCAATCATTTGTTGCGGCTGCCGGGGGTCATCGCGAGTTAAATTCTATCGAAAAGGACGTGAAGAATTACATTACGAGGGAAGTGCGGAATGTTTCCGAACAAGAAGATGCAAAGGAATTCGGAAAATATTTGTTAAGAATGAAAGAGAAGAATCCGAATTTCTTTTTTGAGCTCCAACTCGAAGAGGATCAATCGATTAAGCTCGCTTTTTGGGCCGATGCAAGAAGCAGAGCCGCCTTTGAGTATTTCGGAGACGTCATTTCATTCGACACCACCTACAATACAAACAGGTAAACAAACTGCCCCTGTTTATGATGCTAAATTATTTTATTTTTACGAATCCGCATCAGAGGTGTATATTGGTTGTTTCATTGGGTGTATGCGAAGCATTTGTTAAGGTGTAACTAATGATTTTGCATTCTGGACCATGGTAATTTGTTTCAGGTATAATTTGGTCTGTGGTTCTTTTGTCGGGGTGAATCACCACGGTCAGTCAACACTTCTCGGATGCTCTTTGATGAAGAACGAAGAAATTGAATCATTCAAATGGTTATTTCAATGCTGGCTTCGTTGCATGGGAGGAAATGCTCCGAAAGGGTTTCTCACCGATCAGTGCGCATCAATGAAAAGGGCTTTAGAGGCCTGTATGCCAACGACAATTCACCGTTGGTGTATTTGGCACATCATGAAGAAGATTCCAAGCAAATTAAACGGGTACAAGGGACATGCCGATATCGAACAAGAAATGAGCCAAGTTGTTTGGAACTCTCACAGCAAAGACTCATTCGATAGGAATTGGAACGATTTTCTGCTGAATTTTGGTCTTGCGGACAACAAGTGGCTTTCAGGTAATGTATTTTTAAAATCTGCAGCAGAGGTGTAAATTGCATGTTCCTTCGGGTGTATTTAGAGTCTGTGTTTGGGTGTATTATGCAGATCTGTACGAAGACCGTCACATATGGGTTCCTATCTATCTGGATCACCACTTCTGGGCAGGGATGAGAAGCACACAAAGGAGCGAGAGCATGCATTCATTTTTTAACAAGTATATCACCCGGAACAGCTCGCTTATTCAGTTCGTCAAACAATACGATAATTGCCTCGGAAGCAGGGAGCAAGCAGAGAGAGAATTAGATGCTGCAGATTTTCATACGGTCATACCGTGTGCAACCAAATCCTTCATTGAAGCTCAGTTTCAAGATGCGTACACTCACGCAAAGTTTAGGGAAGTCCAAGCGCAATTCAGAGGAAAGGCGAATTGCATCACCAGATTAAAGAATTCTGCTCTAGGCTATTCAGTATACGAAGTCGGAGAACAAGTTTCTAGCTCAATATTCAACAAGTTCGTGGTTACTTACGACTCAGTTGCAGCCGAGGTAAAATGCGAATGCTTATTATTCGAGTCGAGAGGGATACTGTGCCGTCACGCACTAAGCGTGTTAAGCTTCGAACAAGCAAGCCAAGTGTCACCTAGATACATACTGGAACGATGGAGCAAGAAGGTAAAGAGGCGTCACACACACATCAAGAGCAGCCACGACGAGCCACTAATGGAGCCAAGAAGCAAGAGGTTCGACCAATTGGTTTTTCGTTCGCAAAATATTTGCGAATTTGCCTCCGAATCGGAGGAGCTGACTGCAATTCTGCACCGTGCGTACGATAACGTCATGGCCGAGATGGAAGCATTAAAAGCCAAAAGGAAGGGGACATCTTCTTTATCCCACGAAGACGCCAACTTGGAATCCGTTAACGAGCTTTAAAGCCCGCCAAGGATTCAAACAAGAGGACGTCCAAAAAACAGGCTAGGTTCAAAGCTGGAGAAACAGATCGCAAATGGCACAAAGAAGAAGAAGACGAAAGTTTTAAGCGAGGTAAAAGTAATGTTCTTTAAATTTGTGGCGATTGAGTTTATTTTTCTCGTTAATAGGTTAGCTAATGTGTGAGTGTTATATTCAGATAAACCTGTTTGATGCCGCATCAGCGGCACATTCAAATTCTAGCCAATATCAAGGACACGTTATGAATTATCAGTTCAGGGTACCAGCAGCAGGGGATAACTCTTTGGGTGTATAGTTTTATAGAATATGGGTGTAAAAGCACCGTTCTTTTGGGTGTATTTTTGTTCATTGACAATTTACATATAGACACATATATAGATTCATATAGAACAAAAGCTCTAAAAATTCGCAGGTTATGGGTGAATATTTGATTTGATGTTTTTCTTCATATTTTAGTAAATGTAATTCATACATTTTGAATACAGCACAGACAGTTTGGGTGTATATTTTATGCAATGTTGGGTGTATTATTAGCCCTGCGTTGGGTGTAACAGTTTATAATTTGTGTTTATATATGCCTTGGTTTTTTCCTTCATATTTTACCACCTGTAATACAGCTTTTGAATACATCACAGACAGTTTACCAACACAGATAGTTTAACTATGGGAAAAAATATACATGGAATAGAAGTTGTTGATAAATGGCAAATATTTACATCATTTGTTCAATTTACAAACTACCCAGCAGTTGGATTACGCAGTTTCTATATCAGCAGAATCAATCTGACAAAACGGACTCAATAATACAGAGGATGGCTTCGACAGCCTTATAGCACTACTCTCCCTAATTGCCCGATCTCTTTCTGTATTCATCTCACTGAATAGTATCCGGGAAGCATACTCCACTCTATAGTGGTCCACCTCCTCCTACAATTAAAAAGGATATTCTGTTTAAACAGCAATATTAATTCAGTAAAGTAATACAGAGTTATATAGTTCTAAAGACAGTTACCTGTGGCAAATTATCCCATTCATACTTCCCCTTTTTGAAGTTTTCCGGCTCAATTAACTCCATCCACTTCATAACATAGATAGCGCAGTCATAGCTGAAAACGAAGAAAATAAATTACAAATCTCATTTACGAAAGTTTAATGTTCAGACTCACAAATTTATACCTTGTTTTTTGGCCTGATATTTTAACATATGATGATTTAATTTTCTTCTCGTTCTCCCCTTTCTGCAGAGGTTCCCCGCCGGCATATGTTATCAATCTTGAAAATACATATCCCTTAAATAGCAAAACAAATCAGTAATACACCCGAATAAATGAACAAGATACACCCAACTGAATGGACAATATACACCCAACACAACTAACGAAATAGACCTAAATATTAAAGTAAAGAAGACAGAGGCAACTTACAGTGAATTTATTAACCTGCTTTCTCTCATCGCTTGGAGCTCTTTTGTATAGCAGGTCAAGTATATGACATTTCCGCTTTGTTGTATTTATTAGCCATAACCACCAATGTCCCATGTGGCAAACAGGAGCAAAAATCTGAAGGATTCCCACATTTCAACAGTGCGTTATTTTATTTGGCATATAAGTAAATAACCGTACTAACAAATTTAGAAAACGAAAACTTACATATGGATGGGAAGTTAATTTTTTTCTATCTATGAAGGGAATGAAACTCGGGTAGGCTTCCACCCTGAATTCCTTTTTCGTTTTCGGTGATACGAATTCCCCGTTTGGGTGATCCGAAAGTGCCATGCACTGCAAGAATTGCGAAACAAGAAATGAAATACTAAACTTACACCCAATGGAACGTAAAAAATACAACCAAATCAATACAGAAAATACACCCAAAGTTCGTAAAAGTAACACTTACCACAATATCGGGGGGGAGACAGTATATTTGTTCTTGAAACCTCTTTTCATTTTTCTGGTTGAGGATGAGGCAGATGGCAGATACAATCTAGAAATATATGCCGAAATCAATTTTACATTAATAAGCATTGCAATTGACTTTGGTGTAAAAACATTAATGTTATTCTAATATTATCTGAGATTCTATATCACTTTTTGCCTGGAGGGATACAAGGTGCATTCTCATCAAAATGTATTCTCCTTGGCCAATCAGAGTGCACATTTCCTCATACTCGTTAGTATTGCCATCTGCATCTTCCTTCAGTCTCGTCCCCCAGATGTAGCACTTTTGTTTCATATCATCCGTAATCTGATATAACCCCCCAGGAGTTCGAAACTTTGCAGAACTTTCTCCCCCAGTCTCCCTCTGAATTTGTGGACTTTTGTTCTTCCCCTTCGCCGCACTGCTTGCTATTTTTTGGACCAAATTGTCCAATTCTTCTATCAAATTTGCAGATTCAGGAGATTTTGCCCTTTCTGTCTCCTACGTTGACGCCCCCTCCTGGCTTGAATCAGTCAATCCAAGGCTGAATGATGGCACCCCTGGATCTGTTTTAGGAACATAGGATGCTGTCCGTGCCATCATCAACAGGGCAGCAGCGTCTTCTGCGTCTGGATGACTGCGTCATCATGTATAAGAATAAGAATAAGAATAAGAATATACGGATGATAAGCAAAGATTGATTTTAGTCTGATGAACTTACATTTTAGTTGGAGCTGGGGGAACCGTGGGTGTGGTCTCTTGAAGTTGTTTGGGGGTTTCAGGAGTGCTGCACAGTTACAAAAAATTAATCACGGCGTAAAAAAAACTAATCAGGAACAATATACACCCAAATTGTTAGCTAATATACACCCAAACTCTAAACAAATATACACTCAATACTATTTCTTACGTTTCTGTAGTCCCTTCAATCTGTAGCATAGGGGTTGGTTCAAAATCTGTCTCAGTGGTTGTTTGGGATGCTGGCACAAAAACCTGAATCGGGACTCTAAACAAGAAGAAAAGTGAAAGGTTAACAACGCCTTTGAAAATAATAAGGTTATAAGGTTGAAATATTATTAGAAAACTCACATTGCAAGCGCTTCCGACGGTGTCTGTTCCCTCACAACCATCATATTCGAATCAGACGGACTCAACCTAAAATACACCCAAAGAAATTCAAGAAATACACCCGAACAATTCAAAAAGAAGACACGCTTTGTTTTTTTGAGAACTTACATACTTGCAGTTTTTGCTTTTTTTTTCCTGCCTTTTTTTTCTTGAATAAAATAATAAATGGCTTTTTTTCTAAAAAAAATATATACAGAATTAGAAGTAGAAGGGTAATAGAAGAACAAAAGTAACGGTTATTTGAAAGAGAAATTACATGCTCTGTGACGGCTGGTTTACACTACTCTGTTCTGTGCGTCCTTGAGAGGAAGGAGCATCACTTCCCAAGTTCACAGCCGGTATTCTAAAACAGATTTGATGTTATTCAGACAAAATAAGATACATGTATAAAATACACTCAAATGAATGCACAAGATATAACCAACCGAATGGACAATATACACCCAACACAACAAACGAAATATCCCTTAATAAACAACATACACCCAACTTGATCAACACAATACACCGAAATGGTTCCACAAAATACACCCAAATCATGATAACAAGATTTTATTAAATAATAAAGCTTCTTACGTTTCAGACGACACATAGCGACCTTCTGTCGATCGCAGGTCAGCTTGGTTCTCCCTGCAAAACAAGAAACAATTATTAGCATACAAAACACACCAAAATATGAAATAGACAGCCTAGCAAGACATACCCCTCTGCAGCAGATTTATCAATATTTTGCCCTAGCCATTCATCTAGTTCGTCACTTGATATTTCATATGTCTCACTACATTCATAAAAGAAGACGTTAACAAAAATAATTACGATGATAGACGGTAATATAGCTTACGAGGTACTGTACCCGTCAAAGTATTGATCTTCTTTAGGAGGTGAATCCTCCACAACAACTTTTTTCTTTTTTGGTTGTGTTTTGGGTGGAAAAAAAAGAGTACCAATCAGAAATAAGAAATTAATTTTATCACAGAATAGTCGTCTAATCTAATTATATGCAAAGAAGTGCTTACTTTTTTGGTGTTGTTTTTGTTTTTTTCTTCTCCTTCTCCTTCTCTGCAGGTGATGATTCTTCGCTCCTATAAGTTAATAATAGACACTTCAGTTAATACACAAAATCTTTATAATGAAGCCAAAAGAAAGGAGTAATAATTTCAGGACATTACTCATCACTTGGTTCAGATTCAGATTCTGAATCAGAATCTGACTCCTCTTGCCTCTGCTTTCTTTTTCTGGAGTCCATTCTGGAAGGCAAACAATCATTATTTAGAACATACTAAAAATACACCCAAATGAATTCACAATATACACCCAACTAAATATACAATATACATCCAACGCAGCAAACGAACACACCCAGCTTAATAAACCACACACACCCAACGTGATCAACAAAATACACCCAACTCGAAAAAGAAATTACACCCAAGTATGGTACTTACTTTTTCCCCTTTTTGCTGGGGTGTTTTCTTCCTGAATCCTCTGAGTCTTCTTGAGTCTCAGACTCGGAGGTAGAAGTGTCAATGTCAGTAACTGTTTCTGTCTCCGAAGACGATGTTGGACTCGCCTTCCTTTTTTTGTTTTTTTTATTTCTTGTTTTTTTTTTCTTTTTTTTCTTTTTTTTTTCATTTTTTCTCTTGCTCTTGTCTCCGCCATCTTCACAATCCCCTGAAACATTAGATATTTTAGCTAGCAGCATTCAGGTAAATAAAATACAAGCAACATATTATGTTTACTTACCAAAATTTCCTCTCTTTCTGCAGTCATTCTTTCCACCAATTGCTCCTTAGTCCAGTTGGCAATCCAAGGCTTTGGTGATCTTTCAGCCCTCTTCTTGCCTTTGTTTTCAGAAAGATGAAAGTATATTATCATCAGGGCAAAGAGGCAGCCATCAATTGCCTTCTTCTTCTTCTCCTGGTAGTCTGTGATGCCCTTGATCAAGAAGGTCAAAACATGCCCCCCCCCAGTTTCTCTCCGATATGCCGTCCATCTTAAAAATTGGGGCCAGGTGCACGGGGGATATTTTGTTTATCGTCGTTGGCAAAAGGAACGCCATATGTATGTAGAGGATGAATATCCTCTTGAACATCAGGCGTTCCTCTTCGTTGCCAACGCCGATTTCCATCATTTCATCGGTAAGACTTTTGAGGGTCTTACCCTGGAATCTTCTATAAATTATTTTGTCATCATCAGAAATAGGGGTGCACATGGGTCGGGTGAAGCCGGGTTTGATGCGACCCAGACCCCGTCCGAAATATACACCGGGTCTATTTATTAGACCCGAACCCGATCCTAGACCCGATGAAACCAATACACTTTCGGGCCACAATTATACCGGGTAAAAACCGGGTGAAAACCGGGCCGTTAACATTATATTACGTTGATACCTTCTTGTAAGCTAGCATGTAAAAATATCTAAATTTTCAAGACTCCAACCATTAGTTAACATGGTAAAATTCACTTAGAAAAATATAACAAGAACCAACCCTTCTTCAAAATTAAAGCATAACCACAATCAATACTAAAGCATAACCACAATCAATACTAATATTGTCTAATAATACCAAATATTTAAATCAATACAAATAACACAATCTTATGTATTAGTCTAAAGTCTTATGCATTCTAAACATAAAACATTAACTTATAGTCTTATAATGACTAATAACACAATATTAAGGTTTACAATACTTAAATTCCACATAAAAATAGTCATGATCCATCACTAATAACACAAAATATTAATTGTGTATGATGACCGGGCCACCGGGCCGACTTCGGGTGACCCGAGCTATGGCCCGGACCCGACCCGAAATAATGACCGGGTCTATTTTTGAGACCCGTACCCGACCCTAAACCCGATGAAATCACACCAAATTAGTCCCTAAAGTGTTCGGGACCGGGCCGGGCCGGGTCATGTGCACCCCTAATAAGAAAGTTGCTTATACTCAACTTTCTCAGGAAACAGATTTCCTACAAAAAGGAAAACAACAAAGTATCAAAGTCGGTTCAAATACACCCAAGCATCAAACTTAAATACACCCAAGCATCAACTTAATATACACCTATAATTTTGAGCTAGTTACCTGTTGCATTGATGCCAAGCGCATCACCTATTATTTTTGGTGTTATTTGGAAAGAACCATATCCTGTCTTCAGTTTGTTCTCCCCAAGTTTGAAGTTGTTTGTCAGTTCCCTTAAGAGTTGGTGATCCACCCTGAGTGGTGGGATGTGCATCAACCCACCGAATCCGAGATCCCTCACAATTGCCTTCTTCTCCTCAGTCATGTTTCTGAACTTATCACTCAAGAGATGTGTGGCACACTTAAGGTCTTTTGTTTTGTTTCTTGCTGCCATTTTCTCTGAAACGAAAAATACACCCAAAGACATCAGTACGATACACTCATATATATGAGTCAGATACACCCATTGATAACAGTAAGATACACTCATAGATATGATTCAGATACACTCATTGATAACAGTGAGATACACCCATAAATATGATTAAGATAAATCCATTTATATCAGTCAGGTATCACTCAAACATGCTTCAATATCAAATTAATTGAGATCTCAGTAAGATACACGCATATATGAGTCAGATACACCCATTGATAACAGTAAGATACACCCATATGTAAGAATCAGATACACCCGTTGATAACAGTGAGATACTCCCATAGATATTATTCAGATACAGTATCCATATATATCAGTCAGATATCAGTCAAACATGCTTCAATATCAAGCCATATTACAAGTTCAAGCAGTATACACCCCCAATCTACGGAATAAACCCCCAAAAATCAACAACAATAGCAGGAGAACTTAGAACAAGAACGTAGAACGACGTAGAACTTAGAACAGTGTAACAAAGAAGCAAGAAGTAAACCCTAGAAGAACGACGTAGAAGAAAAGTAAAATATACAGGAATCTTAACGAACTTACGTTGAGTATTGTTGCTTTGCTTCAGATTCTTCACGGAGAGTTTGATGGTGTTTTGATGGAGGTTTCGAAGAACGATTTGTATGTTTTGAACTTTGATTTTCGCTCGAAAATGGAAGGGTTTCCTTGTTTTCGAAGCGTTTTGAGAAGTGGAAGAAGTGGAAGAAGTGGAAGAGTTTCCCATACGTAACGGTTGTAGTGTTGAGCGCGTGATTTTGACGCGCCATGTTGTCTCTCTTTATGCGCGTGGCTTCTATTTGGGCTGGGCCAACTTGTAAGCTTGTAAGCTTGTATGTGTAGCCCAGCCCTTAATTTTTTTATTTATGTTGAAAATTCTTTATTAGAGTTCGTTTCATTTTATTGATTAATAAATAAAGAAGTGGGTAACGCAAGTGTTGTTTATTTTGTTAATATACTGGTGCCGTGTAAGGGTGTAAGAAGAAATCGTTGCATCATTTGCCACTCTTCCCAAATTTCGGAACACACACTCTTCCCCGAACTTCAAAAAAAAACATGTCTTTCCAATCTCCACCACCACCATCACCGCTCCACCCGACCCAAAACCCGAACCAACAAAAAACCAAACCTGAAGGAGAAAAGAAGAGAGACTTCCTGACTCACCTCGAAACCTATCTCGCCAAACGCGACGGCGTCGACAAGCTACTCAAGATCTCACGCTACACCTCAAAACTCATCCTCTTCACTTCCTGGGCCAAGGCCCAACCCCAAGCCCATAACGGCCCATCTCTCTACAACCGCCTCAAGGCCTTCGAGTCCAGCGTCGGCATCAGCCGCAAGTCCCTCCGCCTCGGCAAATTCGTCCAAGACCTCAACGCGCTCCGTGCCCTACAAAAACCGCGCGTGAAATCCACCACCAGCTCCTCCGATCTCGACTTCTTCCTCTCCATCGTCGCCTACGGCGGCGAGGGAATCTACTACTTCGTCGAGCAGCTCGTCTGGCTATCCAAATCGGGACTCATCGATCCGAAACGGTCGCGTTCGTTTCAGAAAATCAGCGCGTGGTGCGAGTTCGTAGGGTACTTCGGTAGCGTGGCTTTGAAATTCAGGGATTTGAAGGTGATCGGAGAGGACGAAGAGTGCTTGAAATCGACCGTTGAAATTGCGAGTTTGAGAGGGGAATGTTGTGAGGTGGAAGAAGAGAGGTTGAGGAAGGTGAGGGAGAAGAAGACGATGAAGAAGCTTTCGATTCTTCAGGATTTGGCTGATTTGGTTATGGCTTTGGATGATATGATCGACGGCAAGGGACCGTTTTCGGGGCCGGTTTTCATGGCTTCCGCCGGGTTGTTGTCTGCTCTCATCAGCACTCACAAGAATTGGAAATCTTGTTAAACTTCGCCGGTTACATCAAGTTAGTTAGTTAGTTAGTTAGTTAGTTACTGCATAATCTGAATTTCAGTTTACTTGTCTAGAACTGTTGAGGAACTTGTGAATGCAGATTCAAACACGCTTGTAGCATGTAGCATGTGAAAATTCTACATCAATTCCGTAATAATTGTCGCTTTGAATACACTAAATTCAATGATGTACCAAATTTTTTCGAAGCTACAATTACTGCGAAACTGATGGAGTATTGCAGATGAGGATGATTGGCTTCTCTGCATTCATTTAGACAGGATGTAAAATTGCCTTTGTGCTTCTCTGTAGAATTAAATTTAGGAGGGTAGTGATTAGCTTATAATCAAAAGCTTCCACATTTTTTTGGCGGGTGGGTTTGGTATTGTGGACAAAGATGCCAATTAGTTTGATTGGCAGCTCATTTGAGCCGAACTTGGGAGTTTGGTATCACCGAAAAGGAATAAAATGTCCATACCTATAGACTATAGTCTTTGAATAATTGATAAGTGCTCCAAAATTTGGTAGTATAAATTGATTTAGGTGCACTTTGTTTATTTGTCCATTTTTTTATCTTCTTGTACTTGTTATGTAGTTACTAATGTCATGAAATTAATTTTCCCAAAAGTTTAAGCAAATAGAAGAAGACACATTTGCCTTATTCTGAAATACTTTGATTTTTTGGTTAACGTGGATCGAACTTTAGACTTTTAGGTCATAGAAGCTATGATACTATGCTATGAAATCATTTCTTCCCAAGACTTAAGCTGTTAAGAGGAGGTACATGAATAGTTATATCTCTAATAACTAACATTGTTCCAATTCTCTGTAGTGGTTTATTTTTGCAGGGTTTTTTGTGTGTGTGTCAATATTGATCAAACTACAATTTTCTCAGCCTTCATCAACTGGCATTAATGGTTTAGATTTTCAGAGAGGTTGGGTTAGTGTCAAATCTTGTATGGTTAGAGTCAGAGACACAGGGTATAGCTATAATTATATAGTAATCTTTTGTCTGCTGTTGGAGATGTATTGTGAAATGTTTCAGACTTGGTAAGGCACTTCTCTTGAATAGTTATGTGCTATGTTTTTGCCTAGTAAGTTTACTTTCTTTTCAAGTTCTTTCTTTTACCCATTATCTGCATGATTCAAGAAAAGAAAACTGGTTTGCTAGGTTGCATATAGTAGGATAAATACACTAACAGAAACATTGCTTCCTGCTATATATTTCTTTCATATTGATGTATATCTTGTGCATTTTTATGTAATTCAAATAACACTTCTGAAGTTTCAACACTATAACTTATTGTTTATGGTTGTAAAATGATATTAATGTTTCATCGTTTGCACAATTTGTATCTAAATACATTGATCCAATGATGAGCAGAAAAGTGGCAATAATAGATAAAGGGAAAAGAGAACATACAGAGCATCATATTTAGATTAGATTGGATCAGTTATGGCAGTTTATATTTGAGGAGTAAATTTATTTTCTAGTATGTGTCAAGATGTCTAGTATAATATATTACCAGCCATGAATTATTTATTCGTTTTTGTTTAAGAATGTGAGACTCCATAGCCCATGCTGCATCTTTATCCTATCCTGATAGGACTCTAGTGCACTGTGCCACCTTTATCTTCTCCTTTTTATTTTTTAAATTTTTTGGAAAATCATTGAATCATATAGATAGAAGCATGTTTATGTAGCAGTTTAATTCTTGCGATTTATTATAAATGCTAGATAGTGCTGATATAAACTCAATTTTGGAATGCTTTTCTGTTAAGAAAATTGTTCTTTGAACATTCAAATATCGTACACTTATTTTACCTTATTGCTATTAGGTATTAACATTATCAAACACCTAATGCAATATGCCAACGTGACAATTAATATTAAAAGAGTAAACTTTTATAATTTACTCTTTAGAAATAATGGGAGTTAAATTAGTCCTTTGCATCACTAACAAACTGGATTAACAACAATTTCTTAATACTTTAGATCATCCTCCAAGTATTTTCTTTAGATGAAAATTGAAATAATCGCAAAGTTATTGTGCGTAAATTGATGACACCATATTATTATACTAGTGAATAATTTTATCCATTGTTATGTCACTCCTTTGTGAAGGAGAATTAATGTTTAACTTTAGGACTAAATGGGATGTAAAATTTCGCAAAAGTGATTTCAACAATATTGTCATATTGTGAAGAAGTAGAAAATGTTTTCACGAGATAATTAGTTCTAGATGTATAAAGGATAATTTTTTTTATTTTTCCACAGAAATTTTTAGTTGTTTAATGAACTCTAGTGGCATAATCAAATAGTTGTCTTGTGTGTATAAAAAAAATCAATCACAAATTAATTATTACTTATAGAAATACATATTTGGGATCTTATAAATTTTTTTATAAAACATTCTATTTATATATACTAAAAATCAGCTACTAAACTAATTATAATATATTTGTGTATATAATATGTATTAGAATAATCAAAATTATAATTGACTAAAATTAAACAGCAATATAATAAAAAATTATAAAATATCAAATACATATTTTATAATATGCAGTAATATTGACTACAAAAAATTATTTTTCTGTATTTTTTTTTAAATATCCATATTTAGTTCTTGCAAAGATGATAAGATTGGAAGATAAATTATATAACTTTATTTGATTAATTAGTTACCAATTAATTCGGACAAGAAGTTAACCAAAGACAGCAATAAAAACTGGATAATGGTTCACATCAATTGCAACTGAAATCTGGTTTATATTCTTTGAAATTATAATTTCGTGCCACTTCACAAGAAAGTGTTTTACTCTTAAGAGACTTATTTTATAAAATCAAACATAACATCAAACATAAGAAGTAAAGAGCAGTTAACATAAAATTAAAGCTAATATCCTCAAACATCTTGAGGAATATTAACAATTAGAGAAAACAAAAGTTAATTATCCAATTCATAGTATAATATTAATATTCTTTTCGTACGAGATTTAGCACACATTACTCTCTTACAACTTTAAATTTTAGATATCTTTGTACTAAAAAGCTGTCATTATAGCATTAATATTCTTTGCGCATACATCCCCTTCTTTATTTTTGTTGGCACGGTCCTTTTGTTTATCAGAGTAATAGTTAGCAACCATGTGATCTTTCTTTGTTCATTTCTTACTAAAACATTCCTTACTAAAATATTTTTGTCATGCACTTCTCAAATTACATTGGTCACTCTAATATTTTAAAATACCAAATATATATGTATATATATGGTCATCCAAATATATAATTATATACATAATGGTTAGAGTTATACTACGTATATACCAAAATCAGCCATCAAAGTCAATCATCATCCTTTTGTTTATCAGAGTAATAGTTAGCAACCATGTGATCTTTCTTTGTGCATTTCTTACTAAAACATTCCTTACTAAAATATTTTTGTCATGCACTTCTCAAATTACATTGGTCACTCTAATATTTTAAAATACCAAATATATATGTATATATATGGTCATCCAAATATATAATTATATACATAATGGTTAGGGTTATACTACGTGTATACCAAAATCAGCCATCAAAGTCAATCATCAGTGTAAAATATATGGTGAAATACAAATACACATTGAAAATAAATTAAACTACACATGTATTTATACACAAATACATTGGTAGTTAATTTTAGTGTACAAATAGCATTTCTAATGTTGACATCATATTGATTAATATATATTACAATTATTAAAAATTATATTTTATTATAATAGATATTTAAGCTTTAATAAATAATATTTAATGAATCAAATACCACTTAAAAGTTTAATTCAGTAAAGGAAAAGAAAAGAAGAGAGAGTTTATAAAAACATTTAAAATTTGTTATACATATTCTTGTAAAAATATAAAGATATTGATAATTAGATGACAGAAAAAAAAATAGTAATAATAACATAGCAATTCTTAGTGATATATATTGATATGTTAATCCGTTGATACAACAACAGATTGTGTAGTAAAAAGTAGATCTATAGTTGAGAAAAATCATGTTATATAATTACTTTATCATTCCTTTATTGTGATAAGGTAGATAAATCATTTCTCATGCAAGTACTATTATCTTTAACCAATCATCTGTTTTGTCTTTTTCCTAAGTAATTTATATACTTGTATCACACGTGCAAGTTGAAGATAAGAAGCCAAACACTAATGAAGTTTTGATTTGTTAGTTTCTCCTATAACTCCAAATAACTATATTAATGACACAATTCAGCACAAGCATTACCAAAGTTACAAGAATACTTGAAATTAAGGGTAGAAAAAAGAAACAAAAGGGAAATGAATTTCAAAGAAGAAACTACTTACAAAGATTCCCACATACATGGGTTTGGCTCCTCTAAAGAGGTAGCATCCACAAAAAAATCAACGGTTCGATCCGGTCCGGTCCGGTCTGGTTCAGTTGGGTTCATACAATTAACACATTTTTCTAGCTTTTCAAATAGTTACCTTTCTTTCAAGGAACGATTAATGGACTTCCTGAGTTCCCAGGAGGGCCATGAAGATGACAAGCACCCTCTAATGGGTGACTGTAGAAATAGCGAAGACGTCGACAAGTGCTTTTGGCGCATTGAGATTGAGGACAAGCAATTGAAGGAGCCTCTAAGCCTTCTCTTTTCACTATCATGGGGTAAGGGTTGATAGCTAGGATCATGCCTCACAGATGAAGTTCTTAGTGCTTGTGGTAGAACACAATTGCATATTGAACCTGCCACAAGTTCAACAAAGATCATATTAATATGTCAACAGTATCTTTTTCCGGGTATCAAGAGTGACTGGTGTATTAATAGTGTTTTTGATGATCTATTTAACTTATGGTAGAAACTCAGATGCAGTTCAGGTGAAGTTGATAGCTGAGGTTCGTTAAATGATTTGACAGATTTGACTAAATTATCGACTAACACCTCTCAGTTATCAACTTGACATGAAGTTCTCCGTTAACTTCAATATTGTGTTTCACATACCTAACTTTGCAAGTCTATTTACCCATTTTGGGATTGATTTGCCAGTAAGCTTGTAGCACATGTCCTTGCAGAAGTGGTTGCAGTTCTTAAGAATTAAATGATATGTGTCGCCGTTGTAGCTTGCGGCTTGGCGTTCCATGAACTCCCTAACTTGAACAGGATCCAAAGAAGTGGTTCCTATGAATATTGACTTCCGAAACTTGAAGCCGGGGCACTGCCTTGGTTCAACCTCAAAAACACCACTTGATGGGTAGTCATGAGCTCCAAATGCATATTCCACTCCATGAACTGTAAGATACACTTAAGCTTCATCAGATAACACAAGAATATCAAGTGTATTAAATTAAGCTTTTGGGGACGACTCGAAAACCAAGACATATATGTAAGGCAGAAAATTTGTTTTGAAAATGCTAGCCAGAAAATTGTGAGGGACAAATCCATCTATTTTGAAGTTATAGGAACAAATTTGAGTGCTCTGCTGCACTCTCTAGTTTCCTCACTTACTTATCAGGATAGAAAAGTTGGGAGAAAACATGTGAAGTGATAAACGCTTTCGAGTACCAGAGATGGGTCAAAGTTGAATGATCATATACATTGATTCAAGAATGATAAGCTAGTCAAGTGATCATTTACATACAGTTGTCTTCAGGAAGACAATAGATGAGAACTGTTAGATAGTTTGACTAAATTGTCATCTAACATTTCTCAACTAACTTCGAGAGTGGTCACCATTCAATTATATATCATTCATAACATTCATGAGAAAATTTAAAAGATCAAAGTTTATAAGCTTCACCTTCGACACCAGAGTGGTAGATACCAAGACCAGCCCAATACATGTAACCATTCATGGGTGTCAAGTCATAAACATTGAGATAGACCGGCGTTTTCGCCGGTCCACAGCTAGCCGAATTGACCTTGCGAAAAAGAGAAAAGCGCATCGCCGATTTCCCTTTCAAATGAAGAGGCACAATAGATTTCCATCCTTTCTTAGACTTCAATTTCATCTTTCTGTTATGCGAACACTAGCATAATACCTGCATTCGAATAGTAACAAGATCTGAGATTTAGACATTCCTTCTTTTACTTCAGATCATAAACTTATTTGCTCATTTTAATTTTTTAACATTGTGTTTTAATGTGACAAACTTATCAGCATCCATCTAGCACAAGAAATACAAGTAAAGGCGCCTTCGAATTTCGAAGGATACACATTTTCTTGAGAAAAAAGCATTCTAAACAAAAGTAATATTCAATTGAACTTCACCTCTCAATTCCCAGGAACCTCTGAAGAAAAATTTCCCCTCTTATCTTGTGTTCTTCCTGTATAGCTTCTTTACCTGGAAAATTCCACAGAATGAAACAAATTCACTCTATTTGGTTAAAAGATTATTATCAAAAGGAAAATACCAACAAATTTTCATCCTTTCCTAATAATTCAGATAGAATAAGCTCTAAAATATTCATGATTCTCATTACAAAATACAAAACACAAATGGCAACTAACTTAGCCAACACTATGATGCAAAAATGAGCTCTTTTTTTTTTTCTTTTATTAATTCAAAAACAAAAACAGAAAAGAACCTAAAGTGTATATATTTCTCAGAACAGTTGCAAGACAGAAACCAAATTGGGTAGGTCAAAAGTTCCAATTTTGAACATCAGAAAACAAAGGGCAGCAACTCAGAAAAATTGGAATAAAAGATACTCTAAGCTGAGTTTCAGATCTAACACAACAGTTGAAAGTACAAAGAAACAATCATGTCACTGAAACATTCAACACAAAAACAAAAAGTGAAAAAAAGATCACAAAACCTTAGGTAATAACAATGCTAATAATGCATAACAATAACCACAGTTATCCAATAATCAAGAAACAAAATTAAAAGCAGAAAAACTGTTACTAATTACAACAAAAAAAAAAACAAAGCAACCAAGTGAGAAATTAATTAACATTAAAAAAATAAGATAGAATGAAGAAGATAGAGGAAGAAAGGTGAAAGAGGAAAGTGAAAGGAACTTACAGGAAGAGATAAAAAGAAGGATGCCATTGAGAATGAGAAAGAGAAAGAAAATGGAGAAAATGTGAGAATAGTGTCAAGTGTTTTGAGATGTGGACATAAGTGTGTGAACTGTGAACTGTTGAAAGGTGGCGTAAGAATTAGATCACAACAACAACAAATAAAAAGTGTTTAGTTTTAGTTTCAAGTGATAATTTAAAAGTGTTTAAGTGTTAACAAGTCTCTTAAGATTCAACTTTCAACTTTCAACTTTCTGCCATTTTCAACAAGGCCAATTTTACGGTGTCTATGAGTTGGTTGTTAGAATAAATTAATTTCAATATCCCAGATCATCCATATCGAATCATCAAAAATATAACATAACATAATGCGGAAGCGTACCTGAATTCATAAACATGAATCATACGATCGAAAAAAATTTAGATCTTGTGGTTCTTTCGATCTTCCTCAACCAAAGCCTTCTGTATTCCTAGGAGGCTGAACTGCAACTCTTTTGATGGGGAAAGAGCAACAAAGGCGGCTTTGGTATCTTGGGGACCGAAACCCTGTAGGCCTATTTATATTTGAGCATGGCACCCATTAAACCCTTAAGCCCAAATAAAATAGTATCTAAAGCCCAAAAGATAATATATCTAAAATCCAAAAGATAATTATCTAAGGAACAAAAGATAATATCCGGTTTTATTCTCATTTAATTCCAAATCAAAAGTAATAATGACTTATTCAATTAGCATTTAAAACAATAAATGAGATCATCATTATATAAGTCATTTAATTTGAAATAGCATAATTTGTGATTATAATTAATATATGTATTGCCCACAAATAAGTTAGGAAATTAAATAATTTCCTAACAATCTCCCACTTGGGCTATACATATATTATTTCTTGACATAATCACATCTTTATAAACTTTATGCGCGCATCTGAATGCTATTTCTCTCATTACTTTAACAATCTGGTCCGTCTCACACATTAGATATGGAACTACCGCAGCTTTCATCACATTAAATGCCGTGACTAAACCACGCCCATCACCATCCTAATATACTCAACGACATAGATCAAATTTGGATGAGTAATATGGAAATTACATGCTAAGTGATCTCATGCATGTCTATTTCCAGCTGGTCCAACTTTATTGAGATCAAACACAATACAAATATTGCAAAATAAACATTTCACATAACATGAAATAAACCATCAACTTAATTCTGCAGAAAAATAACTCAATATCTGTCATAGGACATATAGCATAAACTCCCACTAAACCAAGACATCACAACTATTGACACCCATCCGAGCAGTGTGCTCTTGAAAAACTTTAGGGGTCAATCCCTTGGTAATGGATCTGCTAGCATATACTTTGTTCCTATATGTCCTATGGAAATCTGTTTTTCTTAAACTTTCTCCTTGACAACTAAGAACTTGATGTCTGTATGCTTCGATTTTGTCAAGCTCTTATTGTTATTGGAGTATAGTACTACTGACTTATTGTCACAAAATATCTTTAACGGCCTTTCAATGTCATCTACTATATGAAGCTTAGTGACAAAGTTTCGCAACCATATGCCATGAAATCGGAATCAGAGTACCTAATAATCTCCAAATTTTCTGATCTCCGATAAATAAGCATGTAATCCTTTGTTCTCTTTAAACAACGCATTACGCATTTAACAGCTATCCAATGATCCATGTCTGGATTGCTCAAGTATCTACCCAACACTCCCACTATAAATGATATATCGAGATGTATGTAGACTTGAGCATACATTAAATTCCCTAGTGCTGATGCATAAGGTTTATCATGCATTGTTGTCTTCTTAAGATCATTTTGGGGCATTGCTTGAGACTAAACTTGTCTCCTTTAACTACGGGTGTGTCCATTGATCTATAACTTTCTATGACATATCTACTTAAAATCTTTTCGATATAGTTCTTTTGTGACAATCTAAGAATACCTTGAGAGTAATCTCTTAGTATCTCAATTCCTAATACAAAAAGAGGCATCACCAAGATCTTTCATTTCGAATTTGTTCGATAGAAATTTCTTAGTTTCATGCAACAAGCCTATATCGTTGCTGGCAAGTAGAATGTCATCAACATATAAGACCAAAAAGATATATTTACTCCCACTGAACTTGCGGTATACACACTCATCTATGATATTCACCTCAGAGCCGTATGAGGTAATGACTTGATGAAACTTGTGATACCATTGACGGGAAGCTTGTTTGAGACCATAGATGGATTTTCTCCTTTCTCTATTGAATCTCCTTAATGACACTTCTTGAGGTTGTTGAGCTTGCTGTATGGATTGGGATTGAGGAGGATTCTCATTATTTTTCTTTACTGTAGCAGTATCTTGAGCAACAACAATATTCTCATTGTTCTCTTGTACTGTAACTGAATCTGTAGTAGGATTCTCATTATGCTCTTGTACTATAACTGTATCTTGAACAATAATAGGCACAAAGACCTAATCATTGTCAGTTACAGAATCCTCATCAAAAGCAACATTCCTAATATTTCCTTCCCCCCAAACTCAACATCCTCAAGAAATCTCGCATTTTCCATTTCAAAAATAGACCTTGATGCAGGATTGTAAAACTTGTACCCCCGTAAGCGCTCAGCGTAACCAACAAAGTAGCAACTAATTGTCTTTGAGTCCAATTTTCTTTCATGCGGCCTATAAGGTCGCGCCTCAGCTGGACATCCCCAAATATGCAGATGCTTTATACTGGGCCTTTTTCCAGTCCAAATTTTATATGGGGTTTTGTTAACTGCTTTGCTTGGCACCCTATTAAGGATGTACACTGCGGTCTTTAAGACTTCTCTCCAGAGTGATTCAGGCAAGGAAGAATGACTAATCATACTTCTCACCATGTCCTTAAGAGTTCGGTTCCTTCGCTCTGCAACACCATTCATGCTAGGTTTGCCTGGCATAGTGTACTGCGGAACAATACCACACTCCTCTAGGAAAAGAGCAAAAGGCCCAGGACGTTGCTCACCTGAACCGTCATATCTTCCGTAGTATTCACCACCACGATCAGATTTGACAGCTTTGAAAGACTTGAAAACATCCAAGGCTTGGGACTTTTCATGAATTAAATATAGATACCCGTAACGAGAGTAATCATCTATGAACGTAATAAAGTACCGTTGTCCTTTCCAAGAGACAGTAGGGAATGGGCCACATATATCGGTATGTATTAGTTCTAAGACATCTTTAGCTCTCTCGGCACCTAATTTCCTTTTGTTTGTCCTTTTCCCCTTTATGCACTCAATGCAGACTTCAAAGTCCGCCAAATTTAGGGATCCGAGAATTCCATCCGACACGAGCCTCTGAATTCTCTGTTTAGAGATGTGGCCTAGGCGTTTGTGCCATAATGATGCCGAATTCTCATTCAGTTTTTTTGTTTTGTACCCGTTTGCAGTATTATTATAGGAATTTAAGTTAAGCCTACATAGATTATCCACCAAATGACTAGAGAAAATATTATTTGAATTGTAAAAGAGACTGACTTTATTCTCTCCGAATGAACAAAAATAACCTGATTTGTCCAAACGAGAAACAGAAACCAAATTTCGTCTAAATGACGGTACATAAAATGTCTCTAATAAATCCAAGTAAAATCCACTCGTGGAACATAATCTAAAGGTTCCTATAGCTTCGACTGCAACTATATTGCCGTCTGCCACGTAGATGTATCTTTCAGCATCACTTGGCAGTCGGCTCCACAGGCAACCCTGCATAGTGACACTAACATGAGTAATAGCAGCAGAATCTACCCACCAAGTATCAACAGGTGCATAACTTAAACTAGCCTAAGAACAAACGAAAGTAAGAATTATACCCTTCTTTACACGCCAAGTGGCATATTTGGTACAATCCTTCTTCATGTGTCCCACCTTCTTACAGAAGAAACAGGTTGAAATTTGATCCTGTTTCTTAGCCTTTTTCTGCTGAGAAGGCGCATCCGCATTAGTATCACGCTTTCTTTTATACTGAGAAGATAAAGCCATGTGAGCACTGAATTTCTTAGTAAAGAATTTCTCAACATCCTTTAGGAACTGTTTGGCATCTTTATCCTCAGTAATTGAGCCCGAAACGCCTCAGGAATTGAGCGTTTCATGATCATAATGCTCATTCGATTGGATCTCTCTCACTTCTCTATTTTAACCTCATTGAGATTTTCCGGAGTGGAAGTGGGTTTCTCCTCTCGAAGAGCTATATCCAGATCCATACAATCGAGGACAATCTCCACGGTATCCTTCCAAACTTTAAAGTTTGAACCATTCAGCATAGGAATACTGCTAATTTGCGCAGAAACATTAGTGGCTAAAGCCATAGTTTCCGGATTAGAACAAAAAGAACATGCAGTAAATATTAGTTAATTAATGGGTAAAAAATCCATATTGAGATATCTAGTACAACATTAATTTTCAATCATTGCAGTAATCAAATATTGTCAAAATTCCTGTCACACATTAAGCCTTTCTTTGGACCGACTTAATACGCACATGGAAACTTAAACTTCGCAACCTATTTATTACCGCATATATTTTCTATTAATTGGCCAAACAATAACTTTCCTTTGGGTCGATTATTGATCGCATAATTAATAGAAAATAAACAAAAGTGTACAATGCTTATTATTTGGCCAAACAATAAACTTCCTTTGGGCCGATTATTGTTTGCATAAATAATAAGTATTACTTTATTCTTAGTTACCCAAATATTTATTTACCATTAATATGTGTATGTAATTCGGCCAAATATAGGCCTTCCTTTGGGCCGACCAATATTCGCATAAATTACATATCACCATATTCCTTATGTTTTGAATAAATCAATTTTCAAAAAAGAGGCTACTTTGGCAGCATAATGTTCAATCAATTTATTTCAAAACTAAATCTTTATAAAATATGTAGGTATAATAATCCAAATTGTTACTAATTTCCTTATGTAACAATTTAAAAAATATTTAAATCGCAAAATGATTTAAATCTTAATGGTATCTTTTTAGACCTTTAAAAAAAATGATTATAACTCATATGCCAAAAATTCTCGATCCATTAAGATTAAAATTAATCTTTATAAAATTGGTGGGTATAATTAATCAAAAATATAAAAGTTTAACAATACTTTATTTTCTATTTAAAAAAAAAATCAATTTACTGTTTATTATATAAAAAAAAAATCTGCCAAACTAAATAAAAGGCAGACCTTCTCATAAAATATATATACGTAACCATATATATCCTCAAAGTATAACCAAATAATGATATATATATAAATGATGGATAGTATATATACACATATATATTCAAAAGCAACCAAAACGGCGATATGTTACGTTGTATATGTGGAACAATACTAAATACATATACACTAACCCACACAGTCGCACAAATATAATATATATACATATATTCTTATATATGTAACATCGTAACGTAATGAGAAACATATATACATCGATCCATATATCAATTCAGTAATTAAAAAAATAAAACTGAATATTTTCGATGATTAAATTATGGATGGCTCTGATACCACTTGTTAGAATAAATTAATTTCAATATCCCAGATCATCCATATCGAATCATCAAAAATATAACATAACATAATGCGGAAGCGTACCTGAATTCATAAACATAAATCATACGATCGGAAAAATTTAGATCTTGTGGTTCTTTCGATCTTCCTCAACCAAAGCCTTCTGTATTCCTAGGAGGTTGAACTGCAACTCTTTTGATGGGGAAAGAGCAACAAAGGCGGCTTTGGTATCTTGGGGACCGAAACCTGTAGGCCTATTTATATTTGAGCATGGCACCCATTAAACTCTTAAACCCAAATAAAATAGTATCTAAAGCCCAAAAGATAATATATCTAAAATCCAAAAGATAATTATCTAAGGAACAAAAGATAATATCCGGTTTTATTCTCATTTAATTCCAAATTAAAAGTAATAATGACTTATTCAATTAGCATTTAAAATAATAAATGAGATCATCATTATATTAGTCATTTAATTTGAAATAGCATAATTTGTGATTATAATTAATATATGTATTGCCCACAAATAAGTTAGGAAATTAAATAATTTCCTAACATTGGTATCTAAATTTTGCCTAACTTATTTTTTGCAGTAAATTTTGATTTTTTAAAAACTATTTATTGTTATATCTTTTAAATTAAATATTATTTTTTAACTTTTTTTAGTAAATAGACACCACCTTTTAAACACTATAGCATTCACCTTTCAACAAATACCAATCTATTTGGAAGAAAAAAAAAATATAGAATTATTATTTTGTGTGCTAATTATTAAATAAACTTTTAGTTTTTTTTTTAAATATATTTTTTATTTTTAGTAACCAAAAGATATCAGTAAAAAATTATCAAAAAATATTATTTTTAATTTTATTTAATATATTCTATAATAAATAAATATTAAATAAAACAAGTTTCAATTATTTTGAGCTGATTGTTTTTGTTTCACTAATATTATCGATATAAATAACACTAAATTTAAAAAAGTATTTTTTTTTAACCATAAAAGAATTATTAAATGATAATGAGTTAATGACATAACAAATTATTAAATATTAAAGTGATTATAAGAATATGTTAATTTAGTATGTAGAATAAAAACAAGTACATATAACACGTTTCGGAAATACATAGGTATATAGTATAGTGTTGCTATCTTACATGTGAAAGCACAAGTAATGATATTGCACTCAAGTTTACTAAGAAATTAAAGGGGTATGTGACATGATTAGTGATCATTATTACCTTAGATCCAACTACTTTCATAAATTCTAGAGTGTTATCATATTGTTATTATTATGGGTTTGTGAAACTATTGTTTGGATAAATACTTTAATTATGGTATTTTTTTTTATCATAATGAAAAGTGAAAAATGAGTTTCACTAACAATAATATAGTTTTAATGTTAGGGTAAAGTACTAAATTGGTCCCCTAAGTTTGGGCGTAATTCTGTTTTGGTCCTTAAGGTTTAAAGTGTTCTATTTGAATCCAAAAAAGTTTCATTTAACATCAATTTAGTCCCACAGTGAGGTCAAAATTAAATAATTAACAAAATGTTCTACATAACAATAGTTTAAGAACAAAATCGATAATCTGGAGAATAAGTACAAGCTCTAGAGGCACAAAATTAACTATTGATGCATCAATACATTTATTTATTATTTTCTTTTGTTTTATAGAAAATATTTTATTTATATTATAAAAAAATAATAAATAAATATATTGATGCATCAATGGTTGATTTTATGCCTCTGAAGCTTGTACTTGTTCTCTATATTATCAATTTTGTTCTTGTACTGTTGTTATGTATGACATTTTGTTAATTATTTAATTTTTACCTCACGGACTAAATTGATGCTAAATAAAACTTTTTTGGATTCAAATAGAACACTTTAAATCTTAAGGGCCAAAATAGAATTACGTCCAAACCTAGGGACCAATTTAGTACTTTACCCTTAATGTTAAAATATTTATATAATTTTCCATTGTCAAATTTGTTTACAGAAATAAGGTGCAAAATCATTATTCAAATGGAAAAATGTTACGATAATGATTAATAACAAAAATTAATGTTAACAATAAAAATAAAAATTGAATACTAATAACAATACAACTCATTTATTTGTTGAAATAAAAAGGTCCACAAATATAATATTAGAATTAGAATGTGAAAAGTGAAAACAGCTGCACAGCGCAACTTCCACTGTGTTTGTACTTGTGTGTAATAAGAAAGTTATTATAAAAAAATGTAAAATTTAATTTTTAATGTAATTATTTTATATTTATTAAAATAAAAATTTTAAAATTTATTAATAATAATTTTAGCTTGTATTTTTAAAGTACATGTTAATTAAATCTTGAAAAATATTATTTTAATTTCAAAATAAGTTTCGTGCAGACACAGCAACTATGCACACAAACCGAGAAGGGAACACTAGCACTGAGTTAATTAATTCTTAATTATAATGAACTGCATATTTCGATTTCAAATTAAGCTACTGTTTTTTAATGATGTAATAATGTTTTTAAGGTTAATGTTTACTTTAGTCTTTGTATACTATCACTTACTACTGATCACTAGGTTATTATGTTTAACCTTTTCTTTTTTATTTTCCAAACATTAAATGTTGGATTCAATCAAGTGTTTTTTTTTTTTTTTTTTAAACTAATGTGTGTTCTTATTAGTAAAAGAATTTAATTTTTTTAATAAATATATTAAAAACTAAATTTTATATTTTTTCTATAAAAAAACTTTTTTTAATTGATAACTTTAAATGTGCTCTATCTAAATCCCTTTTTGTCTCTGAATCTCTCCCCCTTTTATCCGTATTTTAGAAAAAAGTATGATACAATTTCTAAAAACTATTAAAAAAAAATAATAGAAAAGTAATTATTTGGGTAAAATTAAATAAGTACATAAATATTTTTTTCTATATAGGCAAAAACTAAGTATAGAAAAAGACAAAACGTATTTGCCTTTTTTTTAAAAATATATATATATTTAGAGGCCTATCATAGGCTCCTTTTTTTTCATATAAGTAAACAAAATTGTGATTGAAAAATGATTAGAAAAGAACATTTGATATAATTAAATTCACCTTAAAATAATAGAGCATTTATATATATAACATAAGAGACAGGTCGTAGCAAAAGTACTTGTGTGGCATTACTCCATTGTTTTTAGAATCCACGAGGGTCATGTGTTGTGTTACCTAGACAAATTAAATTCCCTTTTATCATTTCATTCATCAATTTTGGTTCAACTCTCGTGTTCACTAATTGCAAAAATACATTATTATAACACGTCCCATCATTGAATATTGTCATTGGAGAATAAAACTATTTGTGTTTTCACTTAAATATTAAGTGTAAAGTATTGTTTTTATCCCCAATGTTTGGGATAAATTCTATTTGTGTCCCTAACGTTTAAATTGTCCTATTTGTATCCTTAACGTTTATAAAAGTGATTCAATGTTATTCTACTATCAATTATACTAACAAATCAGATTATATTTTTCAATTATTCTCACTTGGATGTATTCATTCTCAATTAGGTTTCACTTGGATGTGTTCGATTTTAATATTATACCCACTATTTGTGTTTAGATTCAATTATATTCCTAAAAAAGTGAATTATGTAAGTGTTGTAGGAATTAATTTTAATATTTATGAGCTATTTTACAGAGTAGATCATTAATTCTATCCCAAATATTTGTATTCTAACTTCAAGAAGAGATTTTTAAAACTCAAACTAAAGCATTCATGATGTGTAATTGACGGCAGAATAACATTGAATCATGTTTACAAACGTTAGGGATACAAATAGGACGATTTAACCGTTAGGATATAAATAAAATTTACTCCAAACGTTGGGGACAAAAACAATACTTTACTCATAATTTAATTTCTCATGAACCATGAAACATAAACACTTTATTGTATTGCCATGTATTTTTAACATAATACTCATTCGATCCGCGTGTTTGTTATATTCAACTGTATCTTAATAAAAAAATAAAAAATTTTCTATTAAAAAACACTTGATACACTTAAATATCAACACGTATTTAATTTTATTGTTAATATATATTATTAAAATAAATTTAAAAATAATATATATTATTATTTATTAAAATAAAAAATATTTTAAATATTTTATATAATTAAAAAATAACATTAAAACTATTAAAATATTATTTTATATTTTAATATTAAAAAAATAAAAATATTATTATAATTTATTTAAAAATATTATATATATGTCATTGTGTCTTATAAAATTTTAAAATTTATGTATTTATATATTCTTTATCATATTATGTTGTGTGTGTATCAATATTCTAGCATCATAGTTTATGAAAGATATAATTCACAATATGACATTAGAGTTTCCATTATTAAAAGATTAAAAGTTTGATCTTATAATATCTCAATAATTTAATTAGATCTAATTCACGTAACAAAACCCAGTAACGATGCAAAAATTTAATTAATTCCAGATTTTCTACTAGAGTATACATATATATATATAGGTGTTTGCTATGGTACGATGATAAATTAATACGTACCGATACGTTTAAAATGTGGACAAATAACAATTAAACAAGTGGAATTTATTTTCCACGTCAGCATTTAATTTTTTTTTTAAATATATAATATATCACCACTTTTACTAAAACACCCTTTTAATTAAATAAAAATAAAAAATAAATTTTATTTAATTTTAATAAAAAGACTTAAACATCCTTCCTTTATTTGATTAGACAAAAATACCCTTTAAATACTCCTATCTTAACAGCTTCTCCCCTAAACCCTAGCTTCTCCACCACCGCCGCAAGGACTGCAGCCGTCCGTCGCTCTCAGGCACTACCATCGTCGTCTGGTCGTCCGTGCTTCTTCCTCCTTCAAGAATCGCAGCTTCTTCTTCCTCGACCTCGGCGTGTCAGTTCCTGGTATTCATCTGCTCCATCGCGCTCTTGCCGCCGTCCGTCGGGCGCTCAGTCACCATCGTCTTCGTCTGGTCGTCGCAGATTCTTCCAACCCACCACCGTCTTCTGAGTTGTGTTCGTCGCCTGGCCTCTGTCTCCGTCACGATTCTGCCCCCCTCTTCTTAGAATGCTCCGGAGTCTATCGTCTGAGGGAACACTCAAAACTAATGACTTTATGATCTACTCATAAGTAGGAAACTGCAGCTGAATCAATCTAAATAACTTACATAACCTTAAAATAAATAGAAAAAAAAAGGTACAAACCATATCAACATTGCATGCTTTTTACAACAATAGAACTTCACTTGCGCCCTCCAACCATGTCAGGTCCCATTGTACCTGACATGCCGGATGACGTTCCACTATCAGTCATCTTCACCCTTCCATCTGTGTTTCCAAAAACATTCAAATCTTCAAATAGTCTGTAAGATGGAATAAAGGGCCGTTGTCCGCTGCCGGTACTGCCTGGGCTCCTTTGGCCGAAATTTGCCCCCACAGCAGATCCAGCACCATTGGAAGGAAATGTAAAAGGCCCTGTTGTGTTGGCTTGAGGATTGGAGAACGAATTGGTAGGAGATAAATGGTTTTGATAGTTGGGATAACCCGGTGTTGAGGCCCATGGTGGTGGAGGGTAACTTCCCAGGTACTGAATGTGCTGATTTTGAAATCGTTGCTGCTGTGGTGGAGCTTGAAAGTGCTGTGGTGGAGATTGTAACTGTGGTTGGGGTGGGGATCGGACCTGACCCTGGAAATGTTGGGGTTGAGGTTGGGCCTGGAAATGTTGGGGTTGGGGTTGCAAATGTGCGTGTGAGGGTTGATACTGTGGTGAAGCGCTATATTGAGGATGCTGGGACTGCAACGGTGGCTGAGTTTGTTGTTGGAATGGTTGTGATTGCTGGAACTCAGTTTGTCGATTAAGTGATTGTTCGGATTCATACGAGGGTGGGGTCTGCAAAGGTGGCTGATTTTGTTGTTGGAACGGTTGTGATTGCTGAAACTGAGGTGGTTGATTATGCAGTGATTGTTCGGATTCATACGAGGGTGGGGTCGCAGCCTGGGAGCGGGACTGAGACTGGGGTTGATACATCTGTTGCTGTGACTGGACTTGAGGTTCCGACAGCGATTGAGGCCTAGCCCATGGCGCGACATAACTGTTGTATTGCTTATTCCCAGGATATGTTTGGGGAGCATTAGAATACCCCTCTGTTGTGGATGGATTGGCTGCTTGATGCATTCCTTCGACAGAGGTTGCTGATGACGTATAATTTTCCTGTGGAGTCGATGGTGTGAGGGACAAAGTGAGGCTCAGCAAGTCAATAATGTCCTGATCCTTTCCAGTACTAACTGGTGCAGGTGGATCGGGAAGAGCTAATGCATTGGATGGGACAGTAGTTGAGGAATCTGCCACATGTGATGTCACACTCATTGACGCCGCCGACTAGGATTCACAGCTTGAAGCATGTTACTCAACAGGTCCATAACATGGCGCATGGATTCCAAGCTTGACAAACTATGAATTATAAAAAAAATAAAAGAAGACAAGGAAAAAGGAGAGATATTTTAGTTTACACAAGTCTGGTGACAGAGGTCAGCACCAGCGGTTGGCAACATAGTGAAAAAATTGAAATTTCACCTCAAAGTTTCTATCTCTGTTGCCATTGTTTCGTCAAGTGTTTTTGAAGAACCGCTTGGCATCCCATATCCAGCATGCATACTTCCTGAAGATTGATGGGTAGGAGGTGGAGTAAATATTGGAGACGCATCTAAAGAACGCTTTGGAAACACTACTCCCGTTCGCTGCCATTTATAAAGTCCAAGAGAGTGTGATGGATATGAAATAAAGGTCATTCAATTATTAATTAAATGTACCTTTGGCAGTTGGCCTTACATATATCAATGCCATCTACATTTGAAATGTAAATTGATTGCATCGAAGGGAATAATAATAGGTTTAGCAAGGGGAACAATTCATGCTAAGCTTTGTAAAAGTTATATAACCCAACCATGAAATAGAAGAGAGGAAATACCCCCAAAATGTCAAGTTAATATCAATTTTCAGTCTAGCATTCAGCTCTGCATGTACAACTATAACGAGGCATGATAAGACTTTTTCAAGAAACTCTGTTGATATAGTTACCTTCAATTCCTCATATGCCCAATAGTACTGAGGATACTTTCCACCAGGCCCGCCAAATGCCTCTTGCCATGAGTCCAGCAATACTAAAATTTTATCCCTCACTTGCATATGTGCCTAAATTATCATCAAATGAATTTCAAATTAGACAAGATTAACCACAGTTAAACAGCATTAATTCAAGTTGCCTCCAAGATGTTGATTGATTGGATATATCATCCTACATCCAAATAGCATCAATACTAAGATTGTTTGGATAGGTGTACATCATCTATGTTTTGGTCGATCAATTAATCCAAAGAGCAAAACCTGAACAATAGGAGCTTTTTACTTTGCTATGAAATACGACCAGAAATATTAATATTTGAGCCAATAAGACAAGAAAGAGAAGTGAATTAAGTTGATGTCAAATTATTTGGCAACTGAATCAAACTACATCATATTGATGGATCAATTTTACTAATAGACCACTAGTTCATAGCAATAAATACACACTCACCAAGGGTCAATAATGCACAAGTGAAATCACATATGCAACTTAAATAAGAATGATTCTCAAGTTTCTATCTGACACCACCTTACCTTCTTCCTTACAATTTTGATCATCTCATCCAATATGTTCCTCTCAGCAATTTGAAAGTGGACCTGATCACCATAATTCTTCAACATTGTCTCCAAAAGCTAGAAGAAAGAAAATCAGAAACCATAAATCAAGCTCCAAAACAAATAAATTTGACATCAAGTACAACAGAATACAGAAACAATCAAGTTGATAAGTCTACCGCATTAAATTATATATATAAAAGGCTCAAAAAGCTGTTGAAAATCAGGAACTGTTAAATTATATCAAGACAATAAAACTACACTACAAGTAGATAAGTCTACCGCATTAATTGCTTGCTGAGCTTTCAAGGATTCATGATGAGAACTTCAAGGAGAAACCAGCAACGTATTAGTCTCTCAAATTACCCATAGCACAACAATTTCTAACTACAATGGGAAACAATGAAAATGGAAATACCTTGAGAGAATAGCCATGTTAAATGAAGAGAATGACTTCAGATCCTGGAATCAAATAAAGCATATAAGAGACATGAAACTAATAACCACCCAGAAAGACAATTTAAGGAAAATGCTTGATCATCACCGTAGTCCAAATTTATCAGAAAATGAAAATAGAATTGAAATTGCAACCAAACAGGCCCTAAAATCCTGTTTTCTGATTTCACTTTTTCCTTCACAAATCTTAAAAATAAAGAAGATTGAAAATAAAAACTGAAAATAGAAACAGAAATGCCAACCAAACATGCACTTTCTTTCCCCTAGAATTCACAGACACACCCTAATAAAACACAATAAAACTCACACAACCAGCTATCTACATACCTGTACTGATCTATTGGATAATAATGAACCTAACTTCTAAGAAGGGATTGTAGAAGATGATCAGCAGCCCCATTAACCTGTCATTGATAATAAGAATAACCAAGGTCAGATATGTACTAGTAGACCATTATCAACAAGCTTGAGAGAGAATAAAACCTTCCAGGATGGTGAGTCAAAAGCCAAGAAGACAGCTTCTTTAAATCGATCCTTATAGCGGAGTATTGCCAGACCGCCAAAAGTGATGCCAACTGATAATATTTTTAATTGATAAACTCTTATAAACTGATAAACAAAACCAGTCATTTAACATCCAAAGGAAATGCTCAAGTAGGGCTAGTTCGAACTACACATAGATCCAATCCATGCCCTGAATTTCACAAACACTAAAGTAATGCATCAAAGCAAAACTCCATGAAAAGAAACATATCAATAGCATCACAGTCACATTAATCGCATTATTTGACTTTTCTAAAGTCAAAACCAATCCAAAACATATTAAGATACATAAACAGCATACAGACAGAAAATTCACAACCACCTTCTTATGCAAGGAAACAGGCAAGCATTGTTTATAAGCCTAAACCAGTACAAGTCATGTGATGATAAATAAATATTTGAGCCTTAATCATTTAAAGAATCATTTAAATATTCGAAGCTCAAGCGTGGCTGCACGATGGAGGAGAACGACGTTGCGACAGTGGCATCAAATAATTAATACAAGAAAGAACAAGAAGAAGGAAAAAAATCACCCTAAGAAGAAGAAACGCATAATTGGCACAATTTATCAAGCATACAAATAATAAATATTCAATCATCTACTTATCTAGTTAATTCAATTCATCTATTTTTTTTTTGTTAAAAACAAAGATGAAAAAATTATTTTTTCTAAAACAAAAGATTGGTCATAATCAAGGTCCATATTCTTGTGAGAACTTGTGTAACGCTATAATTTCACTTATTAAAGCATGCCAAACATCTCTCCACATTTCACCTCCCAAATCAATGAATTCCAGTATCCTACTATTTGAACAAAGCATACTTATTGTGAGCAGAAAAAATGGAAACAGCAGAGTCAAAAAGTGCAGACCCTAAAGGCCCAACCGTTGCATTCTCTACCTTTAATCCTTGTTGTGTAAGATCCATTCTCATGGCTCTCTTCTCTCCCAATAAGTCAATTACTGGAATGTGTATTTGAAGTTATCAATAGAAAAAGATAATGATCCCTTTCTCCTTGCAGAAGAACTATTCTAAACCCCTCCTTCTACTCATAATGAACAAATAGAAGTTCTAACAAACTTTTAGCAAAATTTTCAGCATAATTTCAATAAAGATTAATAAGATTTTCAGCTAATCACTATTTTAGCAAAATTTAAGCACAATTTTAACAATCCAATAGCCTTAGGTGTTTCTTAGTTGAAAAAAAATCCAACAACAATACAATATCACAACAATACAATCCAATTACAAAATCACAGTAAACCACAGCAACTCACTCCAACCCAGTAATCTCAAGTCTCCAACAGTCAAAATTATTCAACAATTATTCAATTCAGTAACAAGTCCACAGATTAACTAACAACAATTATTCAGCAATTATTCAACCAGTAACAACAGCAAGGTTCACAGATTAACTAACAAGTAACAAGAATTATTCAACAATTATAGTTTAAAAAAATTAATACCTAGAACTAAATGCCAGAACAGAGCAGAGCAGATCAGTAGCAAGAAAGGAACAGGGCACGACCGAAGGGCTGACGCGATGGAACAGAACTGGCACCGTCAAGACAGTGGCTGCGCGACGGAGGCAGAAGGCGAGGCCGGCGACGGTGGCTGGACGTTGAGGAACGGCGACGAGAGATGGCTGCTTCGGTGCTTCCTCCAAGCTGCGTTCGAGTTCTCTTCTGTCTTCTCTGCGTTCTTCAGTGTGTTCGTTCAGAGAACAGAAAAAGCAATAATCAGAAAAGCATATAGTTCCCTTATGTTCGCGAGAGAACAGAAAAGCAATAATCAGAACTACTTTGGTCTAACATTTCAATTATCACATTATGCCAAGTTAGAACCAAAGTAGATGGCATTGGAAAACATGCTAATAAGAAAGAATAGAAGAACTTTATATATAATAGCAAATCGTGTTCTTTACTTGCAATAGGCTATCGAGTGGTCCTGGGTGAGTGGGTGGTCATGGCCTGCTGGGTGCGATTTGCGAGTTGCGAGGGACTGAGGGTGGTGGTGGGTGCGACTTGCAAGCGTGGTGCCGACCTGCTGGGCGCTGGGCGCTGGCTGTGTGCTGCAGTGCTGGGCTGCTCTGTCCGCGAGGAGGTCCTGGGTGGGAGCAGTGGAAGGGCTGCGCTGGGAGGAAGGTGGCGGTGGCTGCGAGGTGGTGGGAGGAGGTCTCTCACCGGCGATGGGAGTTGCAGAGAGCGAGGCTGTGAGACCTAGGGAGTAGGGAGAGAGGGGCTAGGGTTCGTTTGGGAGTGGGGCTTGGGGGAATGGCCGAATGGGGGTTACTGGGTTAGGTTTAGGTTTCATTCATTTTGGGGGAGGAGGGGTTTGGTTTTTTTTTTGTTTTTTACCTGACCGGTTCGGTTCGGTTCGGTTGGGTTTTCATTATCAGAACCGGTTTTTGATTTTCGGTTTTCTTCGGTTCAGTTGATCGATTTAGTTCGGTCCGAGTCGGTTTTGAACACCCCTACTGGTTAGGGTTCCTCTAACCAACGGCACCATTTTGAGCAAATTTTAGAAAACCGGTCAGATCTCGGTTCGGTTTGACCGACCGGTTCTCGACCGGTTCGACGGTCCAACAACGGTTTCTGAATCTTTAGGTTTTGATCTATGACCGATTCGTTTTTGTACCGGTTCACTGTTCAACCGACCGGTTCGAACGGGTTTTCAGAATCTTGGTCCGAACCGCTTTTCCCCTCGATTCACGAATTGACCGGTTTGACCAGTCAATTCGAACCGTTTTCAGAACTTTGCGTTTTCCCTTATTCCAAAAATCCGGCCAGGTGACGGTTCGGTTTGACCGACTAGTTCTTGGCCGGTTCAACGGTTCAATTGTGGTTTTTGAAATTGGGGGTTTTAACCTTTGTCCGAGTTGTTTTTTGTAGCGGTTCATGGTTCAATCGGCTGGTCCGAACCGATTTTCAAAAGATAGATTATAACCATTCTCTCATGTTGTTTTTATTTAAAATGCTTAATATATTTTAGTATCAATTTTTCAATTAAGCTTACAACACAGAAGTGGTTCAAGGAATCAAAATGCTAGAGTAAAAATTAAGCTTCACGTAAATTCAACTAAAATCGAACGAAAGACAGAAACATTAATTTTCAACAAGAGTCCATAAAAAATATAGTGCATAATAATTTTTTAAGTAAAAGAGATGAAACTAACAAGTCTTAGTAGTTAATATAATCTTAACATGCTACATGACAACAATAAGTATAAACAAGTCAATGAAATTTATTTTTCACATCAGCATTTAATTTATTTTGTTTAAAATATATATTTTATCACTATTTTTACTAAAATACTCTTTTAATTAAATAAAAATAAAAATTATTTTTTATTTAATTTTATAAAAAAGTCTTAAACATCCTTACTCTATTTAATTAGATAAAAATACTTTCTAAATCAATCAAATTTTAGAATTCATCTCATCCTAATTTTATATTTTTAAATAATTTAAACAACAAAACAAAAATATATCTAAAAAACAAAAAAAGAAAAAAATTCAGAAACCTTTTCATCTTCTCAAGTTCTTCACTCCTCTTCGTGTCTCTCTCTCCCCCTGGAGCTCGGTCTCTCTCATCTCTTTCACCGTGGCGTCACCGTTGCTCTCTGTGTCGTCATCGTCTTGCACATAGTCGGGCGCCTTCGTTGCGCTCTTCGTCGCTGGTGGCAGAAGCAGCAGGTCTTGGGGCTCGTCGTCTTCTTGCTTTGAGTCTCGCTGTCAGCCTCCTTCGCACAATCAGAGGTGCTTCATGATTTTGTGAGTTCTAACGAAGGTAGGATTTTATTGTTCCAAGTCAGTTGAAACTTGAAACCGTGACGCTGATGTTTTCTTCCCTTTTCATTGGAATCATCGAAACCAAAGCTACACACTGTTAAAACCAGTGTTCCTCTAGTATGCGAAATTGCTACTCAGGTTGTGAATTGTTGTTCGAAATTGATTCCCTGGCAATGGCATAAAAAACAGATGCACAGAACCATGGTCTAAACATATCTTCACAACTTCGCATAACTAACCAGCAAGTGCACTGGGTCGTCCAAGTAATACCTTACGTGAGTAAGGGTCGAATCCCACGGAGATTGTTGGTATGAAGCAAGCTATGGTCACCTTATAAATCTCAATCAGGCAGATATAAAGTAATGGTATGGTTTTCGAAATTAATTAATAAAATAGGGATAGAAATACTTATGTAAATCATTGGTGAGAATTTCAGATAAGCGTATAGAGATGCTTTCGTTCCTCTGAATCTCTGCTTTCCTGCTGTCTTCATCCAGTCAGTCTTACTCCTGTCCATGGCTGGCTTTATGTGATACATCACCATTGTCAACGGCTACTTTCGGTTATCTCTCGGGAAAATGGTCCAGTGCCCTGTCACGGCACGGCTAATCGTCTGGAGGCATCACCCTTGTCAATGGCTTCATCTTATCCTCTCAGTGAACATGGTCAACGCACCTTGTCACGGCACGGCTATTCATCTGTCGGTTCTCGATCATGCTGGAATAGGATTTACTATCCTTTTGCGTCTGTCACTAACGCCCAACAATCGCGAGTTTGAAGCTCGTCACAGTCATTCAATCATTGAATCCTACTCGGAATACCATAGACAAGGTTTAGACTTTCCGGATTCTCTTGAATACCGCCATCATTCCAGCTTACGCCACGAAGATTCTGGTTAAGAGATCTAAGAGATATTCATTCTAGCTTATTTCATGTAGAACGGAGGTGTTTGTCAGGCACGTGTTCATAGGGGAGAATGGTGATGAGCGTCACACATAATCATCACCTTCATCACGTTCTTGGGTGCGAATGGATATCTTAGAAGCGAAATAGGATTAATTGAATAGAAAATAGTAGTACTTTGCATTAATCTTTGAGGAACAGCAGAGCTCCACACCTTAATCTATGGAGTGTAGAAACTCTACCGTTTGAAAATACATAAGTGAGGTCCAGGCATGGCCGAGATGGCCAGCCCCCTAAACGTGATCACAGGATCAAAATATAATCCAGGATGTCAAATACACTAGTAAAATGTCCTATTTATAATAAACTAGCTACTAAGGTTTACATGAGTAAGTAATTGATATAATATAGTGATATAATATAAAATAAAAGAGTATTTTAGTAAAAATAGTGATATAATATATATTTTAAACAAAATAAATTAAATGCTGATGTGAAAAATAAATTTCATTGACTTGTTTATACTTATTGTTGTCATGTAGTCATGTTAAGATTATATTAACTACTAAGACTTGTTAGTTTCATCTCTTTTACTTAAAAAATTATTATGCACTATATTTTTTATGGACTCTTGTTGAAAATTAATGTTTCTGTCTTTCGTTCGATTTTAGTTGAATTTACGTGAAGCTTAATTTTTACTCTAGCATTTTGATTCCTTGAACCACTTCTGTGTTGTAAGCTTAATTGAAAATTTGATACTAAAATATATTAAGCATTTTAAATAAAAACAACATGAGAGAATGGTTATAATCTATCTTTTGAAAATCGGTTCGGACCGGCCGGTTGAACCATGAACCACTACAAAAAACAACTCGGACAAAGGTTAAAACCCCCAATTTCAAAAACCACAATTGAACCGTTGAACCGGCCAAGAACTAGTCGGTCAAACTGAACCGTCACCTGGCCGGATTGGAATAAGGGAAAACGCAAAGTTCTGAAAACGGTTCGAATTGACTGGTCAAACCGGTCAATTCGTGAATCGAGGGGAAAAGCGGTTCGGACCAAGATTCTGAAAATCCGTTCGAACTGGTCGGTCGAACCGTGAACCGGTACAAAAACGAATTGGTCATATATCAAAACCGAAAGATTCAGAAACCGTTGTTGGACTGTCGAACCGGTCGAGAATCGGTCGGTCGAACCGAACCGAGACCCGACCGGTTTTCTAAAATTTGCTCAAAACGGTGTCGTTGGTTAGAGGAACACTAACCAGTAGGAGTGTTCAAAACCGACTCAGACCTAACTAAATCGATCAACTGAACCGAAAAAACCAAAAATCAAAAATCGGTTCTGATAATGAAAACCCCAACCGAACCGAACCGAACCGGTCAAGTAAAAAACCAAAAAAAAAACAAACCCCCCTCCCCCAAAATGAACGAAACCTAAACCTAACCCAGTAACCCCCATTCGGCCATTCCCCCAAGCCCCACTCCCAAACGAACCCTAGCCCCTCTCTCCCTACTCCCTAGGTCTCACAGCCTCGCTCTCTGCAACTCCCATCGCCTGTGAGAGACCTCCTCCCACCACCTCGCAGCCACCGCCACCTTCCTCCCAGCGCAGCCCTTCCACTGGTCTCACCCAGGACCTCCTCGCGGACAGAGCAGCCCAGCACTGCAGCACACAGACAGCGCCCAGCGCCCAGCAGGTCGGCACCACGCTTGCAAGTCGCACCCACCACCACCCTCAGTCCCTCGCAACTCGCAAATCGCACCCAGCAGGCCATGACCACCCACTCACCCAGGACCACTCGATAGCCTATTGCAAGTAAAGAACACGATTTGCTATTATATATAAAGTTCTTCTATTCTTTCTTATTAGCATGTTTTCCAATGCCATCTACTTTGGTTCTAACTTGGCATAATGTGATAATTGAAATGTTAGACCAAAGTAGTTCTGATTATTGCTTTTCTGTTCTCTCGCGAACATAAGGGAACTATATGCTTTTCTGATTATTGCTTTTTCTGTTCTCTGAACGAACACACTGAAGAACGCAGAGAAGACAGAAGAGAACTCGAACGCAGCTTGGAGGAAGCACCGAAGCAGCCATCTCTCGTCGCCGTTCCTCAACGTCCAGCCACCGTCGCCGGCCTCGCCTTCTGCCTCCGTCGCGCAGCCACTGTCTCGACGGTGCCAGTTCTGTTCCAGCGCGTCAGCCCTTCAATCGTGCCCTGTTCCTTTCTTGCTACTGATCTGCTCTGCTCTGTTCTGGCATTTAGTTCTAGGTATTAATTTTTTTAAACTATAATTGTTGAATAATTCTTGTTACTTGTTAGTTAATTCTACAATGAAGTGGCTTGCCAATGAGTTTTGGAAATGTGTTGCCTCTCAATTCTTCTGAATCTCTCTTGGTTCTATAATGTTAGTACTTTTTGCGTGTACAACTTGCAATTCACTACTTTCTTGTGTGATTAAATTTTGGGTGACTATTTTTCGTAACAATTTAGTCAAATATATCAAATCAATCTATCGATTTTCACTTATAATCTTCGTGTAAAGATGGCAACTATGATTACTTAAACTAACATAATTTTGAAGCTTTTGGATTTCTAGCAAATTTTGCAGCACATAAATTTTGCAGAACACCATTGAACCTTATTACAAGTTAGCATACATAGTACTCAGAATAGGACTAGGTGATGATTAAGGAGGACATATGATTGAATTGTTACAATTGTGTATATTACATTCAACACAGATTTACATATATTAAACTCCAAACTAGCTGATATGGTGATAGTCGTAGGCTGCAGCAAGTCTTGGCTGACTTCTTATTGATTTGCATCAATTTTACGCCAACCAGAGGTCAAGTTGTTGTTGCAGCCTCTTTAACGAAAGATCAATTAGGCAAATCAGTTCATTTGGCTTACTTGGAGATAAGGTAATTGTTCCATGCATACTATATATTCCTTTGTTGTACCTCAACTTTATGGGAACAAGAAACTTGTGACATTCCCACATGTGATCATCTAACTACTACTTAAGTGGTTCACTGATTGTTTTTGCTATCTTTGCAGCATAACACATGATGGTGTTGGTGTTCCGGAAACATTGCTGAACCAAATGTTCGGACGAGACGGACAAGAATCCGAGGAGGGTATTAGTCTGCTCATCAGCAGAAAGTTGCTGAAGCTCATGAATGGAGACGTGCGGTATCTGAGAGAAGCTGGCTAATCATCTTTCATCTTAACAGTTGAACTGGCTGCTTCCCAGAAATTGATTGCTTAAAGTTATAGGAAATAAAGAAATACTATCAGTTTTTGTGCATCAGAAAAGCAAGTGAGCAAGAAATCACTTTTCTTGTACAACATACCTTAAGAGTAAGAGTAACATAGTCTCAAGTCTTAACGCTTCTGTAACTCCTTGTACGGTACGGTGTATATATGTATGAATCTTCACGTTATTCAGCTATTCACATAAACTATTATATATTTATATTACTTACTCTTCCTGCAATTTTAGATTATTTAAGAAGCATTTTTAGTAATCAAACATTAAACAAGTCTCTGAGATTGCTGTTATCCCGTCTTCACATGCTTAGCTATAATATGATGAGGTGTGGTTTCTTTTTCTTATGTGACAGAAGCATATTGTTCAATTGGAATTACCTTAGACGAAAATCTACTCAAATTAAGATGTTTTGCCCCAGGGGAATATACACAGATGAATTTGGGTTAGTGGCCCAACATCACTAACCATTAGTTAGTTTATTTTGTGAATTCACCATTTCATATAGCCGGAAGAATATGTGTACGGCCAGTTTATGCCTCTATTGAGTAGCATATAATTAACATTGGCCCATACTTTAGTTACCAACTGCCTTGCTTTTAAATATAATTGGAGGAACAAAGCTAAGCTATTACGAATCAATCTTTAGGACACTGACAAAGAAATTCCACCTTCCGCTTTGGCTGTATGGCTTTTTATTTGCAGCAACTTTATAAAACTATATTATATATTAGGATATGATAATTAATCAATCTGTATAACTAGTTTTGATTAGTGTGAATAAATAAAAAATAGTTATTTGTATTGTAGTATCTATGACTTTAGCGGGTTACATGGTGCCACGATGATAATTTCTAATAATCAAGGCAGGTTTTTTCTACTATTTTGACCATACTAGCTACATTTCTTTGTGCTGCTAAATACTGGGAGATAAGACATGGAAGATGGGGTTGGGTTATTTGTTTCCATCTATCCACACCAATATGATAGGAAGTGTAATTATTAATATTATTATACATTATTTTAATACCACCATGTTTCAAATTCAATGAGATTAATTGAAAGGTTATAGAAGAAAGGGAAAGAGAGTAAGATGAGGCATAGGAGGCAATAACTTTAATATTCTTGTTATTATAAGGCACTGATAGATAAGCAACAAGGAGTAGCACTGTTGAGAACTAGAAAGTCAACACTGAATAATACACCACACACACACACACATTGTGATTAACAAAAAGAACAAAGCATGCTGATAGCACCTTTCAAATTCCAATTATAAAAGAAATGAATATGTCCCATTATTTGCTTTTATGAGTTTTCCAAACATACATGATGAATTGTGAGGCAACAAAGAGAGATTGAATGAGAGAGACAAATACACAAAAACAACAGAGACATTATTAAAGCATACATATACCAATCAAGTATATATCATTCCTACTATAACAATTACTTCTTGGAAGCAAGCCTAGACTTGATTTTCTCAATCTCCTTGGTACCAACCTGGAATGCCTTGGTCAACACATTATCCGGGACCGGTGGGGTGGCAGCAAACAAAGTCAGAGGAATAGACTGTGTTCCAGGCAATTGGCTGTTGAAGGCTGAAATAACTGCAGCAGGTTCATTGGCATTGTTCTTCTGGAAATGAACCAACCCTTTTGGGAAGACAAAGATCTCACCCTTGTAGATGGTCTTTGATATGAGAACATTGGATGTTGTTATGAACCCAACATCAAGTTGACCTTCAAAAACAAACACAATCTCAGTGGCACGTGGGTGTGTGTGGGGTGGGTTGAGTCCACCTGGGGCATAGTCAATGCGTGACAGAGACACACCAAGTGTGTTCAATCCTGGGATCTTTTCAACGTTGGCTCCTGTTACAATGGAACCGAAGGTTGTGTTTGCTGCCACACCTGGTTTTGCTAATATGTTTGATGAGAAATCAGATGCATTCACTTTTGCAGCGTCTTTACACGTGAATCCATTCACCTTAACACCTGTTTTTTCAATCACACACTACTCATGTCAACCAGCCAATGATTTTTGAGATCTGGGATATGTTTAATCTACTTAAAAAAAATGAAGTTTTTATGTTGTGTTAACAAAGAAACCTTAATTAGTAGTCATATGCAAGTGGGTGCACCATATTATGAAAAAGGAAGCAATATTAAAGTAGTTGGTAGGCCTAATAGTGAGTTAGTTGGAGTTAATTGAAAGAAAACCAAAGGATCAAATATAATGATTATTATGTTGTTGTTGTTCCAGACACACATATCACAAGAGAATAGAAACATCAAAGGAGAAGAGATAGATAGAGAAATATAAGATATACCAGATGCAGTGTCTGCAACACAGAGGTCTTGAAGAGCATCAGGATCTGATGCTGAGGTTGAGGCTAAAACCAGAGCAAAAGTCATCGCTAACACTGACCCTATGAACTTCATGGTTAACTATGAACCCAAGAATGAGGAAACAAAATTGGGTGGGATGAAAGGAAACAAAAAGAGAAGAAGAAAATGTGTATTGCTTTAAATGCTTTGGGCAAGTTGGAATGAGTTAACGAGGTTTTCAGTATTTATATAGATAGGCACAAAGGTGAGAAGAAGACTTAGAACAGAGACAAAAGGATGATCATGAGTTGAATTTCAATACTGAATGAGTTTGGAATCAAAGCATGCAATATGCCAATTCTTAAAGCATTCCAATCAATTAGCATTGCTTTCAATTCCCCTTCATTCTAAACAAACAAACTAACGAAGTAACAAATATACTGCCATGGAAAATTTCATAACTTTTGAGAGCATAAGATATGAACAGACCTGAAAGCAAGCTGCATTAACTAATGCAAAGAGAGAGATTGAGAGCCAGGCATTGAGTCCCGAAGGGAACGGTCTTCCCCTTGAAGCAGCGAACCCGATGAGGAGGAACCCGGCAGGTATTAGCCGGAAGGCCGACACAAAGAACGGGCCTGTCCTTGGAATCACCTCCTTCATAGCCACCATTGCAGTTCCCCAGAAGAAGAACGGTGATACCAGCACTGTCAATTCCCAAAGCCCTTCCGCAAGGCACTTCAATGATTCACCTTCTTCAATCCACACACAAGATAACTTTAGTTAAACAGATTTCTTTTGTTCTCCGAAGATAACGATACGGCGCCGTTTTGTCCCTGTTCTTCATTGGCAAAGGGTGCAACGCACTCGATGTCTTGGCCGGTGCCGACGCAATCTACGGCAGAAGAAGGAGGGGGATCTTGGAAGTCGAGCTATTGTTGTTCGGTGCCGGTGGGAGTGCAGGAGACGGTGAATGGAAATGAGCTACGCGACGGTGCTTTCAAAGCTGAAACAGTAGCTGCACGATGGTGGAACAGAGCTGCGCGATACCGACGGTGGCTTCGAAGCTCGTTTCGGCGACGGCGGCGGAAGACGGACGGAGGTGAGGGAGTGAGATCGATGACGGAGAGAGGAAGGAGGAGCTCGAGGGTGATGGGAGGGATTGGTTCGCGTTTAGCCGGTGTGTGGAGCTAAGGTTGCTGGGTGGGTAATTGGCTAGGGTATCCAGCAAAACAATGGCGTGACGCAGAGACAGATGAGAGAGATCCAGGAGAGAGAGAGAGGATAAAAAGAGAAAAGATCGAAACTTAGAGCAGAAAAGAAAAAAAAAAAAAAAAAAAAAAAAAAAAAAAAAAAAAAAAAAAAATAAAATTATAAAAGAGGTAGTTTTATAAGTATTTTGTAATATGAAATGTAAGTATATTTAAAAAAAAAATTAATGATGACATGGAAAATAATTCCACTTGTTTTATTATTATTTGTCCACATTTTTAAACGTATTACATATGAATTTTTATCATTGTACTTTATATTTAACACCTATTTAAAATAGACAATAATAATAAATCATTGAAATTTATTTTCCACAATTACATTTTAATTTTTATTTAAATATATTTAATATCACACTTTTAACTTAATGTTAATTTAATTAAATAAAAAAAGCATTATTCTTCTTTCGATATTTATTTTTTTAATTTTATTCAAAAAAAATTTTATTTTATCAATATATTCTACGCTAATTTTTTATAACTTTAACAAAACAAGTATACAAAATTTTGTCATAATTCCTATTAAGTATCATCATTTTCTTTTTTTTCAATTTTATTGGCGAATAATTTTATCATATTTTTGCAATTAAATCAATTATTTAACTTTTACAATTTTTGCAATAATATATTTAACTTTTTTTTCTTTACTTCTCTTATTTTTTTAATTTACATTTATTTTCTTAATCGTGAAACATAAATTTGTTTTCTCCATAAGTCACTGATTTATGTATTTTTGCTTCTCCTACATATTATTATTATGTAACATTTCATTTCATGATACAAGTTTGCTCAAACACTTATTTATTATTTTGTAAGCAGCTCATTAATTTCAGTTCCATTATTGCATGATCATATTTCAATTGATTATGCTTCATTTCTCCTTTCAATATGAATTAAAATCAAAAATGTAACTGAGCATATTACTCCATTCTGGTTAATGTTGATCCAAATAAAAGCAAAGTTGCTGTCAGAGATGATAAGTTTATCATTAGAAAGAAAATATGCTGTTGGAAAAGAGGAAAAGGGTGACAAGAAATTGAAGCATATATTGACAAACTTGCCAATTAGTGATGCTCTTTGTTCGGTAGGTCGGGTACCGGACGGTTCGGGTCAGGATCCTGAGGTCAACGCCTCGGATGGTGGAGGAGCTCGTCTGGTCGTGGATTCTTGGTTCCGGGTGAGCGAGGTTCCGAGCACTTCTGATGGAGGAGGGGGGTGCCACCTGCAAAGACACTCCGACGCCCTTGTCAGAATATGTGCAGGCGGAGAGGAATGATGTGTGAATGTGACGCACCTTGGGGGGAGAGCCAGTCTCCCCTTATATACATGTCAGTAGTGGGCCCTTCCAGTGGGCAGGCCCACACTCTCGAGGGTGTTGTCACACGGCTGTGCACAAGCCGTACGGGACACGTGTTCGGGTCGGGTGGAGGGCGAACCATCGGGCCGGCGAGAACTCGGGTCGGGTCGACCCGCGCGAGTTTTGGGCCAGGCCGTAACAGTGCCCCCGACGCGTCAGCGATGGTCGTGAGGGCCATGGGTGGCGTGTGACGTTTACCTTCGTGTGTTGTCGCTGGGTCGTCTGGTCGTGGGAGGGACGCGTCTCTTGTGCGCGTGTCCCTTGATTTGCCGTGGCATTTGTTTGCCGTTTCGTTTTCCGCGCTGGGCATTTAATGCTCATAATGATTTGAAAAAAAACCCGTGCGTAAAGACCATCTTACCCCTGCTTCCTTTCGCGCTTCTTTGGGGGTGGTTTTTAAGTGGTTTTCGCCCTATCCACCTCCCACTCTTATCATTTCCAACTTCTTTTCTCCCTAACATCCAAAGTTTCTTGCGCGAACTCCTTCCTGCTTCAACTTCCAGCCCAGATTTCTTTCATCGTTCCAGGTAATCTTCTAATTTCTCTCTTCTGTTGTCTGTGTTATGTTCTGTTATTGTGTGATTTTTGTTTGCATCTACTGCATGGCTGGTTTTATTTTTGTTAAGAGGTTTTTCAGTGTTGGGATAGGTGGGTTAGGAGAGGGGGTACCATTCCAGGGTAGGCTTTCTGGGTGGTTTGTGAAGTAGATGCAGTCTTTAGCCGTATCTGGTTGTGATTGAGATGGAAAGACGTAGTTTCTGAGTTTTTTCGAGCTTCCGACCTCATAGACTAACGGAGTGGTACCCCGCTGTAGGTATGCCTCATGTTGTTTCCCGGTCTTCCGGATCTGCTGCGGCTTACGACCCGTATGCTTGGGTAACTGATGATATAAGGAGTTCACCCAACCAGATGGACTTAGAGGAATTGACGGAGTTCCGGCAAGCCGGTTACCTATGTGGGGGGACTGACGAGGAGGCCAACTACGAGGCCATTGTCCCGCTTCCTCGTGAGCGTATTTATGAGCTCAATTTCCATTCTCCTCGCGTTCCCGATTGGATTTGGTTTTACAAGTCCATGTTCACACAAGTCGGTGTTCGGATACCGTTCTCCGATTTCCAAATGGCGCTGCTGAACCGGATATCCGTCTGTCCGTCTCAACTTCATCCGAACAGCTGGGCTTCGATCCGCTGCTTCGAGATGGTTTGCGAGTACTTGGAGCTACCGGCTTCAGTGGACGTTTTTCTCTATTATTTCAACCTTACCAATCCCTCCAAGCAGGGGAAAGCAAGAAAGGGGTTTCTTTCTTTCCGTGCTGCTCAGGGTAGGAAGATTTTTAGCCTCTTTGAGGATTCCTACCATGGCTTCAAAGATAAGTATTTCAAGGTTCGTCCCGTTAAGGGTCGCCATCCCTTCTGGTTGTCGTTAGAGGGGGAGCGCCTTATCCAGACTTACTGGAGCTTTGGCGCGGGGTCGAATCCTTTTGTGAAAGTGTCGTACAAGAGGTTGTCGGCTGTAGATAGGCAGATAGCGGACGTTCTTCTTGCTATCTTTGAAAAGAATCCCGTGAACCCCCACCTTCTCATGGGTGAACGGGAGGCCGGCCGGAGCTATATTCGTGAGTTCCTTTTCTTGTTTACGTATGCTTCTTGCTTTATTCGTTTGTCGGCTTGACGGCTAACGTTCTCGTTGTTTATCGCAGTGGAAATGTCTGCTACCGTGACTGGTCTTGAGAACCTGATGAAGACCTTTTTTGATGCTAGTGATGATGAGAATGCCGAAGGGAAAGACGCCGGCAAGTCGGAGGGTCCATCGGGGGAAAAAACGGGCCAAGCTTCCCCTGCTCAGGATGCCGAAGAGTCGGGAAAGCAGGGCTTGGGGGATCAGGCTTCCCCTCTTCATGAGGAGGGACCTGCTGACGAGCAGGTGACTCGCACCCCTCAACCGGATAGCGATGTGGAGCTTATCCATACTCCTAGGAAGCGAAAGATGTCTTCCAGCCCGGAAGGGGTCCTTACCGTGATGGAGAGGAATTTTGATGCCTCCAAGTTCATTGACTCCCAGTTGATACCCGGGACGGAAGAGCATTTTCATGCGACCGAGCTGTCCGGACAGGCGAGGTGGATGTATCGCACCTTGCTTCGTGGGGCCGTGATAGCTCGGAAGGCTGAGTTTGAGCTATCTGGTATGGAGGTGCTTCGGAGGAAGCTTGAGTCTTCTGTTAAGGCGAATAATGACTTTAAGGCTCAAGTTGAGCTCCTCCAGGGTCAGCTGTCCGAGATGGGGGGAAAGCTTAATGCCGCCGAGGAGAAGTCGTCGTTTATTGCGGAGAGGCTGAAGGCGTCTGATGAGACCGTGGCTCGGCTTCTTGAGCGTGAGATGGCATTAGAAAATCAACTGAACGCCGCTCAGGGTCGAGTTGTCGCTTTGGAAAGGAACGGGAGCAGGCCATTTCGGAAGCGAAGGCCGCTAAGGCAGAGGCCGTTGATCTTAAGAAGAAGCTTAAGGTGGCCAAGGAGCAAGGGAAGAGTGCCATCTTGATGACCGAAGATGCCCTGAAGGCCCAGCTGAAGATTGCTGCTCCCGATTTCGAGATCTCGTCAATTGGTGTTTTAAGACTATCCAGGACGGGAAAATTGTCGATATGCCGAGGAAGTGAGGTCTTATAACTTAGGATATTTTGTAATGTATTTGTCGAACAACCTGTTGATGCTTTGTCGTTTTGTTTGCCTTGAACAATTTTACGTGTTCGTTGCACGTTTTGATGCTTTGTTAGTTATCATCGTTTCATTATTTTGTCGTGTTGTCGTTTTCGTGTTACCGTTTAATCTGGGCGGGCTTATGTCTTGTGCCCGTCTTGCCGTTTTCGTATTTGGTAGCAGTTTGGACCGGTTCGGTCGCGTAGTCGTTGAGTTGGTTGAGGCCATGAGCCGTCTGGCTCCCGGGGTGATCAGTCCCGGGGTGCCGTTTTAGATTTGGTCACGAGGAACAGATATCAAGTAAGAGAGTTTAAACAAAAAATTTGAACAAGTAAAATTACTCGACAGTTGGGTAAGTATTTGACAAGGTAAGTAAACAAGTTGAATTAACATGTGGATGGGGCGAATACTAACTCTCTGGCTAGGCTCTCTGGTCGTTGAGCCGGTGGGTCAGGAGTAGAACCTCTTTAGGTTGCTTGCGTTCCATGTTCTGGGTATTTCCTTGCCGTCCAGTTTTTCGAGTTTGTAAGCGCCCCTGCCGAGTACCTCCCTTACCCTGTAGGGGCCTTCCCAATTTGCCGCTAGCTTGCCTTCTCCTGGGGTCGGGACGCCGATGTCGTTGCGTCGTAGGACGAGGTCCCCTTCTTCGAAGTCTCGTTTGAGGACTTTTGCGTTGTAACGCAGGGCCATTCTTTGTTTAGCGCCGTTTCTGTTAGGTGAGCCATCTCCCTTGTTTCTTCGATTAAGTCTTTCTCAACCGCTTTGCTCATGCCCGCGAGTAGTAGTCGGGGGCTTGGTTCGCCGATTTCAACTGGTATTACCGCGTCGACCCCATAGGTTAGGCGAAGGGGGTTTCCCCCGTGGCGCTTTGCTCGGTTGTCCGGTAGGACCATAAGACGGAGGGGAGTTCGTCGGCCCAGTTTCCCTTCTTGCTGTCTAGGCGCTTCTTTAGACCAAGAAGGATGACTTTGTTTGCGGCCTCTACCTGCCCGTTTGTTTGGGGATGTTCTACTGAGGAGAACTTTTGCCTTATCCCCAGGCCAGAGAGGAATTCCATGAACTTCTTGTCGGTGAACTGGGTTCCATTGTCCGAGATAACGACCTCTGGGATGTCGAAACGGGTTATCACCTGCCTCCACATGAACTTCCGGCAGTTGGAGGACGATATGGTGGCTAGTGGTTCGGCCTCTACCCATTTGGTGTAGTAGTCAATGGCTACAATGAGGTATTTGACTTGTCCTGGGCCGACCGGGAAGGGTCCCAGGAGGTCACTCCCCATTGTGAAAAAGGACGCGTAGTCGTTAGTGAGCTTAGCTCGGAGGCTGGTGCTTTGTGAAAGTTGGCGTTTTGTTGACACTTTGTGCATTTTGTGACAAATTCCTTCGAGTCCTTCATCATTGTTGGCCAGTAGTATCCTGCTCGGACGAGCTTCCTTGCTAGGGCTTTGCCCCCGATGTGATGTCCGCAACACCCTTCGTGGACTTCTCTAGCACGTAGTCCGTTTGGTCGGGGTGCAAACACTTCAATAAGGGCTGGCTGAGTCCCTTTTTGAATAGTTGTCCTTGTATGATTGCGTATCTGGCCGCCTCCCTTCTTAAGCTTTGGCCGCCTTCTCATCTTCGGGTAACTTGCCAAGTTCCAGGAAGGTGGTAATGGGGTCCAGC